>NC_042615.1:230197404-230506487 GCF_901001135.1 Rhinatrema bivittatum | reverse complement strand
TACGCAGGTGTTAGTTGGGATATAGCCCTTTTCTTTTAAGACTATGTAATACTTTTACTCTTAACGAATTTTATATTTCTTTTATTGTTTTTGAGTTTAAATGCTTTGATAGTGCATTTATAATTAAGTAGCATTTCCTTTATTGAGTGTTTTAAATGCTTTTAATAGGACACATAATAAGTTGTACATCGATGTGGATATTTAATTATGAACGTCGGTATAGAAAACCAATAAATAAATAAATAAATAAATAAATAGATAGCCAGAAAAGCAGTCCAGGAGATGAGCACTTGATAGAACTTCCTCTCTTGGGTCCATGCAGGTGGAAGAACAAGAATTTGTAATTGTCGCAGTCCTGCCACTGCTATGCCACCCAAAAACTGTGGCACTGTAGGCAACCGTCTAGTCTGCCAAGTTCTTCTACTAGTACTGCACTCTCTCCCAACCTCATTCCCCATGCATTTTTGCTTCCTCTCTATTTCCCTCTTTCTCTCCTCTTCCTCACTCACCCTCTTCCTTTCCTTGCCTTCTCCTCCCCCTCCCTTCTCACTCAACCCCTTTTACCTTTCTTCCCTCCATTTTTCACTCATTCCTTCCCTTTTCTTTCCTTCTCCCCCTTCTCGCTCAACACCCCTTCCCTCCTCCCTTCTTTTTCTTCTATCTCACTTCCATCTTCTCTCTTCCCCTTTCCCTTCACTTCCCCTCACTCACACCTCCTTCCCTTCCCTCTCACTCACCCCATTCCCTTTCCTCCTTCCTTTCTTGATGACCCTTCCTTCTCCTCTCTCTCTCTCTCCCCTCTCCTTCTCCCTTTCCCTTTTCTTTCACTCAACCCCTCTCCTCCTTACTCACCATCTCCTTCCTTCCCCTTTCATTTCCCCTTCCTTCCCCTCTCAACTCAACCCCCTGCCTTTTCCTGCCCTCCCCCCTTCCCAGGCACATTTCCTCCCTTCCCCTCACTCATAACTCCCTCCCTACACCTCTCATTACTCGCTCACTCTCAAATCCCTTCCTTCCTTTCCCTTTCTTTTCCCCTTCTCACTCATCCTCCTTCCCTTCTCTTTCCTTCTCACCTCCTACCCCCACTTCTTTTTTCCTTCATACCACATCCCTCCTCCCCTTCTCATTCAACTCCCTTCTCTTTCACATCTTCTTTCTTTCCTTTTCTTCCATCCAATTTTCCACTTCCCACTCACCCTTTCATCTTCCCCTCACTCACATATTTCCCCCTCATTCACCCCATTCCCTCCTCTCCCTTCCCTTCTTATTCCCTTCCATTCCTTCCCCTCTCACTCACTCTCTTCCTTTCTCACCCCTTCCCTCCTCTCCCACTCACCTCTCTTCTCCTCACTCTTCCTCCCTTCTTTTCCCTCTCATTGAATCTCCTTCCCCTTTCTTCCCTCCAACTTCCCAGGATCACCTCCTCCTTTCCCTTCCCCTCACTTACAACCCTCTCCCTTCCCGTCTCATTCATCCTCCCTTCCTATTGACAAAGAAGAAGAAGTGAGGAAAGGTGCAAGGAGAGGAAGGGAAGCTATACTGAGGGGAAGGTTCTCTCTCTCTTATACTCCCTCCCCTCCCTTTTGCTGCTTTGCTGCCACTGTCTCCTCACATAGCTCTTCTTCTTCTTCCTGCCCATGGGGATAGGGTGGGGGTGGGGTGCAGGAACCCCCCACAGGTACGTTTCTGCTGCTGCCTCCTCCTCCTTGCATTCTGGTTTATGTTATCTCTGTGCAGGGCTTTTAAATGGACCTCTCCAAGCTATCGATAATTATGGATTGGATCAAGCCAGTGGGTCTCAAGGTGATCCAGCAGTTTCTAGGATTTGCTAATAATTGTAGGAAGTTCATCCACCATTACTCTACTCTTATTGCTTCTATCAATGCCCTTACTAAAACAGGGTAATACCAAAGACTGGTCACCTGAAAGAACGCAAGCCTTTGCCTCTCCTGAAATCTGCCTTCCTTTCCACAACCGGTGCGGCAAAGACCTGACACCACATGATCTTTTTTCCTGGAAGTCGATGCCTCCCATAGTGGCAAATTGTTAATCTGTATCTTCTATTCTAAAATGTTCTTCTCAGCAGAAAGAAATTAAGGAATTGGCGATTGAGAGCTGCTCACCATTAAATTAGCTTTGGAAGAGTGGCTTAACCTATGGAAGGCGCCTTGCATCCCCTCCCCATCTCTCTCACAATACAGATCTGGATATTCCTTCCCAAACTGTCAATAGAACTTAACTTGCCAACAAGCCAGATGTTGTTGGTTCTTTAATCAAGGTTTAAACTTTTGCCTAACCTACTAGCCAGCTGGAAAAATGTTAAAGCTGATTACCCTTTTAGATCTTTTGGACTCTGATCTCCAGTGATCTTCTGTATTCATTGACTTGGCCAGATATATCGGTGGTCAAGTCCCTGTGTACCAGCTGGACCCCTCCAGGAAATGCTTTGCATCCAAACCTCATTGGACAGAAAGTCAATGAGGTTTGGATGCAGTAGTTAAATCACAAGCAGATTGTGATAAATTGCAGGAAGACCTTGTGAGACTGGAAAATTGGGCATCCAAATGCAGATGAAATTTAATGTGGATAAGTGCAAGGTGATGCATATAGGGAAAAAATAACCCATGCTATAATTACACAATGTTGGGTTCCATATTAGGTGCTACAACCCAAGAAAGAGATCTAGGCATCATAGTGGATAACACATTGAAATCGTTCGATTCAGTGTGCTGCGGCAGTCAAAAAAGCAAAACAGAATGTTGGGGCATTATTAGAAAGGGAATGGTGAATAAAAAGGAAAATGTCATAATGCCTCTGTATCGCTCCATGGTGAGACCGCACCTTGAATACTAGGGGTGTGCATTCGTTTTGAACGCATATGTAAAACGCAACTTTTTTTTTTTTAAACTTAAAAAAGTGATGATGCGCAACGCATCGCGATTTTCAACTTATTCAACATAGCTATGTTGAATACGTTGAACCTAAATAAACACTTAAACCCCCCACCCTCCTGACCTCCCCAAGACTTACCAAAACTCCCTGGTGGTCCAGCGGGGAGTCAGGAAGCCATCCCTATATTCCTTTGCGAGGAGCACGTGACGTCGGCGTCACGATCGGAGTGACGCGGACGTCACATGCTCCTCGGCGCCCTCCGCTCCGGGACCCCCGTTGGACCCAACCGGAACTTTTGGCCAGCTTTGGGGGGTCAGGAGGCCTCGCAAAGGAATACAGGGATGGCTTCCTGACTCCCAGCTGGACCACCAGGGAGTTTTGGTAAGTCTTGGGGGGGGGGGGATTAAGGAGGGTGAGGGGGTTTAAATTTTTATTTAGGGAACCGGTGAACATATGGACAGACCCTCAACTTATGGAATTCTCCATATGTCCATATTGAACGAAATCGACCCTCAACTTCAACTTATCAACTTATCAACTCAAACTTTTTGTCTGCACATCCCTATTGAATACTGTGTACAATTCTGTTCGCCGCATCTCAAAAAAGATATAATTGCGATGGAGAAGGTACAGAGAAGGGCTACCAAAATGATAAGGGGAATGGAACAGCTCCCCTATGAGGAAAGACTAAAGAGGTTAGGACTTTTCTGCTTGGAGAAGAGGCGGCTGAGGGGGGATATTATAGAGATGTTTAAAATCATGAGAGGTCTAGAACGGGTAGATGTGAATCTGTTATTTACTCTTTCGGATAATAGAAAAGACTAGGGGGCACTCAATGAAGTTAGCATGGGGCACATTTAAAACTAATCGGAGAAAGTTTTTTTTTTACTCAGCTCTGGAATTTGTTGCCAGAGGATGTGGTTAGTGCAGTTAGTATAGCTGTGTTTAAAAAAAGAATTGGATAAGTTCTTGGAGGAGAAGTCCATTACCTGCTATTAAGTTCACTTAGAGAATAGCCACTGCCATTAGCAATGGTAACATGGAAAAGACTTAGTTTTTGGGTACTTGCCAGGTTCTTATGGCCTGGATTGGCCACTGTTGGAAACAGGATGCTGGGCTTGATGGACCCTTGGTCTGACCCAGTATGGAATTTTCTTATGTTCTTATGTTCTTAAAATGGGCCCATGACTTTAAACTGGCTAGTCATCAGGGTGTCTGCAAAAACTTTAAACATCATCTCTCACAACTATTGGTGTCCCAATTTAGCTAAGGATTTGCATGACTATGTATCCTCCTGCACTAATTGTGTGAAAAATAGGACCTCTCATCAACACTCGCTGAACCTATTCCATCCCTTACCAGCACCCAGAAACTCTGGGCTCATCTCTCTATAGATCAACTCCTCTCTGGGCACACTATTATCTGGGTAGTCATCAATCTATTCTCCAAGATGGCCCATTTTATTCCTCTTGCAACCCTACCTACAGCCCTAAGCCTTTCCAACCATTTCTTCCAACATATATTCCAGTTACATGGGCTTCCTGAACATATCATCAGCAACCTAGAAGTACAATTCACATCAAGATTTTGGTGTGCCCTTTGTAAAAGGTTGAACATGACATTAGACTTTCTCATTAGTTATCATCCCCAATCCAATGGCCAAACAGAGAGGGTTAACCAGATTCTAGAGACCTTCCTTAGAGTCTACGAGTTGGCCACTCAAAATGACTAGGTAGTAGGTAATGACTAGCTAATCACAAAAACAAAATGCCCAGGATACAATCTCTATATACTGGGAGTAATAGAGACAAAACAAAAAGAGATTACCCTGGAAAAATAGACTTAATTCAGACTGGATCTGGCATGTGAGACTCAGCAAGGATTTTGCAATAGACCCCCTGAGGCAGTTTTTGACAAAACATGACACCAAATTGGGGTTTCTGCAATATACAGTTAAGTACCTTTTTTCATTGAGTGACTGAATTATAGCTAATAAAATAGCCAATGGTTTGTTTGGGTCCCATGTGATTCACAAGTGACATCTCTACGTTGATTTTGGACTATGACATATTTGTTTTAAGTGATTTGGATTTTAAAAAAAACCTTAAAAAATATATACAAATATATTAAATTGGGTCAGTTTTTAGGAGCAGCCCTGTTTATTGTGATTAGGCTGCTTCATAAACAAGGTCCTACATTTCTTATATTGTTAGTTGTCCACAGAGACTCCAGTGGCAGTTCTTCTCTCTTCCAATTTGCAAGAAAATTGAGAGAATACTCAGATTCTCTTCATGAGAGCAGCTGAATGTTATGAAAGGGGTACTGCTGATAGGAAGCATAGATTGGCACCTCAATTTGCTCCTGGAGATAAGGCTTGGCTCAGCAGTAGAAATATCTGACTCAAGGTACCCTCCTTCAAATTTGCTCCTAGATTTATTGGACCTTATTAGATTATAAGACAAATTAGCCCGGTGATCTACAAAGAGAAGATTCTGTTGCAGAAGTAGACCCTTGGGCTCAGGGGGTATTGGTGCAACCTGCAGGAATGAGCCATGCAGGTCCCCATTGTTGGCAGGTGGAGATGGCTGAAGCAGAGGCCCAACCGGAGTTTCACCAATACCAGCCCTTGTTCTCCTTAGGTTGAGCCTTTGGGTGCCGGGGCCAGCTGGACGTAGGCATGGGCCTCTGTGGAGGTGAAGATCCGTCATATGGAAGATGTTGCAGGCTAGCACAGTAAGAGAAAGTCAAGTCAAGTCAAGCAGCAGTCAAGGCAGGCGGCAGGCAATCAGAGTCAGGTTCAGGCTGTGGTCAAGGTGGGCAGAGTTCTCTCAGAATCGAGGTTCAGGCAGAGGGTGTGCCAGGCAGAGTTCAGTCAATAACAGTAAACAGGCAGTAGGCAGTCGCAGGTGGAGGTCAAGCAGTATCAAGGACCAATCCTAGGTCAAGTTAGAAGTCCTATCCAAAGTTGAAGCCGGAAGTTCGATCCGCGATAAAGCCAGAAGACCAAGCCAAAGAGACACGGAATAAAGAGGAGGACGAGGAACCACAGGAGCAGGAAGGGACACTGAAGACAGATGAAGAAGTCTGACCCGGAAGACATGAACGCAAGATGAACCAGACTGTCAATGGAACCAGGAACAAGACACAGGAACTCAGAAAACAGCAGGAATCAGGAACCAGGAACAGAAATCAGGAACCAGGAATGCTGAGGCAATGCACTTCTTTAAGGAGATGACCCATTGCTGAGGCATTCGAGAGGTCTCTGCCTCAGCCCTTTATAGAGCTGAGATGATGATGTCATCAGGGTGCACCTCTGAGGTCTTCCTGTCACTGGCCCTTTAAGAGTGGTGCAGTTGGTGCTCATGGTCCCTAAGTGATGCAGGGCCCTGCAGTCTCGGTGGCATTCTCCCAAACAGGGAGAGAGCAGCCGGCAGAAGCGTTGTGGCATGGCCTTCTGCCACATTCAGAGGAGACAGCCCAATAAGGGAGCGAAGTGGGAATTCAGGTAGGCTTGGCAGATGGCCTCGTCTTGCTGGGGAGGCCAGCCATGGAGTTGGAAGGCAGGATGTATGGGTCTAGCCAGGAGCAAGAGCAGCAGATACTCCAAGTCAACTTCCACTCTCTTCTCATTTTCCCCTGATGCAGAGTTTGAGATCAGTGAAATCATTGACTCCAAGGTGGTGAGAAACAAACGTATTACTTGGTCAATTGGAAGGGTTATGGTCCCAAGAAAAGGTCATGGGAACCAGTGGAAAACCTCAATGCCCTGCTGCTGATCAAGAGATTTCATCACCTTTTTCTTCATAAGCATATGAAAAGGGGTCTTGGAAGGGGCTCTGAGTGGGGACTTAGGGGGGTATTGTAACATGCTGCCAACCACAGGGTGCTGAACCATAGTCGGTGTCCTGTACTTCATGATTCTGGGCCCAGCACCATGGTTCTGGGGCCCCTCTAGCATGGCTCCCGGTGTCCTGCTCCTCTGCTGCATCCTGCTGCTCCAAATAAGAGCCTTTAGCAACTCACCGGGTTTATAGGCCCAGCTCCCAGAATTTCTTGTGGCATGGACTGATGACATCAGCACTGCTCTAACATAAAAGGAAGCTCACTCTTCTGGGCAGGTGTCTGAGCAACAGGTTCTGAGTCTGCGTCTGGCTGTTCCTGATTCTGACATCCTTTTGAGATGTAGCCTGGTTCCTGACCTTGCTCTTCTGCCTGCCCTGATCCTTGCTTGTCTTCGGCTTCTAAATGGACTCCGCATGTCTCAAACTTGCCTGCCTGAGCACATTTCTGCCTCACAATTCTGTACCATGCCTTGGCCCTGTCAGTCAACCATCCCAAGGCTCACTAGTCCAAGCCCATGACAAGTGTTTTGGGGCATTTTTTGCCGCCTCAAAATTTTGCCTCCTGAGGTGGCCACCTCACCCTACTTCATGATAGAATCATCCCTGCTCATATACAAAATACAATACACAACCAAAAGGCTGTGATAGGTAGTACCTTTAAGGGGTCACAAAGGGTGACCCTCAATGCTATGAGTCATCACTATTCATTGCCATTATCACATACAATACACATACTAGCAAATGTGACTTTTCTTCTGATGACATCATTGAAGAGTTGGGGCAATGTGAGGAGGGCAGTGGCCACAGAGGCAGTGGTGGGGAAGAGAAGGAGACAATGGGAGGCCGATATTCAGTAAGTCGTTGAGCAGATAAGTTATCTGGCTAAAGTTAGCTAATAACTTGTCCCAAATTTTCAGTGGGATAAACGTCCACTTAATATACTTTCCTAAAGTTATCCAACTACATGTACCTGGATAACTTAAAAATCTAACCAGCTAAATTTGAATAAAACTGGTTAGGTTTTAAAAGGTAACTTGCCACTAAACTGAAAATATTTAAAATATATCTGTTTAAGAGGGAGCAAAAAGTAAACAACAAAATAAAACTTTTGGGGCCTTGAGGCCCAATCCCCTAGACCCTATCCTCAAGAATACTTTTTTGGGGCCATATTGCTCGACCCTCCCCCCCACCATTGCAAAAAAAATGCATAGTAGTGTGGGCTAGTGCCTCAAAGCTGAGCCCCCTCCTTCCTTCCCTATTTTGGGCAAAAACAGCAATCCACTCCCCTCCTTCCCCCATTCACCTGCAACCACTATGTGATATGCTGGAGCCCTCAGACCCCCAGGCTCCCCACTCCTCATATCTCTGAAACCCCAACTGGAAGCGGTAGCCTCTTACTCATTCTGGTGCTTCTAGCACTGCTCTGGAGGCAAAGCTGGAAGTTTAGGGTGAAGTCTCCACTCTGTGCTGCAGCTCCTTTTCTCTTCCTGGGTCGCACACTGATTGATGCCTCTTCATTGCTACTCAGCAGAGGCAAAGCTATATTTTTTGTTGCCCTGTGGTGGTGGCAGCTATGGCATTAGTTCAGCCAAGACTGGGAGATTTTGCTGGACAATCAGAAGGTAGGAGTATGAGCAGAGGGCCTACAGTAATTGTGTTCAGAGAGCAGGGAATAGATGGTCAGAGCATTGATCTACAAGTCAGGAGAAAGCCTGAGATCCTGAGTTCTGCTTTCATTTTTGCCACTGTCCCTTAGTGTGACTGGATCAGGAACCATAAGGAAGGGGATACTGAATGTTTCTTTTTTATAAGGCTGAGCAAAACTCTTCAGATTCTGAATAATAAATGTTACTTTATGATCTTTTAAACGTTATGAATATGCGCGAAGTGAGCTAACGTGGCAACCACACTACTTTATCCAAACTACTTGAAAGAAATGGGTCCTCTGCTTTTAATGGCTTTATGGTTGTAAACAATGTTTTCCTGTGGAGAAAAAACCTAACAACACTATGGTGAAAATTTCATTTTCTTACTTGCTCTCCCTTCTCTTTTTTTTTCCAAAATTAGAAAATGAAAAACAACAGCGAAGAAAAAGATCTATTAAATAAACCGAAAATACTGATGATTGAGACTGTTTTGCAATTTACAAAACCTGGCTGCTTACACTAATTCATCTTACAAGACGATGGCATTAAAGGATTGTAGAGGGATCCTCCCAGCAACCTCAATAAAGGGAACAGGTCCAAGAAGAAAGTTGAACAACACCAGAAAACATTCCTGAATACGCCCATTCATTCAAGCCTGAACTGTTTCACCTAATTCCAGGTTTTTATAAATGATGGAATTTGTATTGGATTTATGTCAAGCAATATGTTTTCATTTGATAATCATATTAAACATTTATATTTCATATATTAATTAATAACCATTTGACTGGGACTGGCAAATTATCATTAATGCTGCTGTATGGATTTTAACATATTTGTTGCATTATGCAAACTGGGCGGCAACATGCATGCTATGGGAAGCATGACTGAAAACCCAAGCTTAAAGAACACACATCTGTTACATCGGCAGAATGAAAGCAACTGGGTAAAAAAGATATATCAATAATAATGATATATTTTTTAAATATTTACAAACACATGTGCTAAAATAAATGAGGGCAACGTCTTTCTTTCCAATACACTATATTTTGATGAATGTTGTCAATCCAATTGGTTGTTTCATATATCAATCATATACCGAAGGAAGCTGTATCCAGGGAGCTTCATGAAATTGTGAGCGGCTTAAAAAATTTTATTAAATAAAAGTTACCTGGGCTTTGCAGATGCAGGACTGGGAAAAGACAGCATGCTGCTCTTTTGTTTGGGTACTTTCTCTTCCCCGGCATCAGCTGTTAAAGAAGAGAGAAGAGTTGCTGCTGCCTGCATTCACTAGTAGCCCAGCAGTGATGATGTCATAAAGGTGCCAAGTTATATCAGCACCACAGAGTCAGGCACAAAAGTAAAATAAAAGAAATCAAAGTAAATAAAACTAAGACAGAGTAAAATAAAGGCAGGGAGGAGGGAAAGAACAAGCAGCAGAGTGTACTTACCAAGCTCCTGCAGCAGTGACAAGCAACCACAGCCCCCCTCCCTGGGATTGGCAGGCATATTGGAGCACAGGACACAGCAGGGACAGCAGCAAGGGATGCTGGGTTAGTCTCTGCTGCTCGGTTGTATGAGAAAAGGTACAAGAGAGAAAATTTAATCCCAGTAAGCAAGTCCATGAGCCCCAGGAAAAAGTTTAAAAATAAATGTTTGCACTAGTTTCCATCACTTGTGCAAGGCTAGTTTAGTGTGTTTATGTGACAAGGGAAAGCCCCTGTGCTGGAATTCAAGTCTAAGCAAGAATCCATTTCAGGATTTCACTGTGAGTTCCTTGCTGAGACTCAGGCTTGGCAGCTTGCCAAGTAATTAGAAATTCTACAAGGTGTTCTCCACATGAGAAAATTCAGTGAAGAGACCAGTGGAAGGATACCCTAGTTCCTCCAGTGCTTCAGTTTAATTAAGGTTACTGAAAGTTATTTCAATGAGCTAGACTGTGCCAAAAATTATCATTCCTGCTGGCTATTGTAAACAGGGGAAAAGGGAAAGCTTTTTGTAATGGTAAATGTTACCCCAGAGAACCCCTGGGTACTAATTTGTCTGTAATTATTAGCAGAGGATGAGTACCCCATGTCAGAAAAAAGAGTCTGGTTTCATGTGCTTTTGCCAGAAAGAAGGTACCATCTGAGAAGCAAGGCAGCAGGTAAAGCAGGCTGGATAAAGAAAGCCACAGTTAAAAAAGCAAGTAATAGAGAAAGAAACAACTTCAAAGAGAAAGAAAGCAAAGAAGAAAAACAGCTGGAACAGAACAGAGGCAAAAGCATTGCTCTTGCCATTCCACTGGACCTGCTCTGGTGCCAAAAAGAAGAAGATACTATAAAACAATAACTATATTTGGTTTATTGCTTATGCTAAGTAGAGAGGATAAAAATCAAGAGTTAGCTAATGGTAATTGCCAAGCTGAAGATGCATGATTATTCAAATTCAGCTTATTAGAACAGGACTGTATATATAATCTTTAATGAATAATTTGAAAGTGAACATTTATTTGAAACCACCTGTTCTATTGAGAGATCCAAGTTTATCTGTGGGAATCTTTTACAGAAAGAACTCCTGATTATTGTTACTCCAGAATAATTTAAGAATTTTTCTCTGAGACTGTGTGAAATTGAATTTTACCACAGCCAAACAGTGGTAAAGGCTGCAGCAATCTGCAATCTCACAGACTGTTAAATTTATCTAGGACAACAGTAGTTTGATAATTCTTAGCAAAGGAAATCCAAGTTAACTGGAGAACCAATAAGGCAACATTTGTTTCCCAGTTATTGTGCAAGGGAAGGAAACTGCTGCAGACACAATGGGGCGGATTTTCAGAGCCCTGCTCGCTTAAATCCGCCTAAATCCGGGCGGATTTAGGCGAGCAGGGCCCTGCGCGCTGGTGCGCCTATGTTCAATAGGCCTACCGGCGCGCGCAGACCCCGGGACTCGCGTAAGTCCCGAGGTTTTCCAAGGGGGGCGTGTCGGGGGGTGTCGGGGGCGGGCCCGAGCCGTGCGGCGTTTTGGGGGCATGTCGGCAGCGTTTTGGGGGCAGGCCCCCAAAACGCTGCCGACACGCCCCCAAAACATCATTTGGGGGCGTGGTTACGGCCCGGGGCGGTCCGGGGGCGTGGCCGTGCCCTCCGGCCCCCGCGCGTAAGCGTGGCCGCGCCCTCCGCTGGCGCGCGGGGGCCGGAGGGATTTACGCCTCCCGGAGGGAGGCGTAAATCCCCCGACAAAGGTAAGGAGGGGGTTTAGACAGGGCTGGGCGGGTGGGTTAGGTAGAGGAAGGGAGGGGAAGGTGAGGGGAGGGCGTTAGAGGATTCCCTCCGAGGCCGCTCCGATTTCGGAGCGGCCTCGGAGGGAACGGGGGTAGGCTGCGCGGCTCGGCGTGCGCCGGCTATACAGAATCGATAGCCTTGCGCGCGCCGATCCAGGATTTTAGCGGATACGCGCGGCTACGCGCGTATCTACTAAAATCCCGCGTACTTTTGCTGGCGCCTGATGCGCCAGCAAAAGTTCGCCTATTCGCGCGGTCTGAAAATCTACCCCAATGTGAATGCTACAGTCTATGCAACTGCTGTAAAAGACCCTAACCATCTTTTTATTCTCTCCATATACAGAGAATAGGGAAAAATTGCTTTATCATTTTATTTTTCCCTTTAGCTAACACTACAGTACCAACAAGTCTTCAGGACCACACTGAGTTAACACTGCTTTTAAGTACACCTTCGGAAGATTGTCATGGAGAGTGTAGTGAGCCCTTCCCTAATTTATTTAATTAAAGCATAGAAGAAAGGAGAAAGAAGATTTACAAATCATCAATCCAGCAGCCACATCAATTGCAGGCCCTGGAGAGAACCAAAACACAGGATGAAGATACAGGAATCAGCTACAAAGAAACCAAGTTACAAACTTTGAGCTAAGTATACTTGTACCACAGCCTACAGTCTCGCTAGACCAACTCTCAGGAAAGACACAGGCTCAAAGAGTTTACACAGAGAAAGAGACAGCTATAAGACAACTCTGAGTAGAAAAGGTTTATTAAAGGAAAACATGAATAACAAGACACAGCTTCAGTCTGAAAGTAAAAGATACTTACCTTTCTGCTACTGCCTGGCAGTATCTTACGCTGCAAAAGGACAGTGAGTACAAAGCACTACATTCTTGAACCTGCTGTTCATATTTTGGGTTAATACTTATCTGACAGTTATTCTTGAACAGCCATTCTTGATTGAAGGGCAGTGAACATACTGCCATTTCAGGAAGGGCTGCTCGCTTAAAAATCGGGACTTATGCACGTGGCCGGGCCCTACGCATGCTGCGCAATTTCAAAAGGGCTCGGGCATGCACGTAAGTCGCAATACGTGCACCAGTGCCGAGCCCTGAAAAAGGGGAGGGGTGGGGCAGGACTGAGGCCAGCTGGGACAGCAGCTATCAGCTGCTGTTCCAGGGAAGCGTGCGCCGGCCTCTGGAGGAGCAGTAAGTAATAAAATAAAAATTTAGGAAAGGTAGGTTATGTTAGGAGGTAGGGAGAAGAGGGGAAGAGGGAGGAAATGTAGGTAGGGAAGTTCCCTCCCGGTCTGCTCCTTAATTTGCGCGGACTGGGAGGGAACTGGGGAAAGCCCAATTGCATCTCTGTGCATATTTTATGAAAATTTGTGCCCCCTGCTTGCGCTGCCTGCAAATACACATGAGGATTTTAAAATCCGACATGCATGTGCACGCAGTCATCCGATTTTATAATATGTGCACTGGCGAGTGCATGTTATACAATCAGCACGTCCATGTGTATGCGCTGGGAACTGCGCGCATATGGACAGCCGTGTGCTGATTTGAAAATCTATCCTTAGGGCCGGATTTTCAAAGGGGTACGAGCGTAAGGTACGCGCATATCTCCCAAAAACCTGGCCGAAGTACCCCCTGCGCGCAGCGAGCCTATGTTGAGTAGGCTCGGCGGCATGTGCAAGCCCCGGGATGCGCGTAAGTCCCGGGACTTTCCTGGGGGGGGGGGGGGGCGTATCGCGGTGCATCATTTGGGGGCGGGGCCGCGGGCGTGGTTCCAGCCCAGGGGCGTTTCGGGGACATGGCCGAGGCCTCCGAAATGGCTCCTGGGTCTGGGAATCGCGTGCCAGCAGACGGCCCGGCGCGCGCAAGTGAAGCCTGCTTCGTTCGCCCGCTCTCCCGTGAACTTTACTGAATCGGCCCGTATCTGAGCTTGTAGCCACTTTCAGGGCCCACCGCAAACTCAACACTGTCTGTGTTCCCTCCTGCAGTTGTCCTGCAGGGGAGAGAAGAAAAACTGCTCCCTCTCCTTCTGATAACTAACTCCACTCTACTAACTTCCACAACACTCTAAGGGTCTCTGTACTCACAGTGGGAATGATCCATTGTAGCAACCTCCTATGGGGGGCTTTACCAAATAGGTCATATCATCTTCCTACATTCCACAAACATGTCATAAGTAAAAGGAGCACATTGGTCAGTAAGGAATCCAATGTGTCTTTACCAGCACAAGAACATAACTACATCCCCCTGGGCCAATTATTCCGCCCCCCCCCCCCCCCCACCAATCCACTGGTAAATCTTCCCTTGAGGTGTCATTCATTAGCAACTTCGGAGCAGGCAAATGGGCTCTGATGTCCTTCTTGCCGTTGAAGATTGTGGCTCCCCCCAGTGGGGTGGGATGGGTTGGAAGGGAGCCTCTGGGGGACTGACTCTTGAGGGGGGAGGGGACATTTTCTGCTATGCCGGGCAGAGTGGGGCCAGGGAGTAGGTTTGGGAATAGGCCAGTTTCTGTTTGCTCAGTTTGGGGAGAGGGGGAATCCCTCATGTTTACTGTCCCAAAGTAAAGGGGTAGTTGCTAACTCGTTACGGTTCTATGCATTAGTACCATGTGTCTGTACCATTTTCATGTTGTCTATCTGTATCCCACGATGTAAGGGATTCGATGTTTATTATGTTATGGTTAATAAAATTTAAATATAAAAAAACAAAAGGCCAATTAGCATGAGAGCTTTTGGGTTGCAGCTAATGTGAATGCTAAACTTTTTTGTGTTAGCATTAGTATCTCAGTCATGATATTGAGGGTTAGCTTACTATACCCTCTGTAAATATTTTTGCATTGCATGTTAACATTCAATTTATTATGTATCCAAAAATGTTACTGAGGTAAACCATTTTTAACTTGGGTTTTATTGCATAGTCTCAGGCTTCAAAAAGACCATGGAATATTAAAAAAAACCAACTTAAAACTTGGCTATTTAAAAAAGTCTATGATGGTTGAAAGTTACGCTTAAGCAATATGTAGCAGTCAAACACAATTTTCTATTAAGATTAATTTCAGGCTCAGATGTTATTTATCATTTTAAGAACATAAGAACATGCCATACTGGGTCAGATCAAGGGTCCATCAAGCCCAGCATCCTGTTTCCAACAGTGGCCAATCCAGGCCATAAGAACCTGGCAAGTACCCAAAAACTAAATCTATTCCATGTTACTGTTGCTAGTAATAGCAGTGGCTATTTTCTAAGTCAACTTAATTAATAGCAGGTAATGGGCTTCTCCTCCAAGAACTTATCCAATCCTTTTTTAAACACAGCTACACTAACTGCACTAACCACATCCTCTGGCAACAAATTCCAGAGTTTAATTGTGCGTTGAGTGAAAAAGAACTTTCTCTGATTAGTTTTTAAATGTGCCACATGCTAACTTCATGGAGTGCCCCCTAGTCTTTCTATTATCCGAAAGAGTAAATAACTGATTCACATTAACCTGTTCTAGACCTCTCATGATTTTAAACACCTCTATCATATCCCCCCTCAGCTGTCTCTTCAAGCTGAAAAGTCCAACATCTTTAGTCTTTCCTCATAGGGGAGCTATTCCATTTCCTTTATCATTTTGGTTGCCCTTCTCTGTACCTTCTCCATCACAACTATATCTTTTTTTAGACGCGGACACCAGAATTGTACACAGTATTCAAGGTGTGGTCTCACTATGGTGCGATACAGGACATTATGACATTTTCAGTTTTATTCACCATTCTCTATCTAATAATTCCCAACATTCTGTTTGCTTTTTTGACTGCCACACCACACTGAACCGATGATTTCAATATGTTATCCACTATGACGCCTAGATCTCTTTCTTGTGTGGTAGCTCCTAATATAGAACCTAACATTGTGTAACTATGGCATGGGTCATTTTTCCCTATATGTCTCACCTTGCACTTATCCACATTAAATTTCATCTGCCATTTGGATGCCCAATTTTCCAGTTTCAGAAGGTCTTCCTGCAATTTATCACAATCTGCTTGTGATTTAATTACTCTGAACAATTTTGTATCATCTGCAAATTTGATTACCTCACTCATCATATTTCTTTCCAGATCATTTATAAATATATTGAAAAGTACGGGTCCCAATAATCCATTATTTGCTTTTTAATTTGTCTTTTAGTCTATTTTATCTTTTTACTATGTTTTACTGCAATGTATTATTTTATTTGATTGTTTATTTATTATATCTTAAATTGCATTTTAGCCACTGTACACCATTAAGATTGTCTACGGATTGTTGGTATATAAAAGTAATAAATAAAAATAAAATAATCATTAAACATTATAGCTTTTTAATGCTTGCTATGAATGCTGACACCCCATGGTGGAGAAGTATATTGTATATTTCAACCAAGACAAAGTGGGAATCTAAGTTCAAGATCAAGAAGACCCTCTCTGCTGACAGATATTGCTTACAAATGGGGTATCAGCAAGACATTGTTACAAGTGGTTTCATTTTGTTATACAATCACCGGATTACTCATTCATTACCATGGAAGGCCCTTATTTATTTATTTTTTTGTAAATGTTTTAAGCACTTAAAACAGTGTACATTAGGGATGTGCAGAAGGAAAGAATTCGGTTTTCGTTTCGCTGGGACCCAAATTTGTTGCATTAGTTTCATAGGGGGGAAAAACCAATGCGTTGATTAGTTTTATTCATTTTCCGTTTTACCATTAAAGTCAATGGGAAGTATTTGCAGCCTATTTTTGGCTGCAGAATTGGAGTTTTCTTATCAATTCTGATGAAACTTCTGGTGAGCAATCATCAGAATGAGAAAAGAGCTCAAAGATACTTAGAATGTGGCAAAGTGGCACCAAAGTGGCATGAATAGCCTAAAGTACTGTAAAGGGGCAAAGGGATACCAGGAGTGGCAAGAGTGTCAAAAACACATCACAGCTTCAAAAGAGAGCACCGATAACAGTTGCATGAACCCTTGAAGGCAGCATGACAGGCAAAGTGGCAAGACAAGTGGCATCAACATCCTACAGCACAATGAAGGGGGAACATAGCAAGGAGAAAGAGTGTCAGAAAAAACCACAAGGTGCTGATAAAGGGACAAAGCAGCAGAAAGACTAGCACCAACACACTGAGGAACCATGATAGTGGCAAGAGCAACACAAGGAGTAGAGTGAGTCGTCTGGTGTATGGCAGGAAGGCAGAGTGGCAGAAAGTTGATAGGGGCAAGGAAGGCTGGCAGAGTGGAGGTAGTCTTGTCCCTGTGGTTTTGATAGGGGCAAGACAGGCTGGCCCTGGGGAAAGTTCCCTTTCCTTTGCACAGGAAAGGGCTCCCTAAAATGGGTTCGCCCCTAGAGTGGGGTGTTTCCGTTGGCATCTAGTGAGCTCTCGCTGGTCTTTTAAAATCTGGTGAATGTAGCAGATATACAAACGAGAATTTTGAAGGCCTAGGCGGAGGAGCTTACCATGTAAACAGCAGTTCAACATGGGTCAGCGGGTGTAAAGAGAGAGGCTGGCTACACCCAGGGAGAGTTCCCTTTCCTTTGCGCAGGAAAGGGCTTCCTAGAATGGGTTGGCCCCTAGAGTGTGGTGGTTCCATTGGCATCTAGTGAATACCCAGAAGATATTAACTGTACTTATGCACTTCAGCTGATGACAAAGGAACTTGAAGAGCTCTCAGAAATAAGAAAACTGCTACTCAAGTCCAAATCTACAATATCAACCTATGTTGACTTTGTACCCAACAGTGCCTCTGTAAACTATGGAAACACAGAGGATGAACTAGCGTACAACTACCATCCGTTTTCTATAGTACTAGAAACATTAATGTTGGAACTTAAGAAACATCTAGGGAAAATTGCCATTTTATGAATGTCATGAAAACTATTGAGTATATGAAATATCCAAGCTCCATGCTGGGCAGACATGCACAGCGTTTGAGGTCAAGCCCTTGTATGGACGTAAGGCCTGGACGGATAGGCATAGATTCGAGGTCAAGCCCTTGTAGGGATGTAAGGCCTAGACAGACAGACACAGCATTAGAGATCAGGCCATTGTAGGGATATAAGGCCTAGATGGACAGGCACAGCATTTGAGGTCAAGCCCTTGAAGGGACATAATCCCTGGACAGTGGACGGACAGGCACAGCATTTGAGGTCAGGCCCTTGTAGGGATGTAAGGCCTGGACGGACAGGCACAGCGTTTGAGGTCAAGACCTTGTAGGGAAGTAAGGCCTGGATAGTGGATAGATAGGCACAGTGTTAGAGGTCAGACCCTTGATGGGACATAAGGCCTGGTCAGACAGGCACAGTGTTAGAGGTCAGACCCTTGTAGGGATGTAAGGCCTGGATGGACAGGCACAGCATTTAAGGTCAAGCCTTTGTAGGGACGTAAGACCTGGACAGTGGACAGACAGGCACAGCGTTAGAGGTCAGGCTCTTGTAGGGACATAAGGCCTGGAGAGACAGGCACAGTGTTTGAGGTCAAGCCCTTGTAGGGATGTCAGGCCTGGATGGACAGGCACAGCATTAGACGTCAGGCCCTTGTAGGGATGTAAGGCCTGGATGGACAGGCACAGCATTAGAGGTCAGGCCCTTGTAAATATCCAGAAGCTATTAACTGTACTTATTAGAGATGTGAATCGTGTGATCAATCGTCTTAACGATCGATTTTGGCTGGGGGGGGGAGGGAATCGGATCGTCGCGGTTTTATTTTTTTTTAAATCGTGTAAATCGTAAATCGGGGGAGGGCGGGAAAACCGGCACACTAAAACAACCCTAAAACCCACCCCGACCCTTTAAAATAAATCCCCCACCCTCCCGAACCCCCCCAAAATGTCTTAAATTACCTGGGGTCCAGTGGCGGGTCCCGGTGTGATCTTCCACTCTCGGGTCACGGTGCGTTGATAGAAATGGGCATATGACAGGGCAAAGGTAGCGCCAGCGCCATTTTGGTTCCTGTCCCCCGATGTCACAAGCGCAGGAGATCGCAATACAAAATAGCGCCGGCCGTATGGCCATATTGCCGTATTGTAAAATGGCGCCGGCGCCATTTTGCAATACGGCAAATACGATTTGAGTGCAGGAGGTTGCTTCCGGACCCCGCTGGACTTTTGGCAAGTCTT
The DNA here is from genome assembly GCF_901001135.1 of Rhinatrema bivittatum. Taxonomy (NCBI): domain Eukaryota; kingdom Metazoa; phylum Chordata; class Amphibia; order Gymnophiona; family Rhinatrematidae; genus Rhinatrema; species Rhinatrema bivittatum. The sequence continues at coordinate 230,487,710 of NC_042615.1, read as the reverse complement.
GTGGGGGTCAGGAGGCCCCCCCAAGATGGCCAAAAGTCCCTGGGGGTCCAGCGGGGGTCCGGGAGCGATCTCCTGCGCTCGTGACGTCGGGGGACAGGAACCAAAATGGCGCCGGCGCTACCTTTGCCCTGTCATATGACAGGGCAAAGGTAGCGCCGGCGCCATTTCTATCAACGCACCCGTGGCCCGAGAGTGGAAGATCACACCGGAACCCTGCCACTGGACCCCAGGTAATTTAAGACATTTTGGGGGGGTTCAGGAGGGTGGGGGATTTATTTTAAAGGGTCGGGGTGGGTTTTAGGGTTGTTTTAGTGTGCTGGTTTTCCCGCCCTCCCCCTTCCCCTCCCCCTTCCCCCGATTTATGATTTTTGACGATAAATCGGGGGAATTCCTATTGTATATCACCTCTAACGATTTTTGACGATTTAAAATATATCGGACGATATTTTAAATCGTCAAAAAACGATTCACATCCTATTAGACACTATCACCCCAAGGTCTCTCTCCTGCCCCGTACACATCAGCCCTTCTCCCCCCATCGAATACAGTTCTTCCGGATTTCCACACCCCATATTCATGACTCTGCACTTCTTGGCATTGAATCTCAGCTGCCATATCTTTGACCACTCTTCCAGTTTCCTTAAATCCCATCTCATTCTCTCCACTCCTTCAGGGATGTCCACTCTGTTGCAGATCTTAGTGTCATCCGCAAAAAGACAAACCTTACCTTCTATCCCATCCGCAATGTCGCTCATAAAGATATTGAACAGGACCGGTCCCAACACCGACCCTTGCAGCACTCCGCTCAACACCGCTCTCTCTTCAGAGTAAGTTCCATTTACCATCACACATTGACTTCTGTCCGTCAACCAGTTTGCAATCCAGGTCACCACCTTGGCACTCACTCCTAAGCTTCTTGTTTTATTCACCAGTCTCCTGTGCAGAACCGTATCAAAAGCTTTGCTGAAATCCAAGTAGATGACATCGAGCACTCTTCCTTGATCCAATTCCTTGGTTACCCAGTCAAAAAACTCTATCAGATTTGTCTGACAGGATCTTCCCCTGGTGAATCCATGCTGCCTCTGGTCCAGCAGTTCTTCTGACTGTAGAAAGCTCACTATTCCTTCTTTTAACAGCAACTCCATTACTTTTCCCACCACCGAGGTGAGGCTAACCGGTCTGTAATTACCAGCCTCTTCTCTGTTTCCACTCTTGTGAAGCGGGATCACCACCGCTCTTCTCCAGTCACTCGGCACCACTCCCGTTTCTAGGGATCTATTTAACAGGTCACACAGCGGACCCGCCAGCACATCTCTGAGCTCCCTCAGTATCCTGGGATGAACCTCATCAGGCCCCATGGCTTTGTCCACTTTCAGTTTCCTCAGCTCTTTCCATACATTCTCTACTGTAAATGGAGTTACATCTACTCCATTCCCCTCTAGTTTGTTAACTAGCAACGGTCCTTCTCCAGGGTCTTCTTTAGTGAACACAGAACTGAAGTATTTGTTTAATATTTCTGCCATTTCTTCATCTCTCTCCACACGTTGATCCTTTTCACCTTTCAATTTCACTATACCACTTTGAACTTTTCTCCTTTCACTGATGTATCTGAAAAATGTTTTGTCACCTCTCTTAATCTCTTTGGCAATCCTTTCTTCCGCTTGTCTTTTTGCTGTCTTTATTACTCTGAGCCTGACTGGTGGCCCCTCTCGGGATCTTCCCCGTGAGCATGGTCATATGCCACCGGCCCAAGGATCCACCCACAAATATCACAAATAAGAACAGTCAGAGCCCAAGGGTATATGAAATCCCAGAGATGGGACCTCCTCCAGCTTTCCCACAACACATACAATTCAAATCCTGTCACTTTATCCATTTCAAATTCCTTCTGATCTTCTTCCAGTCTACTATTGCACTTGCCTAGCAAGATTTTATGTCCATCTGACAAATTCTCTTACCTCCAACCCTCGCTGTCTGTTTGCCATCTCTCTATCTTCACTCTGCCCAGATGATGACTAACTATTTTCATGACAAGGTTCACAAAATTAGTCTTGAATTATCAACTCAACTCATCTCTTCCTCTACCTCCTCCTCCCTCACTTCATTTCTCTCCCCTTCCTATGGAACTTGACACTCTAATCCTGTCTGTTCCTCTGGTGGTAGTGACCTTTCTGCTATTGTGGCAAAGGGGGTTTCTGCTGGTATCAGAGAAGTCATTAAATATTAATTCCAAGATGAGTAATTAGAAAAATGAATTCTTCCTTCTGGGTCTCTCAACAGAACATGGGTCCAGAACTCACCCAGTAAGTAAGTAAGGAAGGCAGAACCCAAGAATAGAGATCAAATGGAATAAAAATGATTTAATAATTTAATTCAAAATTGTAATATTTATTGGCAGATGAAATAGTGATGAACTAGCATCAAGAAATTGTAAACAATGAAACAAATTAAATTTGCAATAATAAATAAATGGAAGCTCTCTCTTTTGCAGAAACAGGCATGCTGCTGTTTAAGCAATCTGGCTAGTATGGTAGTGTTAGGTGTGGGGCACAAATGTGCTCACTTACCTGTGATAATGATTTCTGTAATTCCCTGGAGAACACTAAACGTCACCACATTACAGAAATATCAGTTTTAAAAAGCTGTGATTGCACCCATCATTTATATGATGTCACACTTTGTTGCACTTGTACACTGCCTTCCTCAAGCAAATGTTCAGCCCTATTAACTACTACTACTGGCTTTCATTTCTACAGTGCTACTCAATGTATGTAGTCTGCACAGTGGAGTCCCTGCTTAGTGGAGTTTACAAACTAATCAAGATCATAGAGACTCTGGGAATTGAATTTATTAAGAAAATGGTTAAAATCAATAAGGCTGACGCTCTGAGAAGGGCTTCATGCTTGACGTCATGCTTACTGCTACAAATGTTTAACAACTTCTACCTGGTAAAAAATTGGGTTTTTTTCGCTGTGTCTCAGGTATGCTGCCCTTTATGCAATGTGTTTGAAATGCTATTCCTGCTATTTTACTATCAGATAGATAATATGTATAATATAGTAATCTGTATTTCTGAGAAACCTATCCAATATTTACAACAAACATACGCTTTGTTGACCTTCCAGGTTGGGTCGGAGACTATCTACCGTATTCTATGTGATAAGATTTTATAACAATAATTATATTTACTTTCTTTATACACACAGCATCATGAAATATGTCACATGATTGCATGCCCCGTCCCAAAGCCACTTAAAATCTTAATTTGAGCACAGACAGATGAAGTGTTTTCTCAAGGTAAAACAAGGAATGATGTATAAGGGAATCAAACCAGGATCTCCAAGTTTGTAGTTGTGTGTAATAAGAATTATGATGTACTTCCAGCCTTTGTATCCTATTTAAGTATACACCACATTATTTTTTTCTATTTTATTGAAAAACAGGATAACATATTCACTAGCTAACATATTGGGGTAGATTTTCAAAGGGGTACGCGCGTAGGATACGCACGTACCCCCCGAAAACCTACCCCAAACCCCCCCTGCGCGCACTGAGCCTATTTTGCATAGGCTCGGCGGTGCGCGCAAGCCCCGGGACGCGCATAAGTCCCGGGGCTTGCATGGAGAGGCGTTCTGGGGGGCATCCCAGGGGCATGGCGGTCATGACGTGGCGTTTCGGGGGCGTGGTGCGGGAGACGCGACGTTTCGGGGGTGGCGCCGTGGGCGTGGTTTTGGCCCGGGGGCGTTCTGGGGGCGTGGCCGCGCCCTCCGGAACAGCCCCCGGGTCGGGTAATGGAGCGCCAGCAGCCTGCTGGCTTGCGCAGATTTACGTCTGCCTCCAGCAGGCGTAAATCCTGCGATAAAGGTGTATGTGGGGGAGGGGGGGTGTTAGGTAGGGGAAGGGAGGGGAAGGTGAGGGGAGGTCGAAAGAAAGCTCCCTCCGAGGCCGGAGGGAACGGAGGCAGGCTGTGCAGCTCGATCCCCGATTTTAATGGGTACGCGCGGCTACATGCGTATCTATTGAAATCCCGCGTACTCTTGTTCGTGCTTGGTGCGCGAACAAAAGTATGCTTTCACGCTAAATTATAAAATCTACCCCAGCGTTAATAACATCTATTTAATAAATCCTTTTCAAAATCTTGCTCAGCATTTCTTATGGCATTATCCAGTAAACCAAAAAGTGCACAAGGGATCCACAAAATCAAAAGATGTCTATTTAGAAGACGTGGGCTACCAACATAGTTTATCTTGAAACACATTTTTTTTGAAGATCTTGTATAAAAGTTCTTCAAATAATGCTATAGGTTGAATACAGCAATTATGCACCATAATTGTAATCATCCATTAAAGCCAAAAATTTCAAAGCTAGGCGTGCATAAAAACCGGGTGATACGTACATGGCCAGGCTGTGTGCACGCCGAGCGCATTTTAAAAATGGCCTGGTCACGCACTTATCTCCCAATACGTGCAGAAATGCCAGGCTTGGTGAAAGGGGCGAGCTGGGGGGAGCAGGGTCTGGGTGGGGCGGGGTCCGACTGGGACAGCGGCCATTAGGCCCTGTCCCGGGGATGTGTGCGCCGGCAGTCGGCTGGCACGCAGACCTTGCTGCTCTCGAAGGAGCACGTAAGTTCTGACACAAAATAATTTTGAGGAGTTGGGGTGGATTTGGGGGTTGGGGAGGAGGGGGAAAGGGGGTGGAAGGCTAGGTAGGGGAATAGGAAAGATCCCTCCCAGTCTGCTCCTTAATTGGAAAGGCCTGGGAACTAGGAAAGGACTACTTGTGTCGCCACACGTATTTTTAAAAATCCCCTCCTTGCGCACGTGAGACGCCACCCGTTCGCACAGGTGAGCGCTGATAATAGAATCAGGTGCATATGTGCGCATGCCGGGAGCCATGTGCACATGTACGCACGCACATCTCTTAAAATCTACCCCTTGGTGTATAAATACCTCAGACATTTTTTTTTCTTTATTAAAGAATTTCTCAAATTTAACAAAGCAAAAACTTTGTAGTGGAAATTGAGAGAACAAAAATAACATTACAAATCATATCAACATTATTATACAATAGTTTCCCATCATCAATCTCTCATCCATCATAAGGAAATAGGGGGGTGGGGGTACGGTGACGGTAAACCAGAGGAGATGAGGAAATATTTTCCAAAGTATCGGTAATCACACGTGGCTTCTCGGATTATACATTTACGACTTGCCTACATTATTAGCAGGTATTGGTGATCTGACATTCAAAAATTCACGAAGTTGTTCAGAAACAAAAAATATATAGGAATTGCTTTGATACTTAACTATACACTTACATGGATAACGAAGAGTGAAACCAGCTCCTAAGTTATCAACTTCTGAGCGCATATTCAGAAACGCTTTCCTACATAATTGCGTGGGCCTAGCTAGATCAGGATATATTCGAACCTTGTACCCCATAAATGGTATTTTCAAATTCCTAAAATAATTTTTCATAATTAAACTTACATCTTGTTCAGTAAAGAAAGAGACCAGTAAAACTGATCTATCAACCAATTCAACATCAGAACTTTCTAAATATTCAGACAGATTGGTAATATTACTCCTTTCCAATTGTATATCAGATTGTGACACTCTTTGCCTATGAGGAAGAAACATTATCTTCCTTGTCAAAGAAATAGAATCAGAGGAAATTTTTAACACTTCAGACAAGTATTTTTTAAAAGTAATCAGAGGTATTTTTCCAAGAACTTTAGGAAAGTTAAGTAACCTCAAGTTCAGATGCTTTAAGGAATTTTCAAGTGTTTTAAGCCTTCTCGATATGTTAGTGCAGTCACGCATTATTGCAAGCTTAGAAGAATGTAGATTTTTCACATCCTCTCCAATAGACTGTAAAGATAAAGCATGCTCTTGAAGAAATTGCTGGTGATCCTGAGCGACTAGGTCCAATTTTCCTGATACTTGATCTAGGCATTGAGAGTGATCATTGAACATCGACACCATTCCTGCAATGAGATCCCAGAGGGTTCGCTGATTTTATAATCTCTATCTTGGGGCAAGGGTATTTGGAGTTCGCTGATATCAAAGCTGGAGATGTGGAGAAGCTTGCACCCACTCCAACGGTGAAACAAGACGAGAAATTCCAACTATACCTCCTCTCTCTAGGGATCCTCCGAACCAGGGTTCCTTCCAAACGTTCAAACTCCGACAATCCGCCGGCAGCACCCTCCGGCTGGATAGGCGTAGCTTCACATGCGCTCGGCGTTCCAGCGACGCCGACAGCTTCAGAGAGAGAAGTCAACGGCAGTTGATGCAGGTCAGGAGGGATCAGAGAAACTTCTCCCGGCGACAGCTGCCCTCCTCTCGCAGCCTCACCAGGGGGAGTAGACACCCTCAATTCCGGGGTGGGAACCGCGTATTGAAAGATGGATCACTGGTCTGAAGGGATGGAGGGTTCGGTAGGGTAAACCCTTACCTTTCCCTTTCTCTTGTGAGGCACAGTAGTCCAGACAGAGGAAAAAACTGAATAAGGAAACCAGAGAAACTCAGCCAGGAAGGACGAGGTATCCTCTCACGTGACCTTCTTATCTCTGCCCCCCCCCATACCTCATAAATTTTAATGCAAAATGTTCTTACAAAAACAGTCCATTTTAAAACTTATTCTCATGAGAAGCCAATACTTAAAAACAGTCTTATAATACAAAAATAATGTCCATCTGGACTGCACGGAATACACTGACCCAATAATTCCAATGCATTAACCAATATGCTGTAATCCACTGTAAACCACTGATGTAACACTCTGATTTGACAGTAACAAGCAAACAGCCTCAACACTAGTGCTTCAGCAACCAAATTTTCCTGCTTCGGAGGTGGAGGGGAGTGACTCAAAAAATTCTGGGAACAAGCATTTTCCAGCGGGTTACAGCCTATCAGTCAACATATTGCCTGTAACTTTATATCATTTCCTTATCCCCCATCATTACAAACCAATTTTTTCTAGCTATTCTACCTAGTGTTCCCAATGAGTTCAAATCGTAGGAGGAGAATCATGGACTGGGAAGACTGGAAAATTCAACATCTGATGCATGGAGAACTTGAAAAGAGTTTTAAAGGGAAAACTTAGCAGGGATTCAAACTGCAATAGGTTGAAAAAATAGCACAGTATCTTCCCTTTGCCAGGTTCCCCAGCTGGGGGTGTGTTTGAAGAGTAGCTCATGGCTAACACAAACGGAAAACAAGAGCCAAGAGCAGGTTGCAAGTAGTAGGGATGTGAATCGTTTTTCTGACGATTGAAAATATCGTACGATATTTTCAAACTCGTCAGAAATCGGGGGCTCCCCGAAACTGATAGGAAAACCCAACGAAATTGTTTGTGGGATTCTTTTATCATTTTGGGGGAGGGCAGGAAAATGGCACACACAAAAACAACCCCTAAACCCACCCCGACCCTTTCAAACACATCCTTTAGCTTCCCCCACCCTCCTGACCCCCCCCCAAACGTTTTAAAAGTACCTGGTGGTCCAGTGGGGGTCCCGGGAGTGATCTCCCGCTCTCGGGCCATCAGCTGCCACTAATTAAAATGGCCACGATGGCCCTTTGCCCTTACCATGTGACAGGGTATCTGTGCCATTGGCCAGCTCCTGTCACATGGTAGAAGCACTGGATGGCCCGCACCATTTTTAAAGATGGCGCCGGCCATCCATTACTCCAACCATGTGACAGGGGCCGGCCAATGGCACGGATACCCTGTCACATGGTAAGGGCAAAGGGCCATTGGCGCCATTTTGATTAGTGGCAGTTGACGGCTTGAGAGCGGGAGATCGCTCCCGGGACCCCCATGGACCACCAGGTACTTTTCCAAAGTTTTGGGGGGGTCGGGAGTGTGGGGAAAGCTAAAGCATGTGTTTTAAAGGGTCGGGTGGGTTTTTTGTTTATCGGCTCAGGCGCAGCCGATAAAAAAAACAAACGATCGGACCCCATGAAAAAGATTCCCCGATTGTCCCCGAACCCGGAATCGGAGCCGATTCCATTTCCAATTCACATCTCTAGCAAGTAGTGCTTTAATGCTGGCAGACTCTCACTGCATATCAGACAATTTAGCAAATCCTTACAGTCCAGACAAAGGAGTAACTCCTTCTGGATCAATCCAAAAATAGGCCGCATGATAGTCACAGACACAGAGCCAGTGGGAGAATGGCACCTAGAAACCAGTACCCAGAACCATAGAATACTGGGCCAAGCCTTTCCTTTGAACCAGCAGGGTGCATCTTTTATTTATTTATTTATTTATTTATTTTCCCGGTTTTATATACCATCACCTTTCTTTCTTCTGACATTGCCTGTAGATTGGAGGATCAGTTTATTGTTTTGTTAATGGGTCGAGCTGGGCTTGATTCTGCTCTACTGGAGTGCAACACCAATGGAAATTTGGTTCAGGTTCTGTCATCCTCATTTATTTATTTATTTATTTATTTATTTATTTATTTATTTTCCCGGTTTTATATACCATCATTAAGATAAAATCCATCACAAAGGTTTACACAGTATTCAAAAATCAATAAAAGTAGATATAAAAGAGAAAAGATACAATAAATACATAATAATTAAACATTGTAAAAACAACATTACTTCATAAAAAGAAATTTTGGAAATAATAGAACTTGTTTATTTTGGGGTTTGGCAGCCAACTAGGGCTAGAAGGAATGCACCAAGTAACAGACTGTGCTGCAAGATTCAAAGAGTATATCTGAAAAATGTTCATCACCAAAGTCTTTCCTTTTCACAGTGTTAATTAGCACTACTGTTTACAAGTTTTAAAGTTGTTCTAATGTAGTACGTATGTATGTCTGTTGCCACATGTCCAAAATGTGTACACATAAATTCAATTTTACAGCAGTCAGGATGCAAAATAAAACAGCAGAAAAAATATAGAAACAGCATTCAGTTCATCTAAAGAAGTTGCCTTCCTGAGGTGGAATAAACTGTTTTTTAAAGGTTTTGTCCAATTACTTAGTCAAACCTGTTTTCAAGATGGTACAGCAAATCAACAGGCTCACCAGCTCAACTCCAGACTGCACTTCCTGCTACAGCATGATCAGTTCAGGGAGGGTATTAATCATTTCTTGCTTACTGTATTGTTTATTTATTTATTTATTTATTTATTTAGAGTTTCTTCTATACCGATAGCCGTTTGCACATCGTATTGGTTTACATACAACTAAGAACTGTTGGGCATGGCCCTTACATAGAACAATAGCAAAAAATGAAACATAGATACAAGGGATAAGTATGTATTAAACAGGGACTATATAAAGATGTCTCAAAGACAGCTACAAGAAAACTAACTATATATTAATGTGAGGAGTTATAATACAGGGAATCATGCTAAAAAATAGCAATACAATGTACAAGAGACGATAATACATGGTACAGGGATTGTTTTGTTGTTTATTTAACCTGATAATTCATTAGCAGATACAATGTTTTAGTTATAGGTTTTCAAGATACATTTGCTGAAATATTTGTATTTGGTTCTATTGATTAAATTGTAGATTAATAACAAGACCCTCTTGACAAAGGGCTCCCCCAGCCCAGGCTCCAGACTGCTGGATAAGCTACATCCACCTTGACCTAAATAATTTCCTTCCTTATCTACTAAGTGGTCTGGGGCTGGGTATTATTGCATTTTTAATTACAGTGACATTAACCGTTAAATATGACCTGGTCCACATTGCATGTGCAACTGGAGAAGGAAGTTAGCCCATGCCTCCTGTGGATAAGACGCTAAGCCTTCATGTCCCAGTGTAAATTGATAAGGGAAACAGACACAGGGCTCCAGAGCTGAGATTTATTAGCTGCCAGCAATATGCAAAAACACTGTCACATCCTGCTGCTTGCTACAGGAGCTCTCTCCTCCATCTTTCCTCAGGCAGCGGTAAGTGAAACAGCTATAAATTTAATGGTGAAGCTTCAAGGCAGAGACTGAACAGTATGGATACAAATAGCAACAATAAAGAATCCGTAGAGTTATCCAGGATATTATCTCAAAATAACCAGGTAAACTATTACATTTCCAATACTGGATAATGGGATATCACACATGAACTTGTCTCAATTCAAATCAGGATGGGTGGACCTCCTACAACCTGGTTCCAATTTATTTCGACTGTTCACATTGTTGTCTTGATTTTTTTCAGATAAATAGGAGTTTGCTTCCATCCAATTTCAATCTGTTCTTTTTTTCTGGAGGATGGGATTGTGATAAATCTCAATTCACTCAGATAGGCTCACATTTAGTTACAGGTTCATACTATTCAAAGTGCCCAAATCTCAACCAAGGCAAAAAGATCCTTGCCAGGCAAATAAATTTTAGTTGCGAAAAGTTAGATAAAGGGAGCAATGTGTTAACCACATGATAACTAAACCTCTGATGCACTTTCAGACTTACATAGACCAGACCACAGAGTCAAAATGTGCTCCACACATCTCTTAAAATTGCTGCAATAATGAATTTGGGCTCCTTGTGTCAAGTAAGCCTGAATAGTTTGACAACCTTTTTATTTTTTCTGCATTGTGGAATGGAGTGGAAACATTTAATATTAAACATTTGTGCTGAAATTTTAAGAGATGTTTGGACCATATTTTGTGACCTATGTTCTAAAAAAATAAATGTTTAGTATACAAGCAGAAAAATGTTAGCATGCATGCTAAAATGGCACTTAACAGGCAATCCGCTAATGTTTTAGCACACCAACTAAAATGTGTGGTCCATAATGTTCAATCGGCATGCACACCGACACCTGAGTGCTAAGCCCCTATGACCACTGGAAAAATAAGTATGTTCAGTTCTCTTTTCCTCATGGCTCTTTCTCCTTTCTTCAAATGTTTATAAAAGTTAACCAGACACATGGAGCTGGTTATGAAAAAAGAAGTAGGAGGGCAACTGTGCCGCAGGAAAAGAGGTTAAAAGAAAGCCGAGAGTTCCAGTAAAAGATAAACCAGACATCTGCACGGCTTTTGCTGTATCTTGTGTTCTTTTGGTGTACTAGCCGTCCCCTTCTCCATTGTCCGTGGGTGACGGTGTGACTGAGTGAGTGCTCATTTCTCTCCATCAGCCTTCTGTATCAGTAAGGATCTTGAAAACGTGGAGTGAGAGGACATAGCTGGTGAGAGAAAGGAGCATGGACAGTGCATGCGTGTAGATGTGAAAGGAGAGTGAGAGATTATAGTATGGTTGATCTAACAGGGAGAAAAAGGAGCAGGTTCAGGAGTAACATCAAGAAATTTTTTTTTTTTTCACAAAGACAATTGATGGATGCCTGGAACAATCTCCCATAATAGGAAGTGGAGGTTAAAATGATAACGGACATTAGATGGGCAAGGGCTTTTCAACTTGAAACGTAAATGCACCGGAGGAAAAGACAGGTCTATAATTTCCACCAATAGATATGAAGCCATTGTCTGTAGCTGACCAAGGAAAGGCATGGAATGAAAATCTAGCAAAAGATTTATGATAATATTGTACCACTACAAAACAGATTATTAAAAAAAAAAAAAAAAAAAAAGAAAGAAAGAAAGACGCTAGCTGCCTTATATCCAGCAACCTGCACCCTTGATCTTTGTGCATCCAAGTTAATAAAGCTAGCAAGTGAAGTCCTCGCAGATTGGGCAACCAACGTTATAAATTCCTCCCTCACTGAGGGTGTGCTTTCCGTGGACCTAGAAAAAAAAAAAGCTGTGGTGCCACCAGTTATTAAAAAAAAAGTCCAACTTGGATCCAGATAAACCAGAAAATTACCGCCCAGTGTTAAATATCCCTTTCCTAGGGAAATTAATAGAACAGTCAATAAGAGATGAACTGAACAACTGCCTAGCAGAGAAAAAACTGGCTGGATCCATATCAACATGGATTCAGAAAAAAGCCACAGAACAGAACTAGTCCTTGTCACCCTGCTGGATGATCTCATGAGATACCACGATAAAACCAGGTAGCAGTGTTGGTGCTACTAGATTTGTCTGCAGAATATTACATTGTAGAGATCATAACATTTGACTATCTTTACTAGAGGAAGCCAGTCTGAGCAATAAGGTCAATACCTGTTTCAATTAGGGATGTGAATCGTTTTTTGATGATTTAAAAAAAATCGTCAGATATTTTTTAAATTGTCAAAAATCATCAGAGTCGCGATACAATAGAAATTCCCCCGATTTATCGTGAAAAATCGTAAATCGGGGGAGGGCAGGAAAACTGGCACACCAAAACAACCCCTAAACCCACCCCGACCCTTTAAAACAAATCCCCCACCCTCCCGAACCCCCCAAAATGTTTTAAATTACCTGGTGGTCCAGTGGGGGGGTCCCGGCGCGATCTCCCGCTCTCGGGCCATCGGCGCCATTTTGGCTGCCACTAATATCAATGGCGCCGATGGCCCGATAAAAAAAACAACCCACCCGACCCTTTAAAATGACCCCCTTGACCCCCCCAAAACCTTTTAAAATTACCTGGTGGTCCAGCGGGGGCGCGACCTCCCGCTCTCGGGCCATCGGCTGCGTTAATAAAAATGGCGCCGATGGCCCTATGCCCTTACCCTGTGACAGGGCAAAGGTAGCGCCACCTTTGCCCTGTCACAGGGTAAGGGCAAAGGGCCATCGGCGCCATTTTTATTAACGCAGCCGATGGCTGGAGAGCGGGAGATCACTCCCCGCGCTCCCGCTCGACCACCAGGTAATTTTAAAACCTTTTTTGGGGGTTCGGGAGGGTGTTTTGATTATCGGATCGGGCGCAGCCGATAATCAGAACTCAAATCGGGCTGGGCGATAAAAATTTTAAGATTTGGATCGGAACCGGAACCGATCAGATTCCAGTTCCGATTCACATCTCTAGTTTCAATACCTTTCTTTCAGACAGACAATACACAGCATTCTGGATATTAGACTGTGGAGTACCCCAAGGCTCCATACTATCACCAGTACTATTTAACATATACTTCAAGTCACTGGCACAACTGATCCATACCTTTGAAATAAAAGACTCTAGCTATGCGAATGATATCTGGCTTGTACTACCAATGGGCCCAGATTTGCTAACAGTATAAAGAAATTTAGCACATGTCTTGCAGCCATCCAAGAACAGACAAAAAATCAACAAATTCCATCTGAATCCCAAAAAACCAGAGATTTTTTTTTAGTACAAAACAAACATAGACAAGTTCCAGACCTGAAAATCCCATTTGGAACCTATAAGCTCTCCTTAAAAACACAGGTCAAAAGCCTTGGAATCATACTAGATTCAGAACTCACCATGCATGCTCCCTCAAATCCAGGCAACAGTAAAGGGCTGCCGTTTTCAACCAAGAAATTTACAAAAACTACGTCCACTCATTGAGAAAACAAACCTTCTCATAGTGGTCCATGCCACAGTAATCACACAAATGGGCTACTTCATCACACTGTACACTGGTCTAACAAATAAGGCCTTCCACAAACTCCAGATAATTCAAAACTCTACTGCTCGACTGATAGAAAGATGCAAAAAGCACGATCCCATCACATCTGTCCTACAAAAACTACACTGGTTACCAGCACTGTATAGAACGAAATTCAAAATGTTATTATTGATGTTTAAACCTCTAAAAGAAGATGGGCTTTTATATCTGAGCAAAAGACTATCTGCATACGTGACTCCTAGACCACTAAAATCCTCACTTGGATCCGCGATGTAAATTCTGTTCTCTAAAACAATCAAAAAAACAAACACCAGAAACAGATCCATCTCGGAAGCAGCACCTGCCCTCTGAAATTCCCTCCTAGTAGAGATCCATAAACTACATAATTACAGTCATTTCAGGGAAAACAAATAAAGGTTTGGCTTTACTGTCATGCGTTTAATTCTAAACCTGAAGCACAAAGACACTGAGGGACTATAGGACTCTACTTGACATCACCTCAAAAGCCTTAGATATACTGCTACAGTACACAGCTACAAACAGACATTTGCTCTATGTTATCTATATTTCTACTATGGGAGAAATAAGCTGATGAGCGGACAATTTATCCAGCTAAAGGTAGCCGGATAACTTGTCCTGGATATTCAGAGGGATATACATCCCACTGAATATACTCACCTAAAGTTATCCGGCTACCTGTAGCTGGATAACCTAAGAATCTAACCAGCTATGTTTGAATGTAACTGGTTAGTTTTTATACTTATCTAGCCTTGTGTGGCAGGATAACTTTCCACTTAACCGGATGTCTTCAAACATATTCAATTATGTGGTACTGTTAAGGAAAAAAAAAAAGAAAAAGGGCTTTGTAGGCCTGTGATCTGATTCCCCTTCCCTCTCCCAATATGACATAAATGGTCTTGCCAGGCCACACACCCCTCCAACATTTAGAAACAAGACGAGGGGTCCACAGGTTGGCCCCCATCCCTTTCCCTGTTCTCTCATACCACATCCAGGTCTGTGGGGGGTGGGATCCATACCTCTTTATCGCAGCACCGGACCCCACCCCACCCCACTCTCTCCCTCCCCCCACAGACCCTGAAATCCCAACCAGGAGTGAGGTATTCACTTATCTGCTCCTGGCACTTCTAGCACTGCTCTGACAGAGACAGAGACAGAGTAAACAGCAGACAAGCTGATTCTGACTCAGCTCAGAAAAGTCTGCTGTCCCCTGTTTAGGTTGGGCAGCTAAAGACAGACAGCTTAGGATGAGTTGCACAAGGAATTGCAGTATTTCTGCTGTATTGCCGTAAGTTGTTTCTGGATTGCTGCAATTCTGGACATAAGAGCTGGGGATAAAGGCCTTTGACGTGAAGATCAGAACAGTATCCAGTAGTTCTTGAGAGCATGAGCCCTTTTCTCAGACACACACAGGGAGATAGACTTTGGGTCTGGGCTCTGTGCTGATTTCTGAGCTGCTCAACTCTCTATGGTGAAATTCACCAGTACCTTAAATATAGTTATTCATCTGTGTCACTTGAAAGCCTTTGGATTACAAGTAAACCAAAGTTCTGTGTTGTTTCAATGTTAAGCCTTGAATCCTCAGTCCCATCACTGCACCCCAGGGGCAGAAGGAGCATCTTTTTTCCCATCCCACTTGAACCGACATTGTGCTTCACCCTCAGAAGGCAAAGAGCAAATCACATTATCCCTGTGGGTTATGGTACGTTAAGAATCACAGCGCATACATATTTTATTTATGAATTGTGTTCTGTTTGTAATTTTATGAATGGGGACTGTAATCCATGTTGAACAAAGTTTGGAATCACAGAATATAAGGAAAGTTAAATAAATAGATACCTGTGGAGGGCCAGGGGCTGCTTTTATTTGTTAGTGCATGTGTGTTACGGGGCTCAGTGATTATTGTAGTGATATATCCTTGAGGATTATAGTGAGCTCACTGATAATTTAAAGGTATAGTGGTTTACAAACTGGTTGACTGACAGGAGACAATGTGTAATGGTAAATAGAATCTGCTCTGAAGAGAGAACGATGTTAAGTGGAGTTCCTCATGGATCTGTTTTGGGGCCGATTTTGCCCAATATCTTTGTGAGAGACATCGCGGAAGGGTTAGAAGGAAAAGTTTATTCGTTTGCAGATGATACTAAGATCTGCAACAGAGTGGACATGCCTGAAGGAGTACAGTGAATGAAAAATGATTTAAGTAAACTAGAAGAGTGGTTGAAGATTTAACAGCTGAGATTTAATGCCAAGAAATGCAGTCACGCACCTGGGGGGCAGTAATCCAAAAGAGCTGTATGTGATGGGGCATTAAGACTAATGTGCAAGGACCAGGAGAGGTTCCTTTGGGTGATTGTGTCTGGTGATCTGAAGGCAGCAAAGGTGGTAGCTAAAGCCAGAGGGATGTTGGGCTATATAGAGAGAGGAATTATCAGCAGAAAAAAAGGAGGTGATATTTTCCATTGTACAGATCCTTGGTGAGGCCTCACCTGGAATACTGTGTTTAGTTCTGGCGACCATATCTCAAAGGGGATAGAGACAGGATGGAAAGGATCCTGAGAAGGTGACTAAAATGGTGTGGAGTCTGTTTCGGAAGATCTGTGAGGAGAGGCTGAAGGATCTAAATATGTATACCACGGAGGAGAGGAGGAGCAGGGGTGATATGATAAAGACCTTCAGATACTTTCAGAATGGTATTAAAGATGCACAATCATCAAACATTTTCAATTGGAAAGGAAATTGTAGAACTAGGAGGTCACAATGTAAAATGCCAGGGGGCATGACTCAGAACCAACATCATGAAATATTTCTTCATGGAGAGGGTGGTGGCTGTCTGGAATGCCCTCCCAAAAGAGGTGGTGAGGATGAGAAAAGTGGGTGAATTTAAAAGGGCATGCTATAAACATTGCAGATCTCTGAAGGCTTGAGGTTGGTAATGAAGAAAATAGGTAACCTATGTTAACTTTAGGTGAAACATTTCTGCATGGGGAGTAACCTGCACGATGAGGCAGTTACTGCCATAAGCCACTTGCTGGGTTGACTGGATGGACCATTTGGCCTTTATCTGCTGCCATTGTTATGTTACTATGCTACTAGTTTCACAATAATTTCTTTCAGAATCAAAAAAGAGTACTATGGTGCCATGTTTGTCTACTTGGATACGTAGAAATATGCTGAAGGGAACATATCTCTTGAAAGCTAATCACAAATGTCATTAAGTTAATTGAAAAGAAAGTTATTACCTACAACTTATTTGATGATCTTTATTTCTAAGAATAAGAAAATGTAATCTCTTTTCCATGCCTTTCACTTATTCTGTGTATTTTTGGCTCTCCTCTTTTTCCCTTTCCCACCATGGCCTTCTTGTGCCCCCACTTCATCCAGTTTTGTTCTCCCTCCTTCTTTATCTACCAGCTGCAATTGCCCTAACTGCTTGCTCTACAAGCCAATATGGAAGGGTGGAAGGGAGGGAGTGAGCTGCAAGGGATTACACAAGTGCAGGCACTGCAAGTATTGTTAGCATCATTCAGTCATAGGGGAAGCTGAACTTTAGGTGCACCCTTCTAGCTCTTTATGAATGGATATGGTGATTCAAGCAGTCACGCTTCTGCAGCTTAGAACCCAACAGACAGAACTACCTCAAGACATGACACGCTGCCCCTCTGGCCCTGCTTCCCTAGGCAAATACCTGTTTGGTCTATGCCTTGACTCAACCCTGTTCTTCAGCAGACACTGTTGCATGAAGATAAGTCTGTCCCTAGCAAAGAGCACGAGAGAAGCATAATAAAAACGAATCTGCCCGTCTGACTTATTTCATTACTGAGACAAAATAAATGAACTTTTTGATAACTTTCTTACTAAGCCACCCTATTATAGATCTAAATAAAGAGAGGTGAGGAACTGTGCAGAAACATTTGCTGGCACTCTCATGGTACAAAATATGAATACAGGATTGAGTACATAAGAAGTGCCTTGGTGGGTCGGACTAATGGTCCATTGAGCTCAGCATCCTGTCTTGGATAGGGGCAATTCAGGTCACTTGGAAGTAATGACCTTCATTTTGAACATGCAAAGTTAAGAAAAGTACATTTAGAAGGCTGATAAAAGGAGGTAGAGAGCCAGATTCAGAACCAGATGAGTTGATATTTTGAATGGATTTGCTGGTGCCAGAGTTGGAAGTCAGAATATAAAATTGTGCTTTCCATAATTACTAACAAAATAAAACTCAGAAATTATTGATGTTACATTATTAATGGGTTTGCTTTTTTAAAAGTAAGTGAATTTTTAGGCAAATTTATTTCAATCAGAAAAGTGCTTTTTAGTATTTCCAAGTTTGTCAATCCCTTTCCCTTTACACGTGTATCGGGGTGCTCTCCATGGATGAATTTGGATGAAAATGGTAGAAGAGACCGTTATTAATATTCTTGCTCTCCTAACAAATTTCATACCCATCTGTGCACAAAAAGCCCCCTTGATATATGAACCGGGAGAGTAGGGCCAGAGTTGGTCAGAGGCAATGACTCAGGCATGGAGGCTGTGATGCCGCCGCAGCTGGAAGCTGCACTGTGTATGAGGAGTAGGGATGTGAATCGTTTTTCAACGATTAAAATTATCGTCCGATAATGTTTATATCGTCTTAAATCGTTATAGAACACGATACAATAGAAATTCTAACGATTTATCGTTAAAAATCGTTAAATCGTGTTAGTGCGCACTAACTCGAGTTAGTGCGCACTAACTCCCCGTTAGTGCGCACTAACTCGATTTAGTGCGCACTAACTGAAAATGATACAAATAAACACTTTCCAGGTCACTGAAGGTCAGTTAGGAATGAATATGTGTTCCTATTGGCTGGCTGCCCTCTTATCTATTGATATTACCAAGGTTA
Organism: Rhinatrema bivittatum; assembly: GCF_901001135.1. Taxonomy (NCBI): domain Eukaryota; kingdom Metazoa; phylum Chordata; class Amphibia; order Gymnophiona; family Rhinatrematidae; genus Rhinatrema; species Rhinatrema bivittatum. The sequence continues at coordinate 230,469,375 of NC_042615.1, read as the reverse complement.
CCACTGAGGTGATGGTTGGGGGGATGGGAAATGGAACTGGAAACTAACGAACACCAACAGAAAATGAAACAAAGTGTTCACACTTCCCAGGTCAGTAAAGGTCACTTAGGAATGAATATGTATGTATGTATTCCTATTGGCTGGCTGTGCTCTTATCTATTGATGTTACCAATATGGTTGGGGGGATGTGAAATGGAAACAGTTGGAAGCTTGACAAAAAAAGTAATGTAATGATCAGCACTCACGTGACTAGAACTTGTTTGTTTATTATTTTTGTTAGCAGGCACCTGAAATGCTAGTGCATGTTGAATTTGCCAATCACTGTGCATTTTAGAAAGGTGGTCCTGGCTGGAACTGTACACAGTTCAAATATATGTAATTGATTGTTGGTAAGTGTATTTTTTAAGTAGCCACACTGGCACCAGTATGTTTACTTTTCCTCCTACTTAACTCACTAGCTCAGCTTTGTAAGAAGGGCTTCTCTGCTTGTGTGTTGTTTTTGTTTGGTGTGAGGAGAGCAGAAACATCAGATCTTTATTCAATCTACTACAGTCATCTCTTACAGTGCCCTATCCCTATTAATACCAGGAGTGTTGTGATCTTCCTGCACACAGTGCCCTAACCCTGATACCAGTCTGAGACAGCTCCCTCCCTGCATTACTAGTGAGAGGCTGGCTTCACAGACAGGGGGGAGCTGCCTGACCCTCACTCCTGACTTCCCCCATGTCCCAGCTAGTGAATGGTGTGTGGGTGAGGGGGGGGGGGGAGGATGGTGAAGTCTGAGACAGCTCCCTCCCTGCATTACTAGTGAGAGGCTGGCTTCACAGACAGGGGGGAGCTGCCTGACCCTCACTCCTGACTTCCCCCATGTCCCAGCTAGTGAATGGTGTGTGGGTGAGGGGGGGGGGAGGATGGTGAAGTCTGAGACAGCTCCCTCCCTGCATTACTAGTGAGAGGCTGGCTTCACAGACAGGGGGGAGCTGCCTGACCCTCACTCCTGACTTCCCCCATGTCCCAGCTAGTGAATGGTGTGTGGGTGAGGGGGGGGGGGGGGGAGGATGGTGAAGTCTGAGACAGCTCCCTCCCTGCATTACTAGTGAGAGGCTGGCTTCACAGACAGGGGGGAGCTGCCTGACCCTCACTCCTGACTTCCCCCATGTCCCAGCTAGTGAATGGTGTGTGGGTGAGGGGGGGGGGGAGGATGGTGAAGTCTGAGACAGCTCCCTCCCTGCATTACTAGTGAGAGGCTGGCTTCGCAGACAGGGGGGAGCTGCCTGACCCTCACTCCTGACTTCCCCCATGTCCCAGCTAGTGAATGGTGTGTGGGTGAGGGGGGGGGGGAGGATGGTGAAGTCTGAGACAGCTCCCTCCCTGCATTACTAGTGAGAGGCTGGCTTCACAGACAGGGGGGAGCTGCCTGACCCTCACTCCTGACTTCCCCCATGTCCCAGCTAGTGAATGGTGTGTGGGTGAGGGGGGGGGGAGGATGGTGAAGTCTGAGACAGCTCCCTCCCTGCATTACTAGTGAGAGGCTGGCTTCACAGACAGGGGGGAGCTGCCTGTCCCTCACTCCTGACTTCCCCCATGTCCCAGCTAGTGAATGGTGTGTGGGTGAGGGGGGGGGGGTGGATGGTGAAGTCTGAGACAGCTCCCTCCCTGCATTACTAGTGAGAGGCTGGCTTCACAGACAGGGGGGAGCTGCCTGACCCTCACTCCTGACTTCCCCCATGTCCCAGCTAGTGAATGGTGTGTGGGTGAGGGGGGGGGGGGAGGATGGTGAAGTCTGAGACAGCTCCCTCCCTGCATTACTAGTGAGAGGCTGGCTTTGCAGACAGGGGGGAGCTGCCTGACCCTCACTCCTGACTTCCCCCATGTCCCAGCTAGTGAATGGTGTGTGGGTGAGGGGGGGGGGGGGAGGATGGTGAAGTCTGAGACAGCTCCCTCCCTGCATTACTAGTGAGAGGCTGGCTTCACAGACAGGGGGGAGCTGCCTGACCCTCACTCCTGACTTCCCCCATGTCCCAGCTAGTGAATGGTGTGTGGGTGAGGGGGGGGGAGGATGGTGAAGTCTGAGACAGCTCCCTCCCTGCATTACTAGTGAGAGGCTGGCTTCACAGACAGGGGGGAGCTGCCTGTCCCTCACTCCTGACTTCCCCCATGTCCCAGCTAGTGAATGGTGTGTGGGTGAGGGGGGGGGGGGGTGGATGGTGAAGTCTGAGACAGCTCCCTCCCTGCATTACTAGTGAGAGGCTGGCTTCACAGACAGGGGGGAGCTGCCTGACCCTCACTCCTGACTTCCCCCATGTCCCAGCTAGTGAATGGTGTGTGGGTGAGGGGGGGGGGGGGAGGATGGTGAAGTCTGAGACAGCTCCCTCCCTGCATTACTAGTGAGAGGCTGGCTTCACAGACAGGGGGGAGCTGCCTGACCCTCACTCCTCCGGGGTATTGTGATCTTCCTGCACACAGTGCCCTATCCCTGATACCAGGGGTGTTGTGATCTTCCTGCATGCAGTGCCCTATCCCTATTAATACCAGGAGTGTTGTGATCTTCCTGCATGCAGTGCCATATCCCTATTAATACCAGGAGTGTTGTGATCTTCCTGCATGCAGTGCCCTATCCCTGATATCGGGATGTGTGCAAGAAGATCACAACACCCCCGGTATCAGGAATAGGGCACTGTGTGCAGGAAGATCACAACACCCCCAGTATCAGGAATAGGGCACTGTGTGCAGGAAGATCACAACACCCCTGGTATTAGGGATAGGGCACTGTGTGCAGGAAGATCACAACACTCCTGGTATTAATAGGGATAGGGCACTGTGTGCAGGAAGAACACAATACCCCTGGTATCAGGGTTAGGGCACAAGTTCTAGTCACATTGACTGATCACATTACTTGTTTTGTCAAGCTACCAACTGTTTCCATTTCCCATCCCCCATATACTGTCAGTAGGAAACTTGGTAACATGAATAAATAAGAGGGCAGCCAATAGGAATACATATTCATTCCTAAACTGACCTTAACTGACCTGAAAAGTGTCAAATTGTATCATTTTCAGTTAGTGCGCACTAACTCCCGTTAGTGCGCACTAACTCGAGTTAGTGCGCACTAATCGGAAAAAACGATTTTTAACGATTTTTTAACTAAAAAATCATGCCTAAGACGATTTTCTTGCCCTGCCACACGATTTCTATCGTTAAGACGATATGGAAAACGATTCACATCCCTAATGAGGAGCCGCCTTTTGTCGGATTACCAGTAACCAAGAAAGCAGGAAGTGCAAGCTCAGAACTCAAATCCTCCCCTTTTCCCTCACATTGGGCCCTGAAAGTAAATCTTTCCCTCCATCTATAAAGGATCTGGCCCTGGGAGTAAGAGAGCTTGTAAGAGAGTTAGCCATCCCCAAAGAGAAACAAATTCTTTCATGGCCCCATCGGGTAGCAGTCCACACCCAGAGATAGAGTTATAGTAGTATTAATCATCCATGAGGTGCCAGACAGATAGAAGGGATCAGAAGTCCACAGGAGAATGGGGAGAGAGGGAGGGATCAGAGGAAGTGAAAGCATGTCTTTGTGTAACACTCCAAGCAGGCACTTTTCCAACTTTTTTAATTTCAATTTTGCCTTTTTTGATCATGACTGTCTGATGCCTGGACTCTTCATCAGCATTCATGTAAGATCTATAGCTTTGCATGTATACTGCACCTTCCAAATTCTTCAGGGGACTTGCTAACAGTTTACAAATCCATGATGATGTTTAAGGAAAACGCGGCTCATGGAGCTGGGTCACTAGGAGCTGGTGACCTCAAGGACAAATGTGGACTCAGAAAGAGAGAGCAGGCAGATGATGAGCTCCAGCCACTACCTAATGTACTTCTGGCATAAGCTTGACCAGAAGTATGCAAGATAGTGTCCTCAGCACCTGCAATCCTTCTTTCTTATGCTGAGCTGACAAAGTAATCAATAGCAAGATATCGACTTTGCAGCATGCCCTCTGCAGGAAGGCTGCACGCCCTTTCTTTGACTTCCAGGTGTTATGTAAGTTGTGCACTATTGGACTTGGCTGAAAGTGCTACTGATCAACTTTCCAAGGCAGACTCAGCCAGCTTCAGGAGCAGGAGTTAGCGTTCAGGTCTCTTACTTTGGGCTAGCTGGACACAATGCACTACATATATTAAAGCATACACTAGAGATAGGATTATCTTTTTCTAATAGACATTTCATTAACCCTTTGAACCCTAGGTTCCTATGGCAATAAACCCGTCAACCCTAATTTCCTCAGGAAAACCAATAGCAACCATAATCATCCTTTCACTTGACCAAGGCATTTTCCCCGATAATCTAAAATGCATCAACATCAAACCAATACCCAAAAAACCTCATCTCGATGAAAATGATCTAGCAAACTTCAGACCAATCTCGAACCTATCCTTCATAGCCAAGATCCTCGAAAAAATTGTAAATCATCAACTCTCTGAACACCTGGACACCCACAATATACTCTTCCCTGCCCAACACGGCTTCAGAACTTCTCTCAGCACTGAAACACTACTACTCTCCCTCTCAGACACAATCCTCAGAGGACTGGACTGTGACACCTCCTATCTACTCATTCTCCTTGACATATCGGCGGCATTTGATACTGTGAATCACAAAACATTAATACACAGACTAATAGAAATAGGACTACAAGGCACAACGCTTAATTTAAATGTGATTCACAGTATCAAATGCCGCCGATATGTCAAGGAGAATGAGTAGATAGGAAGTGTCACAGTCCAGTCCTCTGAGGCCTTCCCAACAACAAACACGAGCGAACCTACATAATTTCCACTTCGTCATGATCTGTGTAACATATTACTGCTACTGCTACATGTTTCTGTTACAGATACACCCTATAGCAAACGTTATTTATTGTTTAATACTATAGTTTTTACGGATTTTATTCATGTTACTGTTATTACTTCACGTTACTGTTTCTATTCATTCCATGTACCTAACAAAAGGAAATGCTTGACTTCCTGCACCATTAAGTTATATGTAAACCGATGTGATATGTAAATTGAACACCGGTATATAAAAACAAATAAATAAATAAAATAAATAAATATTTTTTCTCAATGTGCTATTTTTAATATTAGTATTGGTTATTCAGTATGTGAATATACCGGTTTTTTGGGATAATGGGTGTTGATATTGATATTAGGCCGTCCCTGAATTCAGGGACAATGGGTTCAAAGGGTTAATGTGTTAAGGCATCCTTACAAAAATTTATCCAGGCATAATATCTAAGCAAATAAAAATATGCGTTTCTGCTGGGAGGTAATACTGGGAGACACCATAGGCTGGTTAGGTAGCAGCAGCCTTAACCTCTCTCTTAACAGCTTCCTTCCTTAGGGGCTGATGCAATAAGGTGCACACTACATTGTGCACAGTTTAAACGTTAGTTGTGCATTGTTTTAACCTTAGTTGTGTGCACATTATTTGTGAACATATTTTACTGCTGAAGCAGCAGGGAGTTTTGCACACAATAGTGTGCATTTAAGTTAGCAACCTCGCAAGGAAATTCCATGCTAATGATGGCATTAGCTATTACTTCCAGTGCAAAGAGGTGCACTGGCTTATCTTGTGTTTTCTTAGTGTTGGAAACTTAACTCCTAGTCAGAGATGGAGTAAGATTTCCAGGGCTAAGGTTAGTCTATGGTCAGAAGTTGGAGTTCCGATGCCGGGACCTGTACTCGATATTTTAAGTGCAGAAATCATGCAAGATGCACAAAAAGCATGTTTTCCATGCATAAAATATGATTTATGTACACAAAAAAATGCTTTCTGCACTGAAAACATTTTTTGTGCGCCTTACTCAGATTTTCTGCACTGAAAACAGGATTTATGTGTACCAATTATGCCTTCCATGCATAAAATAAAATTTATGATTTTTTATGCACATAACTCATACTTTATACGTGGAAAACATGAATTGTGCACATTTTCCAGTTTGTACACATTTTTTAACTCCCAGTGTATTAGCATACCATTAGCTTACAGCATCAAGAGCAAAAAAAAAACAACTTAGCTTGTGCATTAAGAAACTGTGTGCTGAATTTTAGTGCACTATTTTTTGCATCAGCCCCTTAGCTTGTTGGTTTTTAATTTTTGAAAGCAAAAGAACTGTTTAGAGTTATAGGAATTCTGAGGAAAGTCAACAGAAGCATGTTTTGTTTTATACCAACTTAAAAATAAAGCACAACAGTGCCGCCACCTTTCCACTTCTGACTAGGGCGTTAACTTGGGCGGCAAGGGAGCTTTCTGCTAATTCAAGTCTTATTGCATTCCACCAGCGGCTTTGGGGATTACGTGAAGCATGGAAAAGCATAAGTTTGGCTTAAATAAATAAGGTGAACCCCTGCATTAATTCTCATAGTTAGCATCCATTGACGCAATGCATGAATAAGGGTTTCTGCGTTAATTATAAATCCCAAGTATCCTTGAAACAACACGTTTCACCAATCTATTAACATCATCTCAGCAACTGGCAGCCCAGTGCAGTAAGACTGTGTATTTTAATGGGTGAGCATTGAATAAGCAAACAACTCTAAGCCAGTTAAAAATACCAACAAGCTTTCCTCAACATGCAATAACTGGCAATCAAGCAGTACCTTGTCTGTTCATGTCTCAGTTTAAATAAACTGTGTGTCACTGTGGTGTAGAATATCTTTTCCAAACAAACTGTAGCCTGAACCGCTGCTTTTGCTGAATATCTAAACTGCATGCTCTAAAATTCATATAGAACAGAGCAGACCCGTGTTTTGTCAAGTAGGTGAATGGAATAGCTACAAAATATTAACAGGATTAGCTTTCTGGATCAAGAATGCATGAATTGGTAACCACATTTTTGCTAGGAACAAAAAAAGGCCATTTTTATTGGGTTACATCATCATTCAAAGTCCTGTCCCAGTTAAAGGATAATGTTATTCTCTCCTGCACCACCCCTGCATTACTGAAATGGAGCACTACATGTCAAAAGTGTGTCACTTGGGATCTTTCTTACATCAACTATATTGATTAAATACTGTATCTAACTTAGGAATACTTCTACATATCAGTTAAAACCATAAAGACACTCAACATAGATGAGTCTAGGGCATTCCTCCAATGGTAAGGTCATGGAGAAGGATATAAAACTTAGAAGGGAGAGCATGTCATGGCTGTCAATAGGTTGTCTGCAATGAGAGTATCTAATGAGTGTAGGCTGAAAAAAGCATTCTGAATTTAGGATGAAAGTATTAGAAATGATACAGGATCATCCTATTTACTAATAAGTAAAACTTACAGCTACATTTCTCAGAATGTATTATTTATGCCATGTTTAATCTTGAGGATAAAGTCAAGTTTTTTTAGAATCTGACTGTAAGGGGTTCTTCGTTCCCTTTCTGCTTGTTTGCCCTTGATGAGCTCTAGAGAGAGGGTTTTTGCATTTCAAAGACCATCCCTAAGGCTGTTCTCTGCCAGGGTTGGGTTTGGGTCAAGCTCCCCTACATAAACGAGGTTGAGCATGTGCAATGTATGGTTTGTTTCTTGATTTTTGAAGGGTGAAGCAGAATGGTACCCAAAATTCAGGCCCCACAGCCTCTCCCAGAGGGGTAGAACTTTGTCCTGCTTGCAGGGCCTTGATAGACCTGGAAGAGGCACTGTCTCATAGGTATCAGAATATCAGAACGGGGGGAGCTGCAGGGGCCATGGTGACCACAATTTTGTGCCGACGGCAGGAGAAGCCTCATTAGTGGCAGCTGGAAGGCGCATTATTCCCTTTCTGCTTCTCATCCCCGTAGTGGTTGCTGTGATCCCCACACTCGCCCTCCATGCACCTGAAGAATCAAAGGACTGCGGCCTTTCAACGCAGGCTGCTTCCTCCCTCCCAAATGCCAATGCCTGAATGACGTCATCAAGTGCTGACAGCTCAAGGAGGAAAAAGCAGCCCTCGCTGCAAGGCCATGATCCTCTGAATGTTTGAAGCATGGAGGGTGAGTGAGAGGGTTGCGGCAGCGCCGGCGGAAAGGAAATAATGCACTGGGCAACTGCGGTGAGTGAGGGGATGGTGGGTGAGAATGTATGGGAGGGGCGGGGGAACAATTTCTGGGAAGCAGGGGGGAGTTTGGGAGGGGGCAGGGTGGGGAAAGGTGACTAGGTAACAAAAGTGGTGGGAAGTGGGGTCTGAGAGGGGAGAGAGTCTGAAAGCAAGACTGCTGAGGAGTATGGATTGGGAGGGGGATGGGGAGGGGAAGGGGGAGGAGAAAGTGGGGCTGGGGAGCAAGACTGCTGGGAAGTAGGGTGTCTGGAAGGGGAGAGGGGAGAAAGACTGCTGGGAGTTGGGTGAACTGAGAGGGGAGATGGGACTTGGGACCAAAAATGTTGAGGAGATGGGGGTCTGAGAGAGGGCTTGGGACCAAGAGTGCTGAGGAGTGGGGGGCTGGGGAGCAATACTGCTGGAGAGTGGGGTCTGAGAGGGGAGAGGGGGCTTGGCACCAAAAGTGCTGGGGAGTTAGGAGTCTGAGAGGGGAGAAGGGGCTTGGGACCAAGAATGCTGGGGAGTAGGGGGATGGGGAACAAGACTTCTGGGGTCTGATAAACAAGACTGCAGGGGATGGGTGTATGAAAGCCAGAGAGCCTGTGTGTGTATCCATATCCGAGCCAGCGAGCATGTGCATGTGCAACCATGTGTGAGTGTGTGTGTGTGTGTGTATGAGAGCCTGAGAGCCTGTGTGTGCATGAGGAAGAGAGAGGTTGTGTGAAACAAAGCCTGTGTGTATATGTGTGTGAGAGAGAGAGGGTATGTATGAGAGTCTGTGCATGAGAAAGCGGCTGTGTGTATGAGAGAGAAAGAGAAGGGAGGGGTGTGTGTCCGAGAGAGAATGTGTGTGTGTGTGAGAGAGAGAAGGGAGGGTGTGTATGTGTGAGCGAGCATGTATGTATGAGAGAGAAAGGATAAAGATTCTCCCAATCTAAAACAATCTCAGGGTGACTGAAATAATAAAAAATTTCAGATATGGTGAATGGCAGATTTTTGAATCCTTAGTAGTTTCATTATTGGATGTTATTTGATGTGCTATTGTTTTGAAATATTATATTGGTATTTTGGGAAGTTTATAAACATTTTCAAGAGATTTTAATTATTAAATGTTCTCTTCATTGGCTATTTTGAAATATTTATTATTTTTATTAGTATGGTTTTACTATGATTGAAGCTTTATTTTTCTTGATTTTCTTGTTTGTTGGTCTGTCTGTGCTCTGTATGTGTGACCAAGATGAGGGATTCTGTTAGTGTATAGTTTCTGTGTAGGGCTCTATATTTCTGTTTTCAATAGGAGATATAAGGTCTTCTAAGGCCTCTTGTAATATTTGCAATGCTGCTCTTTCCTGAGGGTGGTTGTTACTGTTTGGGACTTGAGAGTGTTGTTTTGATACAGCAGATTTGTCTCGGGGTAAACTGTATGTTTGACAGACTGTGATAGCTTTTATTTGAGCTAAGTAGGTACTATCCAAAAATACTGTATTGAAACAATGTAGAATCCATCTTTAGATGTGAATGTCTATAATCTGACATCTGAAGAAGGGGACCTATGTAGTTTTAAAAGCTTTTGTACCATATTTTTAGCTACATGTTCTGTAATACCTATTTATTGAATTATTAATGTCCTGCATTTTTCTTATTTCCAATTTATTTATAACAGTAGTGTACTTAGTGTACCATTTAAAAGTCTACTTGCAGTCATAATAGTATATTTTTCTGTGTGTTTAAATTTTAAAATTATATATGGGAATGCCAAAGAAAGTATCCACCATGGATGCCAAATACTTTAGGTATGTTACTGCCCCCTTGCCCCCTTCAGAACCCCATATTCCTCCCCCATCTTCACTCCCTCTTGCTCTCACCCCTCGTCCTATCCTTCCTCCTTTCCCTTCAGTCTCCCTGCTCCTATTGCTCTCTCCCCCTCCTATCCACTTTCCGTAAGAAAAATGACAAATGCTTAGCAGCCCCAAAATAATACCATATTGTGTGGCTGCTGCTGCTGAGACTTTATCATTTTTTTTATGAGGGCATGGTGGCGCACGCACGCGCCTAGGAAGGGGCGGAGTTGGCGAGGGTGGCTGCGGCGGCCCGACCACCACGAGGAACCATGGGGTACGCGGCGGCAGAGGCAGGCTAGCCCCCGCCGCGAGCAGGCCAGGAGAGGGAAACAGGACGGTGCAGGACGTGAGTAGACACGGTCGCAGCCGTCTGCGACCGATGGTCATAACAACTATTTCATTCCATTGGGAGCTGATGGCCATTGGTAACTGGGATTCAGTAACCAAAACCTTGGAAGAGTGGTGTCTTTCATCCTGAAAGAATCTGGAGTATGGAGGAACCCTACTGGAAACAAGAATTCCTGCCAATGGCATAGAGGGAAGGAAACTAAAGGATCTAAAGGGGTAAGAAGTTGGAGATATTTGGTCTGAGGTCTGTGAATGTTGTTGAAGTAAAAGAGAGGGAAGTGCCCATCAGGTACTAATTAGGAGAGTTGAAGTATTTAAGAAGAATTCCGGAAAAGGTATGGAAACTGGACTATGTTCTGATAACATATTGGGACCACATTCTGACCACCTACAGTGAGGAGAAGCTGGAATTTAAATTGGGAATCTAAAATAGGACTGAACTAACTTCAGTCTGAGAAATCTGAGCAATTGGAGTAATGGGAAGAGAAGAAATTGAAGTGCTGAGAAGTGTTTTTCCAAAGAAACTGAGAGACTACTAAAGAAGTGAGGTCACAAGTTTATTAATCTTTCTGCTATCTTATTATTTATTGACTTTAATTGAAATCTGAATTGAAGCTGTACTTGTATTCAGTGATCTAATCAACCATCAGCAAAATAAGGGGGTTATTTTTTAACCCTATCGCACGCCAAAAGGGACTTTTGGCGTGCGATAGGTAGATCGGGGTGGAGTCGGGGCAGCGTCGGCACCGGAAGAGGAGGAGTCGGGGCGGCGTCAGGGCGGATGCTGCAGGAACATTGCTGGCGGCGATAAGGTAAGACCCCTTATCGCTGCCAGTAGCGCGCCCAATAGCACCACCTTTCACTATGGCGCTATTGGGTGCAAAAGCCGGCAGCGATAACACCGCGGTGGTGCAATCGCTGTTGGCTTTCGCAGGCCCGCCTCCCCCTGCTTTGCCCCCTGCCCTCCATTACCACACGATTCACAAAACATTGAGAAGTTAGAAAATCCAGCCCTAAGTTGGAAACCACCCTGCTTCTCAGTGTGGTTTTTGGCTGCATAGACTGTGATTATCAGTGCTATGTACAGAGGATGGAGAAAGGCTTGTATTGCAAAAAGAGAGAGGGGCCTCAGAACTATTGTTTTTCCCCCACTGGGAGGCCTGGAAATTCAGATCTCAAACTACCAGTGGGGTGGCCAGGAGAGACAGAGGGTAAATAGGAGACTGTGCAGAAAGGGTCCATCAATCATTTTTTCTTTCGTATTTTCTTTTTTTCTTTCTTTCTTTCTTTATTTAGATTTATATTCCGCTGTTTGAACTTTTTTCAGTGCTTCAAAGTGGATTATATTCAGGTACTGTAGGTATTTCCCTCTCCACAGAGGGCTTACAATCTAAGGGGTCATTTTCTAAGCCTATCGCACACGATAAGTCCCTTTTCTTGGGCGATAGCTTGCTGGGGGCAGAGTCGAAGTGAAGTCAGGGCAGAGTCAGGGCGGGCGGGGAGAAGTCGGGGCGGCGAGGAGGCGGACGCGGCGGTATCTTCGCTGGCGACGATAAGATAAGCACCGTTATCGCCACCAGTAGCACCCAATAGCATGACCTTTCACAGTGATGCTATTATTTATTTTATTTTTATTTAACTTTTTTATATACCAACATTCAAGACTGTGGTCCCATCATGCTGGTTCACAAGAAACAGGGGTGTAATTATAAAAAACTTTACCATTTAAACAATAGTGCAGAAAAGCAGTTACATATAACAAGGAAAACAATAACTTGGAATGAGAAGGGAAATGAAGATCAGATAGTTATATATATGTATAAATAACATTGTAAGAGGTGGCTATTAACGCTAATACTAGCGGAGCGTGTTGAATGAAGGGAGTTAGATGGAGTTGGAGTTAGGAAAGGCCTGCGTGAACAGCCAGGTTTTGAGTCTTTTCTTGAATGTTGAGATGTTGGGTTCCATTCTAAGATCCGGGGGAATGGAGTTCCATAATGTTGGACCGGCTGTGGAGAATGCCCGATCTCTAAGCGTGATGTGTCTGGTAGTCTTGGCTGGAGGTACTTGAAGTGATCCTTTGTAAGCATCTCTTGTCGGTCTTGTGGAATGGTGTAATCGGAGGGGGATATGGAGATCGATTGGGGCTAATTGATGGATGTTTTTGAAAATGGTGAGAATGGCCTTGTAGATTATTCTGAAGTGGATGGGCAGCCAATGGAGGTCCATCAAGATAGGTGTTATGTGTTCTCTTCTCCTGGTGTTGGTGAGTATACGGGCGGAGGCATTTTGGACCATTTGTAATGGTTTGGTGTGTGATGAAGGGAGACCAAGCATGATGGTGTTACAATAGTCCAGCTTTGCGAAAATGATTGATTGTAGAATCGTTCTGAAGTCATGTGTGTGGAAGAGAGGTCGTATTCTTTTCAGCACTTGGAGCTTATAAAAGCAGTCTCTGGTGGTTTTGTTGATGTTAGCTTTCAGGTTAAGGTGATTGTCAATTTGAACTCCTAGATCTCTCACTTGTGTAGTGTTTGGTACGGTAGGATGGGTGTATGTGATGGAGCTGTTTTCTGGTGTGATGAGTAGAAGTTCTGTTTTTGATGAATTTAGTATCAGGTTGAGACTTGTAAGAAGTTGTTTGATATTTTGGAGGCAGGATTCCCAGTGCAACAGTGTTTTTGCGAGCGACTCTTCGATGGGGATCAGGACCTGAATATCGTCAGCGTAGAGAAAATGTTTGAGATTGAGGTCAGTGAGAAGTTTACATAAGGGTAACAGATAAATGTTAAACAAGGTGGGAGACAGGGATGAGCCCTGAGGGACTCCTACTGATGCGGGGTGTAGAGAGGATTCTTTATTATGAATCTTAACCTTATAACCTCTGTTGCTGAGGAAGGTTCTGAACCATGATAGGGCAGTGCCTGAGATACCTATGGCTGATAATTGGTTGACGAGAAGGGAGTGATTGACCGTATCAAATGCAGACGAGAGGTCAAGTAGTATCAGAAGGAAGGCTTGTCCTTTGTCTAAGCCTAGGATGATGTGGTCAGTCATAGAGATGAGGAGGGCTTCCGTGCTTAAGGTTTTACGGAATCCGTATTGTGATGGAAATAGAAGGTTATTGTCTTCAATGTGGTTTGAGAGTCGTGAGTTTACCAATTTTTCCATTATCTTGGCTATGAATGGGAGGTTAGCTATCGGTCTAAAATTGTTAGGATCGTTTGGGTCAAGATTTGGTTTTTTGAGAAGGGGTTTGAGTGAGGCAAGTTTGAGGTTGTCCGGATAGAATCCTTGTGTGAGGGAGCAATTTATGATGTCTGCCAGGGTTTTGGAGATGGATTCTGGAATTGCTAGTAGTAGTTTGGCTGGGATGTGATCCGAGGGATGAGAAGATGGTTTCATTTTCCTTAGAATTCCTTGGATCTCGGCGGATGAAGTTGTGTCAAGTTCTTCTAACCGAGTGTAGTTGATTGAGGGTTGAGGAGTGGTTAGTGGAACAGTGGGGTTCGTGGGGAGCTGCGATAGGAGAGTATTGATTTTGTTGTTGAAGAATAGAGCTAATTCTTCTGCTTTTGATTGAGCTTGGTCATGTGTAATCTCTGGTTGGTTTACTTGTGTGAGGTTGGCTACATAGCTGAAGAGGGCTTTGGCATCGAAAACAAGGTCGTGTATCTTCGAGGCGTAGTAGTCCCTCTTGGATCTTAGGGTGCTTGATTTGTATTGATGCAGAGATGATTTGTAGATTGAAAGGGTGTTGGTTCCTGGGTTTTTGCGCCATTTAGCCTCATTTTGTCTTAATTGGTGCGAAAGCCGGCAGCGATAACACTGCGGAGGTGCGATCTTTGCCGGCATTCACAGGCCCCGCCCCCTCTTCGCCTCCCCACCCCCCATTAATGCTGGAATTCACCATTCTTTGCGAGAATGGAAAATCCAGCCCTAAGGGGGTCATTTTCTAAAGGGATCGTGTGCGATACCTAGATCGGGGCGGAGTCTGCACCAGAAGGGGAGGAGTCAGGGTGGCGTCAGGGTGGACTCTGCGATGACTCCGCTGACGGCGAAAGGTAATAATCCTTATTGCCACCAGTAGTGCGCCCAATAGTGCCACTTTTCATGGTGGCGCTATTGGGTGCGAAAGCCGGCAGCGATCACACCATGGTGGTGCAATTGCTGCCAGCTTTCGCAGGCCTGCTCCCTGCTTCGCCACCTCCGCCCCCCGGTACTGCACGATTCACTTTTCTCTGCGAGAATAGTGAATCCAGGCCTAAGTCTGTACCTGAGGCAATGGAGGATAAGTGACTTGCCCAACGTCACAAGGAGTGACAGCAGGACTTGAACCCTGGTCTCCTGGTTCCTGGTCTCCTATGTGCCCCTGGGTGCAAGTAAAAAGGATCTGTTCCACCCAGGGGTTGCATAAGTATAAAGTCAAACAACACATAATCAGTAATAAAATACCAGCATTTAAAAATAGCATTCTCTTCAACTCCCAAGATGTATGTTTCCTCAGGTTTCTGCACCCCAAATGCATGACTGCTTTTTTGGCATTGAATCTTAACTAATCAAAACGTAACAAACAGAGGACACTATATTTTTTTCTTTATGTACACTGATGTTAGGTATTTTTCATTAGGCTACACCATAGATTGGTGACAGCCTTACTAGTAAATATACCGTTTTTAATTTTTTTAATTTTTATTCCGTAATTTCAAATTCTCTAATATTACTTATTGACCATCCATAAATGGTATCTCTCAACCAATAGTGTTTTAATGATATGCTTAAATCAGCTCTCTCTTATACAGTCTCCATCAATCGCCTATGTTGACAATATTTTATACTTAGATATTTGAGTGGGAGGGTTTCCTCTCCTTGTAAAGTCCATTCATTGTTGCAAAATTGGAACCGTCAGCCCAACATTGGCAGTGTTTCGACCATTCTGTCTTCATCAGGGACTAAGAGAGAGTTTTGTTGACTTGAACTCTTTCATAACGCCATGTTGTGTGTGTGTGTGTGTGTGAATGTGAGCCTGCCTGGGATGTATGTGTGTGTGAATGGGAGGCTGCCTGAGATGAATGGATTTGTGAATGGGAGTCTGTCCGGGATGGGTGTGTGAATGGGAGCCTGCCTGGGTTGCATACGAGTATGTGTGTGTGTGAATGGGAGGCTGCCTGGGATAAGTGTGTGAATGGGAGCCTGCCTAGGTTGCAAATGTGTATGTGTGTGTGTGTGTGTGTGTGTGTGAATGGGACCCTGCCTGGATGGGGGTGTGTGTGTGTGTGCACATGCATGCATGGGAGCCTTCCTGGGATGGGCAGGGAGTATGTGTGTGAGAATGGGAGGCTGTCTGGGATTTGGGTGGATATGAAAGGGAGCCTGCCTGGTGTGTGTGGGTGTAAATGGGAGCTTGTCTAGGGTATGTGTGTGAGAGAGAATGGAACCTTGCTTGAATTGTGTGTGTGAGTGTGTGTGACAGAGAGAGAGAATGGGAGCTGCAGGTGGATTCCAACTTGCCAGCAGCTGAAATGAAGATGAGGACCTGACACTGCTGGTAGATTCCAACCATAGAATAGCTAGAGACACCTGTGGGTTTGTATGGGAGGGAGCACTGTGTGTATGAGCTTATGTGTATGTGTGTTTGCATATAAGAAAGAGAGGAGAAAGTTTGTGCACCCACTCCCACTAATCCATGACAATCTCATGGTGACTAGAAATCAAAGTTCCCAGGTATGGAGAGTGTGAATTTTTAAAATCATTTTTAGTTTTATTTTTTAGCTGGGTCTGCTGTTTTGAAATATTTTATTGGTGTTTGGGGGATTAAAAAAAACTTGTATATGAGTTAATTATTTAATCTTTTATTCGTCAGCTTTTTTTGAAATAATATTAGTTTGTTTTTAGTATTATGATTATCTATGTATTTTGTTTCTTGATTTTATTGTTTGATGTTTGAAGAATGGTGATGGTTCTGCTTTTTCATTGTTGCACTGCATAGAGTGTCTGGCTTCTTGCGGTTTCAGTTCAGTTTTTGTCTGCTCGTTTGTATTTCTACTTTATGCTTGCTCTATTCTGTATATGGTGAGAGTCTGTTTATTCTACATGTGTGACTGAGGTGAGGCATTTTCCCAATAGGAAGTGAATTAGTGTTTTTGGGCTTTCAGAGGGTCAAGCCCACACCCAACACACATCATAATAGGCCTAATACCATATGAGTTCCAAGTGTCTGTTTTGGAGGGATTTCTGGTTGGCATCACAGCAGTGCATGTAAATACAATGTAAATATTTTTACCTCAGAATACTGTACTTTGATATTTTTCATGTAAAATATAAATGCATAACTCTTAATTGTGTGTGTGGAATGGGACGGGGGCATTATGCAAGGCTATAAGATTTGCCTGGGGCACCTAATACCCTTGCATCAGCCATGGGTTTGGGGGGAGGGGGGAAGGGGGATGTGTCAGTTATTAAAGCTTGCATCACTGAAGGAAGCTGGGAGTTTTTTTGGTGGGCCCAGGTCAAGGAATGAATGAATGAAGGGGGGGGTAGGGGGAGCACAGTAATTGTTTGCACAGGGCTGCAAAAAAGCTAGCACTGGCTCTGATCACCAAGGTCAGACTAACTAGCCTGTAGTTTCCAACGTCCTCTGTGTTATCACTTTCATAAAGAGGGACAATATCTGCCCTTCTCCAGGCACACAGAACCACCCTCTTCTCCAAAGATTTATTGATCAGGTCCTTCAGCAGATCTGTCAGAAACCTCTCTGAGCTCCCAGAGGGCTAGATTAAAGTTTTGGGCAACAGAAGGGCCAGAAAAGTGCAAATGCTCTGCTTGTATTGTTTAAAATAATGTTTTGCCCAACACCATTATTTCCTGCAAATTCTGGGAGAGAAAAATGTCCTCAAAAACTATTGCACAAATGAAATTTTTTTTAAATAGGAGTTTTAGTCTTCTTGCTTATGACACTGATATAACACAGTTGTCTCCCTCATAGAGGTTGGGTGCCAGGACATTAACCACACTTCTCCCCGTCTTGCACAAGATCTTGGTCTCAGTCAAAAGGCTGAGAAGTGATTTTGCGAAAAAAGCACTGGGATACTTTTGTCAAGAAGTGCTACATTTAGGATTTGGGTAGAGGCTCCCCAGTGACTTGGCTAAGATCAAATTTTAGGATCTGATCCACAAGTTGAGGATGATCCCTTCTTGGCATCTTAACTGAGATTGAGAATCTGTTCAGTATGGGGTAGAGATATGCAGGCAAAAAATGTTGTTGCATTTGTTCTTTTTTTTTCATTTCATGCTGTTTAATTTTAATGCATGCTAAATTAAATGAAATGACAACACATTCCTAATACAGGAGTTAACACTCTACCACCCAACCCCATTGGGCACGTGATTATTACAGCCACACTCAGGGATCTGGCTCCATGATGTTCCAGCTCTTTCTCTTTTCTACCACCAGCTGAGGGAATGAAAAGTGAAGAGGAGGCTGGAGCCCCCACAACCTTTTCTGCCAGGGTACCAACAGGCCCATTGGGGTACTGTTCCATCCCCAGTCGTCCTGCTGTTTCCCCAGCAGGTGGACTGGGGGACCTACAGCATCCCTTACTCCTCCTTCTGGGGAACCCTGGCAGGCCAATTGGTGGATCCATGGCACCTCCATGATCTGCCAGTATTCTTCAAGGCCAAGTGGGGCCTCTCAGTCTCCCTGCTAAGGTTGAACTCGAAAACGGATCAGGAGACCCACAAGGTGCCTCAATGGTCGGAAAAGTAGTGGATAAAGGCTTGTCAGGCTTCATGGTCCTTTCCCCTCCTTACAAGATGGTTGAGCCTGTCAGGTTTCTTAATCCTTTCCCATGCCTCCCTACAAGAATAAGAACATAAAGAACATGAGATTGCCATACTGGTCAGACCAAAGGTCCATCAAACCCAGTATCCTGTTTACAGCCGTGGCCAATCCAGATAACAAGTACCTGGCAGGATCCCAAGGGGTAGATGAATTTCAAGCTGCTTATCCCAAGAATATGTAGTGGATTTCTGCAACGCCACCTTAATATTGGTTTATGGACTTTTCCTCCAGGAACTTGTCCAAACCTTTTTAAACGCTGCTACACTAATAGTTTTCATCACATCCTCTGGCAACGAATTCCAGAGCTTAATTATGTGTTGAGTAAAAAAAAAAAAAAATGTTTTATTAGTTTTAAATGTACAACTTAGTAACTTCAATGTGTGTCCCCTAGTCTTAGTACTTTTTGAAAGAGTAAACAACCAATGAGGCTTATCAGGCCTCTCACTCATCTATTTCATTTCATGTAAATAATGTCACCCACGCATAGTTGTCTATGAGCACTTGTCCATTTTTATTATGAAAAGCATAAAAGGTCCATACAGCAAGACTTACAGTACCTACTGGCTGAAAGAGTTAGTGTAGTAAGGTCAGCAAGTGAAAAAGTGCTGTAGAGCCATCATTTTCCCAGGCACTGCATTCTGAGGATTTCATGGTTTACTGAACAGAAATTCTAATTATTTGCCTTATAGATTTTTTTTTATGAAACAAATGCTCTGTGCTTTCCTTTCTGATATTATTTACATCTTTTCCTGATTTTTCTTTCTTTGCTATTTCTTTGCCCACACCCAACCCTATCGATACTGGAGGCAGGGAGCGATGGTATCCTATCCTGTAATGAAGTATCTTATCAGAGAGCTTGAATTGATCCGCTGACTTAAGTCAATTCACTGCTGCAGGAATGCTCTTAATCTACCTCTCCTGTATCTCCCCTTATTGATGATGGTTCCTTTCCTGGAGTAATGACATCCAGCAATTTCTTCTTTATTAGTGTGTTAGCTCTCTGATCCTGGCAGATAGTGCTGCTGGATATTGAATTACAGACTTGTAGAAAGCAGCATGATAGATATTATAGCTGTTTGGCTTGTGGAGAGCTCGCACAGAATCATAAAAATATAGAAAAATAGACTATGTCAGCAGGTAATGACTTTAAGCCTCATCCCGGTTGGCCATTTTCCGGCTACTGCTGCTTATAATGCAGATGCCTCCCTGTGGACGGTCTTGCCTTGCTACACAATAGTTAGTTTCTCTTCAAAAATTGCCTGCAGAGTATGTATGCTAAAAATGCCTGTGGACATTTTCACCTTCTATTTGTGCAGACAAATATCTAAAATGAACGTGCCTCTTACCTTCACGTACCTCATGCTTGGATCAGACTTTCTGGCTGCAGCTCATAAAGGGTTTCCTTGCTAGGAAGCTATGCCAGAAGCCTATGCCTCTAGCATACGCCCCCCCAGCAATGGCAGAAGTGTCACACCAGGGTTGCTTTAGGCTGGTATCGTGATGTGGGCTGAAAAGCTTACTGATTTAATACACTGGGAGGGTGGGAGAGTTACGGTTGAGGTAGAGGGAATGGGGGGGGTGGGAGGGATGAGGCCTAGGAGGCTATTATTTGTTAAAAATGTGGACCTGGGAGCAGTTGAAGGAGGAGGGAAATCGGCATCAACCCCTTTTATTTTATAGTTCTTGAGATGGAAAGGGTTTCTGGGGGAGGCTGCAGGCTCAACATAGCAGGGCTGAGCTTTTGGAGCTTGGGTGGCAGGCCAGGCAGTGGCAGAATCGCTAGGCCTTCAATCTTTTTTTTTTTTTTTTTTTAATAAACCCTGCAGCGTCACTTTATTGGCTATATTCATTTGAATATTCATTATCACATATTCTGGCTATATTCATTTGAATATAGCCAGTTAAGCCTAAAGTTATCTGGTAACGCATTCTCCTTTGTGGGTCCCTTCATGGACCATGAGTGGGACAATGAGTGTGGCTCTACTACTTGTTTTGTGGGGACAATCTACCTTGTTTGGGAGTGGCAATAAAATGATACCTTAGATGATAGTAGTGAATATAAGAATATCATTTACTCATGGTATGGCTATGGGAGATATGGCGATTTAGGAGAAACAGTAAGGAATAAAGGATGGCAAATGATGGAGTACTGTATTTTCCACCACGGATGACAGCTGCAGATACAAAAACTAAGGAATGCTTACAAATGGCATATAGAAATGCACGTTCAGTGAGGAACAAAGAAATTGAAATTGCTAATCTTTTAATTCAATTTGACCTGGAGTTTTTATTTATAACAGAGTCCTGGTTTAAAAGATTCTGATTTTGTGATAATGAATAGGCTGTGTCCAGGAGGCTATTCATATGAAGGGGTGTGGCGTTCAGGAAAGATAGGGGGAGGGGTTTTTAGTTATTTTTGAAAAGCATTATAAAGTAAGGAAATTTAAAGTGAAGGAGAATAATAATTTTAAGGCCTTACTATTACGAATCTATGGATGAACATTCTGTTTAGTGTATTTACCTCCTGCTCAGAGAATATCGGTGGTTGATTCTTTAGTTGATCTTTTGACCTCTCTGAGTAGTAACCACTTGAAACTAATAATTCTAGGGGATTTCAATATGCATTTTGGAGCTGTGGAATTTTTAGCATCTATGAGTGTGCTGGGCTTAGTGCAATTAGTCTAGCAAGCAACAAATTGCAGTAGGGAACATATGTTAGATTTGATGTTAGTCTCAGAAAGTTTGGGCACTATGTAATACAATCCAACAGATTACAAATATTTCATTCCATGGTCCAATCATAGGTTGATTAGGTTTAGCTTAAAACATATGGGTTCCATTCCAGGAGATGACATTGTGAGGAAAACAATTCGTCCTCAACTGGATATGGAAATCTTTAGGCAGAAGTGTATAGAAATTCGGCAGCCATTTGATAGCACAACATTGCAAGTGGAGGTGAATTGGTGGAATCATACACTAAATAAAATAAATGGTAAGATTGCACCACAGAAGGTCATTCAAAAGCGACTATGTACTTCCTATGTGCCATGGTACACCAATCAGTTGCTGATGTTACAGAGGAAGATCCCTAGTAAGGAGAGGAAATGGAGGCAGTGTAAGGGCAACACTGAGTGAGGTGATCAAAGTTGTGGATGTTATATCAAGCAGATTGTGATGAATTGCAGGAGGACCTTGCGAGGCTGGAAGATTGGGCTTCCAAATGGCAGATGAAATTTAACGTGGACAAGTGCAAAGTGATGCATATAGGGAAAAATAACCCTTGCTGTAGTCACACCATGATAGGTTCTATCTTAGGAGTTACCACCCAGGAAATAAATCTAGGCATCATAATAGATAATACATTGCAATTGTTGGGCCAGTGTGCTGTGGCGATCAAAAAAGAAAACAGAATGTTAGGAATTATTAAGAAGAGAATGGAAAATAAAACAGAGGATGTCATAATGCCTCTGTATCACTCCATTGTGAGACCACACCTTGAATACTGTGTGCAGTTTCTGGTCACCACATCTCAAAAAGGATATAGCTTGCAATGGAGAAAGTACAGAGAAGGGCAACCAAAATGATAAGGGGCATGGAATGGCTGCCCTATGAGGTAAGTCTAAAGAAGTTAGGGCTGTTCAGTTTGGAGAAGAGATGAGGGGGGATATGATAGAAGTCTACAAAATCATGAAAGGACTTGAACAAGTTATGTACATTTTGTTATTTATTCTCTCATTAATAGAAGGACCAGGGATACTCCATGAAGTTAGGAAGTAGCTCATTTAAAACAAATTGAAGAAATTCTTTTTCACTCAGCACATAGTTAAGGTCTGGAATTCATTGCCAGAGGATGTGGTTACAGCAGTTAGTGTAACTGGGTTTAAAAAGGTTGGATAAGTTCCTAGAGGATAAATCCATAAACTGCTATGACTGTAATTAATAAGCAATAGTAGCTTGAGATCTATCTAATGTTTGGGTAATTGCCATGGTTACTTGTGACTTGGATTGGCCACTATTGGAAATAGGATACTGGCTTGATGGACCCTTGGTCTGACCCAGTATGGCAAATCTTATGTTCTTATGACTAAACAAACATCAATCCCATGATCCACCCACCATCTAATCAAGGCAGATCTTATATACAAAAACAAATAATGAAAAGCTCTGAAAATATATCCACTCAAACATTCAGAAGGAAAATAAAATCTAAAACACTAACTAATGGTCTAGAGACATGCAGGTGTGTCGCCACACTTCCTGGTTCCCCACTGGCTCAGTTGTTCCTCCGGCCCCAGCAAAATAGGAACGTATCTTCTTCCCGGGCTTAAATGCTGATAGCCTGGGTGGAATGCGGCAGAGAGCTGGAGTCAGCGGCACCAGCATGGTCTCTTCTTCCCACCGGCGGAATAGGAAGTGGAGTGCAGCGGCTGTGCACATGGGAAGAAGAAACCATGCTAGTGTGGGCATAATTGGCCCGAAGAGAGAAGAGAGGCGCAGCCTGAAGAATAATGCGGTGCGGAGCCAAAGAGGAGAAACGTCAGCCTCTGCAACTGATGGGGAGAGAGAGGGCTTAGTTCGGTGGGGAGACAGAGGCAAGTGAGTGAGAGAGCAGAGCATATGTGTTTGAGATCCTGTGTGTGTGCGTGTGTGTGTGGGGGAGACAGCATCTATGTAAGTGAGTGATTGAGAGCCTGTATGTGTAAGTGTGTGATTGAAAACCTCTTTGTATGAAAAGAAAATATGTGTGTGTGATTGAGAGCCTGTGTGTGATTGAGATCCTTTGTGTGTGAGAGAGATAGCATGTGTAAGTGTATGATTGAGAACCTGTATGTGTAAGTGAGAGAGATATGTGTATGTATGATTTAGAGCCTGTGTGTAAAAATAAGAGGGTGACCATGTGTGTCTGTGTGTGACAGAGAGCTGGTGTAGGTGAGAGAGGTATGTGAGAATGTGATTGAGAGCCTGTGTTGTAAGTGAGAGACAGAGAGAGAGCATTGTGTGTAAGTGTGTGAATGAGAGTCTATGTGTGTGAGAGAGAGACAGCATAGTTGTTGTGATTGAAAGCCTGTGTGTAGCATATGGTGAAAGGCAGCATGAATGTAAATGCGTGATTAAGAGCCTCAATAAGTGAGAGAGAAAAACCATGTATATATGTGCGTGACTGAGAGCCAGTGTGAGAGAGAGAGAGAGAGCTTGTGTGTGATCTGAGAGAGAGGAGAAAGTTGCAAGCAAACCATCCCTCCTCCTGTTAATTCAAAACAATCTCAGGGCACCTGGATATCAAATGTTCCCAGGTTTGCAGAGCAAAGCATTTTTTATCCTTATTATTTTTCATTATTGGGTCCTTGTGCCTGCTATTTTGAATATTTATTGGCATCTAGAAATTTTTGATATGAGTTTTAATTATTGGATATTCCATTCATCAGCTGTTTCAAAATAATCTGTTCTTTTTATTTTTATAGTTTTACTGCTATTGAGTTATTTTTCTTGATTTGTTTTTATGAGGACTGGTAATGTTTCACTTTTCCTTTGTTACAGTGCCAATACAGCCTCTCTGGCTTGTGGGCGGTTTCCCAGTTCAGTTTTTGTCTGCCTGTTTTATTTATTCTTATTGTTTTCTTTATTCTTTGTTAAGTGAGGGTCTGCAACATGTGACTGAGATGAAGTATTCTGGCTGGGCATGAGGGTTTCTGTTGTAGGGCTCTATAGCAGCCTGGCTTGGTCCATTTTCCTAATAGGAGAAGTATTGGATTTTAAGGCCTGTGTAATATTTTCCGTTTTGCCTTGTAAGATGAATACTGTTTGAGTGCTGGAAATTGGTGCTGTTTTGGTATGGGATGTTCACTATTTATGCAGTTTCTGTTCAGAGTACTTATCTTTCCCTTGTGTCATTTTTAACAATAAAAATAATACTGGGCTTTTATTTTTTATTTCTAACGGGAATTGTAATGAGCAGTGTGTCACACATGTGAGCGGGGTCTGTCAGGTGTGTCACGATGGGAAAAAGGTTGAGAACCACTGGTCTAAGGAACCACTTAAAAACCCCTTGGCTAAGCCAAAACATCCTCAAAAAGAATTTTTAATAAGTTCAAATCATTCCCTTTAGATAATTTATTTTTAAATCTTCCTGTGCTTTGGCCTTAACGTAGTATTGTTATGTTGACCTAATATCATTTAATTGTTTTGCATAAACAGCATTGCTATAGCATTGCCTAGGGGATGGCTTAAGAGGTTTTTTTTCCTTCTCTGAGAGCTGAATGATCTTGTTTTTTAACCATCCTTTACATTGGCCATTAAAATGAATGAGAAAAATAGTCAATAAAACCAATAAAAATCCCATGCACTGTTATGACTGTCGGTCCGCAGACGGCTGCAACCTATGTAACTCACTTCATGTACTGCTCTGCTTTAATCTCTGGGCCTACTCGTGGCTGAGGCTAGCCGCTACCGCCGCATTCCCTCTTGGGTTCCCAGGACTTCTCATGGCATCCGCGGAAGCCTCCACCACCCACGCCGGCTCGGGCTTTCCAGGCGCACGCGCGCGCCACCAGCCTCTCCTTTGAAGACCCAAGGGCGGGAACCTCAGGGGAGTCCCCGGCTGATGACGTCACCAGGCCGGGATTTTAAGCACCCGCCTTGCCCCTTGCTAACTGACTTGGCAGCGAGTTCCTTCGCTACTGATACCTGCTCCTGGTTTCTCGGACCTGTGGTTCCTGTATCGGTTCTACCTGCCTCTGGACTCTGCTCGGGTACCCGCTCCTCGGGGGCCCTGCTGCGCTCGTGGGTGAGACTCTGTCTCCTGGCTTCCCCCGCTCCTCGGGCTAGCCCTGCGCCTCCCAGAGCTCCTGCCTGCCGGCCTCCCTGCTCCCCAGGGTCGCCCCTTGGAACCACCTTCTGCTTGGAGTCTGGACCCGCACTTCCCCGCTCCCGGGTGTAGTGCCTTCGATCTACACAGAGACTGTGCCTGCGCTTCCCCGCTCCTTGGGGCAGCACTTCAGTTCTGTTTCAGTGACTCTATTCAGCACTCCCGCTCCTCGGGGTAGTGCTCTCGTTTCTCTGCCAGAGATTCTATCGTGCGCAGCCCCGCTCCCCCGGGTTGCTTTCATCACTATTGCAGAGATTAACCCGGCTTCCCCGCCCCACGGGTTGGCCTACGTCACCACGCCAGAGCCTCTCTTGCTGCAGCCCGCCCCTCGGGTCACTCTCCGCCTCGGACCTCCAGAGGTTCCTGTCTCCTCGGGGCCTGCCCAGCGCTTCTCTCTCTTTCTCGGAGGTTCCTGCTCTGGTACGTGCCTCTCCAGTTCAGCGAGTATACTGTGGGTTCTCCCAGAACTGTGTCTCTCACCCCGCTCCTCGGGATCCCCCACAGTACTCCCTTTACTGCACCTACGATCACGAGGCTGTGAGACGCAGGATGCTCCATTCCTCTACTGCATCTCCTACCACAGCTGACCTCTCCTCCCGACGGTGGGGACCCTGTGGGGCTCCTCCCCATAGGTGGTATCAGTCCTCGTCTCGGGCCAAGGGCCCACGAACCCACGAATCCTAACACGCACACAGTTTCAAACCACACCAAATGCTTTCAAATAAATTCTACAGGTGACCTTTGTCTTTTCATGACCATATTAGTTATTTTAAGCAGTCTTAGAGCTAATTATATTTCTATTCTGCAAAGTAAACATTTATTTCCCAAACCAAAGTCAAAACAGTATTTTTACAATCTTATCTGGTGAGCAGAACCACCAAACCCCAAATTGTGAAGTGTTATAATCACTTTTTAATCTCAGGGCCCCTCTCAGGGGAAAACGAGTGGAATAACTCTCTTAATATTCACTTTTGACCCCTCATTTTTAATGATGTCAGATGATAAAGAACCCCCTCAGCAGACCAATACTGGCAAAGACATGTACTTTACTAAAATTGAAAAGTTTGTTAAACCTATAGGTGCCAGGTTTGCCTGGGTGCTTCCGGCTGCTGAAATTAAGCCGGGAGACTCTACACATGCTCCCCACCCAAATTCCCATGTGTTAGAATTTTTAAAATCGTTGCTTTATTTTTATTTAATTGCTGCTGACGTCAGCAAGGACCCCGAGCCTGTATCCATAACGTGCTGGGGCCTTTGCACAGAGCCCCGACAGTGTGTGCCTGCTCAAGCTCCCCGGGCTCCCGAGGCCCTTGCTGCCTCTTTCGCTGCTCAGCACCTCATCAGGGGACTCCCTGGAGCGGCACTAACTGCTCGCTGCGGGATTCCCCAGAGCGCAGCCAGCCCCTCCTTGATTGTGGCTCTCCGCTGCATTCA
Organism: Rhinatrema bivittatum; assembly: GCF_901001135.1. Taxonomy (NCBI): domain Eukaryota; kingdom Metazoa; phylum Chordata; class Amphibia; order Gymnophiona; family Rhinatrematidae; genus Rhinatrema; species Rhinatrema bivittatum. Next base: position 230,442,982 of record NC_042615.1, on the reverse strand, counting down.
TTTTTAATCGCGGCTTACTGCTGCTAGCAAGCTGGAGGCTGCCTCTCCTCCCGGGCCCCCGTAAACCTCCCTGGAGAGTTTACCAAGCCCCCGGGGTACCAAAGTCCCGCAGCTGTCAGCCCCTAGCAGCTGTTTTCTCTCCCGAGTCCACAGCCCTTAAAAAAAAAATCGGGACACTTTCCCATGGGCTCTCCCAGGCTAACAAAGCCTACCAGCCCAAGCCCAGGACCTAAACCTTCAGGGCCAGGCAATTATGATTTTATTATTACCCCTATTTATTTGCTATTCCTAGCTTTATTACGTGGGTCTACTACAGTTCAACCTAACGGCAATCTTTTAAGAAAACATGAGGTGACTTTCTTCCTGGGCAGTCATGCTGAAACTGCTAGCGAATTCAGGGTGGCAACTCTTCCCACCTCACCTGCATGAAGATCCTACTTAGGGTGGAGGTTGCATGGTTTGGCCCGAGTGAAAGTTACGCAAGAGCTGTTTTAATTGTTTTGGCCTGAAAACTCCACAAATATGGCCTTCTGCAAGCCCCGCATTAGAACAGCCCTGCTATAGTCAGGATATGTTGCTATGTGTTGATTTGTGAGGAATGTTTAGAAACATTCCAAAAGTTGCAGAAAATTTTGCTGTAATTGTGGTTTTCCCAGAAAACCTTTACTTCTGAAACAAAAAAAGAACATTAATTGGACACATAAGCATATGCACTCTCATTTATGTGTGTGTTGCAGGGCATGTTGCTGGTGTGCAGTTTATGTTATCACATACAATGACACTTCTTTGGGGTTCAAACAGTAAATACCAAAAAATCTACCTGAAGTAACACGTTATCCCCCTTAGAACAAGAAATGTCTATTTTTCCCCGCAAGGTGAAAGTTCAACCTTTTTGAAAGTCAGTCCCTAAATGTCTCGCACAACACCCATGTCCTGGTTCCATCAATACTAGAAATTAGAACTGTGGATCATTTCAAGAAGATAATCAATGAGAACTAGATGCTAGCAATCAGAACAGTCACGTATAAGGCAACATTTTAGAGGATACATTAAAGTCAATAGAAAAGTGGTCTTCAATTTATTAAGAACGTGGAGTCTGGATGGCCCGGGTGAATGATTAGAATAATCACCCCTAGGCCATAAGTTCAAATTCCAACTAAGGTGGCCTATGCGAGATAAGATGGTCTTAGTATAGTTCCAGGAGCCAGAGCAGAAGTGTTCACATTATAGCTTCAAGCAAATTCCTATGAATCTGGGAATTTTGTGCACACTTCATCAATGACTTGTGACAAGGACACAGTGGGAAAGAGATTAATAACTGTATACACACACACACATATATATATATCATCTTTCACTGAAAGGACAGCAACACACTTTTCCAATTTAACACTTCACAGACACAGCCACAGCAGAATGTGTGATTGCCAATTTTGGTGCTGATTTTTATAACAACATTGAAAGAGGAGAGGAAAAGAATTCATCACGTTCTTGATGTTATAATCATACAATTTTGGTAAAGTGGAGCATAAAGCAATAAAGCCAGTGAGAGAGAAGGATTTGAGCTTATCAGTCTCAGGTGCTCTTTTGGCTCACAATTTACTTCTCTATGCATTATAACCCCTTCCATTGCTTTTTGGTATTACAATCCTAGTTGAAAGAAAACTGCATCATCAGCAGGTTATATTTTGGAGGATGAACCATCACAATCAATAACAAAATAAGTCTGACTTGGAGGTGCACTAGAACTCAGGGAATATCTGGCCAATAAGCAGCACTGAAGTTGCATCTTGGAGGTGGTGAACCTGTAGCCCTCGGCATGTGGCCAAGTGTGGGGGTCAAGGGGTGTCAAAGATAAAGAGACAAGAGACGAAAAGGACAAAAAAAATACTAAGTATGATTAATTTTTTATGCCAAACATCTCCTACAGAAAGGATAGCACAGACACTTCCAGTGCAAGAGAACTACATGCCCATTCTCTGTTTTCGTGCCTTGAAATCTGTGAACTGTTGTGAAATGCATCAAATCAGACACTTATAATCAATTTTTTTCTTCCAGAAAAATATCTATATGGCCAGAATACATTCTAAATCTTCTTTCAGTTAGGAATGAGATTTCAAAGCAAGAGCGTTTTATAAATTGTTCAAAGTTAATAAAAAAAGGGCCCTCCACCCATTCATCTTTCTATACTGATGATGTAATAATTTCCTTATTGTGGATAAACTTCAGGTAATAGAGGGGACCCTGGCTTTTGCATTTGAATTATGTGGAATATGTCAGTGATCTGGAGATGTGAAGCTGATTCATATTTAGTTATATTATGGCCCTATAAAGTCCTACAGCAGCTCCTGGTATTTAGTTTTAATCTGTGGTCTGCTCTTAGAGCAGACCTTTGGTCCTTTATTGTTCAGGAGAGCAGAATTTAGGGTGCAGTGCATTAAGATGCAATGGTAGTCAGGTTTTACAGCCCTGATCATGGGGCTATGGAAAATTTAATGTGACTGTGCTCGTTCTCCCCCTTTGATGGTACTGCAGTATGTGAACTGCCTTGATGCTCGGGTAGCCAACTCTCCCAGGTCAGCCAGACGAGACTAATCCACACCTAGTTTTCCCATTTGAAACTGTAGTTTTGATTTCTCTGAGAAAAAAGGACTGTGGGGGCCTACGCACTAAACCTTAGTGTGCACGCTAAGGGTGTTTAGCGTGCTTACAGAGTAGCATGTTATGCACTAACAGGTATATTTTTAAATCCCAGCGCATGCAAATCCCGAGAGATACGAGTGTGGCCAAGCCGTGCGCTCACCGAGCGCATTTTTGAAACGGCCTGGCCACGCGCATAACTCCCAGTACGCATGGAAGTGGCAGGGTCTGTGAAAGGGGTGGGCCATGAGCTGACTTGGACAGTGGCCATTAGGCCCTGTCCCGGGGAAGAGTGCGCCTGCATGCGGCCGGCACGCGGAGCTTACTTCACCTCCAAAGAGGAACTAAGTTTTAAAACAAAATAAATTTGAATAGTTAGGTGGGTTGGGGATTAGGGGTCGGAGCAGAAAGGGGAAAAGGGAGGAAGGGGAAAAGGGTTAGGGAAGTTCCCTCCCAGTCCACTCCTTAATTGGAGTGCTGCCGCATTAAGACCAGCGTTGGGATTTGCAGGGGGAAGAGAGGCCTGTAAAATGTGGCGGTCAGCTGCGTCTACCTTCGGGGTCTCCCCTGGCATCTGGCGACATCGGAGCCTGGTTGGGGCTGAAAGTGAGTACGGCGGCTTGTGGGAGGATCCCACGAGCTGCCAAGCACAACAACATAGAGGATCTCTTCAGGAGTAGTAGGAATTGTAAAGCTGAATAGTTGGTTTGGATGGGCAGACTAGATAGACCACATGGTCTTTTTCTGCCTTCATGTTTCTATGTACAAAAAATGATTGAACACCACTTGTCATGTGTTAACATTTCCTTTGAAAAGACATTTTTCATTACATCAATAAATGTGGATTTGATTAAAGAAATGTGTGTTGTGTTTCTTTTCCAAATAGAAGGGCAAGAAGATATGTAATAGTGCAAGGAACTATGGGTAAATCTCTTGTCCATGACCATCGTTCTGCCACAATGCTGGCAGAGAGCTGAGCTTTTTAAATAATATTAACACCCAGTCCAAGGCAGGTGATACATTTTATGCCTTAGCGAACACACACAAAATAATGTATGGAGGACAACATATCACTCTATTTCTGTGTGCCCACTAAAGTCTGATTTGCATTTTACGTTTCTTTATTAGCATGCACATACATGCTAATATCTATATGGCACGTGTTACATCTTCTGGGACCAGTTTTGCATTCACCTAGGACCTCAGGGTAGATTTTCAAAGAAGTGCTGATTTTATAACATGCACGCTTCGTTGCACGATTGTTAAAAACGATACCTGTGCGCACATGTATGCCCGATTTTATAACGGCGCTTATGTTCGGCCAGTGGCGACTCATGCACGCAAGGGGTGATTTTATAAAAAAAACACGCAGCAAGCAATTGGGCATCCCCAGAACAATTGGGCTGCACCACAGAACAACGGTATGCCACCAACAGGTCCCCGATCCCTCAGGGCATACGCACACCAAATTTAATAAATTTAAAGGACCAATGGCAGGAATCAGAACAGGTGCCCTTTGATGACATCATCATCCTGTCACTATAAAAGGCTGCCTGCAATGCCTCTCCAGTGCCTTGTCAAAATAGCTAATCTCAGTTGAGAAGTGCATTGCCTCTGCATTCCTGTTCCTGGTTCCTGGTTCCGGATTCCTGCTGTGTGTTCCCGAGTTCCTGTGTCTCATTCCTGGTTCTGTTAGCAGACTGGTTTGTCTTGAGTTTTGTCTTCATCGTCAGTCTCCCCTCATCTGTCTTCCGTGTCTCCTCCTGCTCCTGTGCTCCTTCATCCTCCTCTTCATTCCTTGTCTTCTCGGATTGGACGTCTGGCTTTGACCTCAGATTGGACTTCTGGCTCTGTCTTGGATTGGACTTCAGGCTTGATCCTCCGATTGGACCTTGACACTGCTTGACCCCCGCCTGCCACTGACCACTACCTTCCCCCCATTTCTGATTGAACTTTGCCTACCTCGACCACTGCCTGAACCATAACACAGACTGAACTCCACCTGCCACCGACCACAGCCTGAACACATCCACGACTTTGCCTTGTCTGCTGCCTGCCCTGACTGCTGCTTGTCCTGACTCAGCTTTCCTCTTCATTCTGGCCTGCAACATTCTCTAGGCGATGGATCTTCACCTCCTCAGAGGCCGTGCCTAAGTCCAGCCAACCCCGGCACCTGAGGGCTCAACATAAGGGAAACAAGGGCTGGTATTGGCAACGTACCTGTTGGGCCTCTGCTCCAGCCAGCTTCACCTGCCGATGGTGGGGACCTGCAGGGCTCCTTCCTGCTGGTTGTGTGAACTCACCTTGGCCTAGGGCTCCATGCTTGCAACACTGTTTATTAGGGATGTGCAGGGAAAACAAATTCCCCACCATGATTTCTTTCGTTTAATGTTTATTTTGTTTCTGTAATTTGCAGAAATAAAATATGATGTATAGGAACCCTATCTAGGAAAGAACAGCACTGCAAATATTATATCAGGCTCTAGAAAACCAATTCACCTCCTTTTGAAAACAAAACAAGCTGGACTGCTATAGACACCTACTCAGAAACTATATATTAGCAGAATCCCTCACCTTGGTTACACATGCAGAACCAGATAGACCCTTACCAGATACAGAATAAGGGACCTCCAAATATAAAACATCGATCATAATAGTAAAAACCATATGAATATAAATAATAAATATTTCTATTCATTTAATGTTTGGGTACTTGCCAGGTACTTGTGACTTGGTTTGCCACTGTTGCACACAGGATACTAGACTTGATGGACATTTGGTCTGACCCGGTATGGCATATTTTATGTTCTTTTGTTCTTAACTGATAAACATAGAAACATATAGAAACATAGAAATGATGGCAGAAGAAGACCAATGGCCCATCTAGTCTGCCCGCAAGCTTCATACTTATTTTTCTCATACTTATCTGTTACTCTGACCACTGAGGTCAGGGGCCTTATTGGTAACTTTTAGGTTCTAATTTCTTTCCACCCCCACCATTGATGTAGAGAGCAGTGCTGGAGCTGCATCAATGTGAAGTATCAAGCCTAATTGGTTAGGGGTAGTAGTAGTAGTAACCGCCGCAATAAACAAGCTACTCCCAACACTTATTTATTTACCCAGCCTTTGCAATTCAGTCCTTGTTGGTTGTTGTCTGAATAAATCCTCTTTTCTTCATTCCTCCTGCCGTTGAAGCAGTGAGCTGTGCTGTATGTATTCAAAGTGAAGTATCAGGCATGATTTGTTCAGGGTAGTAGCTGCCGCAACAAGCAAGCTACTCCCATGCTTGTTTGTTTTTCCAGTCTGTGCAGTTTAGCTCTTGTTTGTTGTTTGAATATAAATCCTCTTTTCTTTATTCCCCCTGTCATTGAAGCAGGGAGCTGCTTGGATATGCATTGAAAGTGAAGTATCAGGCTAATTTGGGTTGGGGTAGTAACCGCCGCAACAAGCAAGCTACTCCCATGCTTATTTATTTCCCCACATTTCCTCTTGCCGTTGAAGCATAGAGCAATGTTGGAGTCACATTAACTGTGTGTATGTTTATTGAGTAAGGGTAGTAGCCATCATTCCCGCAAGCAACTCCCATTGCCTCTTCTCTTCATTATCTAGAGGTCCTTATTCAGCAGCTGTGTGGCTCGGCTAGTTAGCTGGATAGACTTATCTAGCCAATCTAGTCCATATATTCAGTAGCGCAGCCGTGCCGCTGAATATATCCATCTATCTTAAAGTTAGCTGGATAAGTTTATCTGGATGACTGTAGGTCAGGTCTATGGGACAACCAGACATAGCTGGCTAACATATCTGGCTAACTCTGAATATCTAGCTAACTCAAGTGAGGATAACTTAACCAGCTAACTCAATTCCTCCCAGTTACACCCCTGGAATGCCCCTAACTTATCCAGCTAAATTCTAGGAGGTCAATATTGAAAAACTAACTAGTTAACTAAAGGCCTTGTTTTCCAACGCTAGTGAACACTTGCGCTAGCAGCGCAGTCTTGCGCTAGCGATATGGGGGCGGGGTTGGCCCTGGAAGAGGAGGAGTCGAGGCATCACCGGGGCTGACTCTGCAAAGAAGGCACGGATGGTGAAAAGGTAAGGAGCCTTTTCGCATCCTATTTCGCACCCAATAGCACCACCTTTCACGGTGGCGCTATTAGGTGCGAAACCAGCAGCGATCGCACTGCCGCGGTGCGATCGCTGCCGGCTAGCGCAGAACCGCCCCCCCTGTTTCGACCCCGCCCCCCCATTAGCGCGATTTTCTAAAGTATCACAGGCCTGCGATACTTTAGAAAATGAGGTCCTAAGTTAGCCGGATAGACATTGTCGACTAACTTGGATGAGATATTCTGCAGCACAGTTGCGGAATATCCTTGTATTTGGTGCGACTTAGATGGTTAAGTCTTATCCACTTAAGTTTAGACCTGCTATTGAGCAGGTCTAGCTTAGTTGGATAAGTTATCTGGCTAAGGCTGAATATCACATTTAGCTAGACAATACATCTGGCTAAGTATGCCACCTCGATCCATCCATTGCCCTCCCACTTCTTATCCAGCTAAGTGAATTATCCATCTATCTAGCGGCCACTGAGTATAGCTGGATATTCAGTCGCTGTTAGAATTAACACACACACACATGCTCTCACACATGCCCTCTCTCTCTTACTCACAATTGCGCACACAGGTTTTCTGGGGATAACACACCACTCACACTTTCAGGGCTTCCCCTCTCTTCTGGACCTCTTCTTCGAGACCCTTTGGCTGCCGTGAGATGGGTCAATGGTGACCTTCCAGTCCTCTTCTTCAACAAACCTTGGGAAGGGGTTTATGGTGGTCTGCCAGGCCTTTTTCTTGGCTGCTGTGGAATGAGGTCTGCAGCGGCCTACCAGACCTCTTCTTCATTCACTGCAGGATGGGATCTGCAGCAGCCTGCAAGCCTCTTTGGCCAATGCAGAATTGGGTCCACATTGACCTTCTGGGCCTCTTCTTTGGATACCGTGGGATGGGGTGACCTGCTGGGCCTCTTTATCAGCTGCCGCAGGGTGGGATTTGTAATTTCCTGCTAGGACTCTTCTTCAACTGCCATGGGGTAGGATCTGAGGCAGCCTGCCAGGCCTCTTCTCTATCTTTCTTTGGCCACCGCTGGATTTGGTCCATGGAGACCTACCAAATCTCTATCTCTTTTTTTCGCTGCCACTGGATCCTCTCTCTCTCTTATGTTTGAGGGGACAGGGCATCCCCTCACCCTCCAAACTCTGCCCATAGAAGCAACTCTAGCTGACAAAAAAAAATGCAAATAAAAAAGGAAATTGATTTGGGCTGGGAATTCACTGAATCCCTTGAAGGTCCTGACACATGCCACTGCTATAGTCAATAGAAATTAATATGAATCTAATGAACACAACAAAATATAATTGAATATTGATAGTATTATCAGAATATATTAAATCTAAAATTTTATATTTAAACAAATTATGCATGAGATACAAATATAAAGAAGTACTATATTAAAAATCTATACTTTATATAATTTATTAGAAAAAACATATGTAACCCTAAGCTCAGGCATATAAAATAACTAGAGGAATCTGACCCATTTGTAGTAAGCTAGTCTCTAATTTCTTTGGTGGATTCAGAAAAATGGGGTCATGCAGATGGAGAAATGGATCCAGCTAGAGGCTGTGGGGTAGGGTACTCTTCTTGGACTGGTCAGGGAGATATCCAGTTCCCTTCCCTCCATGAACCCTGTCCCTCATTTGATTTTTTGAAATGCTGGCTACTCTTGGAGCCCTAGACATTTCACACTATTGCAAGGTTAAATCAAACACTCAGCTTTATTTTTCTGGAATGTCCAACCAGCAACTATGCACAATGTAATACTGAGGATATACAGAGAATACTGAATTATTCAGGGTTCATGGGATACTCAGCTAAGTTAAACATTCAATAAACCAGGGCAATAATTTACATCCCAAAGACTGGGATACCTCCTTCCCTTTTAACAATCCTCTCTCAATTCCATCAGATTATAGAACTTACATACTCCTCTCGCATAACCTTGTATACTACCCCAAACTGTAAAACTTTTCTCATCTTCAAGAGGGAACATGTAAATCACCCCCTCCAGTTTCTTTTCACCTGTATATAAACTCTTTCATCCCTAACTCCTGGTGTCCCTTAATCCATACCTCACCTTCTCCTTCCCCATTGTCTACTTATAGCTCCCTGAGCTCCAGACACCTCATCTTCTTAATCCTGTCTAGCAATCTGTAGGCTTCTCCATGTAACCCCACAACCACAGGGTACATAAAACGAGAACAATTTTGTCCCTGTATAAGAGAGGACAGACTCTCAAATTTATGAGTAGTTTCAAAAAGGTAGATCATGCTAATGGCAAAGTGAACCTGAATAGAAACAGCAGGGGTAGCTCAATTTTCTCTGACAGTAAGGGAGTGCATCAGCTCTTCTCCATTCATGAACCTAGCCCAAATAACTCTTCATCAGTGCTGGACAAAATGACTGGACAAAACTCTTCATCAGTGCTGGACTCACCTGCTTCATGACTATCTGCTGGAAACAAACACTGACCTATTCGCAATCACAGAACCTGGTTAAAACCAGAAGACATCGCTACAATCAACCAACTCCCTACTCACTCGTACAACATATTCTCTATCCTCAGACTCAAAAAACAAGGAGGAGGTCTTCTTCTTGCAGCAAAAAAAACATTAGGAATGTCGCTACAAACTTCAATATCTTCACATTCTCTAGAATTCGCCATATTTAAATCCTCTCACCTTCAAATCGGCCTTACATACGCCACCCCAGGATACCTCGAAGCCGATCCATCACCTCTGATTGAAATATAGTAAAGCACATCAACTCCGACACACCAGCGATACTCCTGGGGGACTTCAATCTCCATGTGGATGTATCCCCCCATTCTCACAGTTGTGAAACTTTCCTAAACACACTAAACTTCATGGGTTTCAAACAATTAATTAAGGAACCCACCCACAAAGCTGGTCATACGTTGGACCTCATTTTCATTAACCAGGAACTTACTCCTTCCTCTCACCCTACATGCCTTCCAGTTCCCTGGTCAGACCATAGCTGATCAACACCGCACTAAAGATAAACCTACCTACCCCCACAGAAAAGCTGAATAACACAATCCAATTCAAGAAAATGTGCAGCCAGGAAATTCTCAGCAATAGCCTATCAGATGAACTTAAACCAACTGGACCTCACGAACGTGGACTCAGCCATATCGTCCTGGAACAACATTACCAAAAATGTGGCCGATACTACATGCCCAACTATCACCAAAGCCCAACAAGCAAACAAGGACAAACAGAAAACCTTGGTACACCCCAAAACTAAATCCATAAAACAGGATCTCAGAAAAAAAGAAACAACATTGGCGTAAAAACCCAACATATGCCAACATCACGGCATTCAAAACCACGATGCACCATTACAGAATATCCATCCTCCAAGCAAAAAGAGACTTTTACTCACAAAAAATCCACCACTTCATTTTCGACCCTAGAGCGCTTTTCTCTTGGTCTCATCCCTCACTAAACCCCCATCGACATCCATACCAGACGATAAAGCAGCAAGCAAAGCAGAAGAACTGGCAACCTACTTCAAAAACAAGATCCCAAACCTACTAACTCAGTCCAAGAATAATAATAATTATACTACGCCAGTAACACCTCGAGCTGCTGTCCCATCACAAAAGGCTAGCCTTAGGGAATTCAAACCGACCTCATCCTTAGAGATCGAAAATATCCTAAAAAAGCTCAAACCTTCATCACACCCTCAGGATACCATACCCACCAATCTTCTTATCTTTTGTGCTAAAAACCATATCCAAACCCATTGCACAAATCATCAATTGCTCCTTCTCTCAAGGCTTGTACCTGACCCACTAAAAATGGCAATCATAAAACCACTTCTAAAAAAAACCTAATCTTTCTCCAGAAAACCCGGCCAATTTTCGCCCAATAGCTAATCTTCCATTCATCGCAAAAATCTTGGAACGAGTTGCAAATAAACAACTAACAGAATACCTAAACGACCACAACATTCTTTCCCCATCGCAGTTCGGTTTCCGCCAATCTCGAAGCACTGAAACCCTACTAATCTCATTAATGGACTCTATATTGCTGAATCTTGAAAACAGACATCCTTGTCTTCTCATCCTCCTAGATCTAACAGCAGCATTTGACACGGTCAATCATAACACATTAATAGATCGTATGTCAGACATTGGCATTAGAGATGAGGCCCTCAACTGGTTCAAATCGTTCCTACAGAACAGACAGTATAAGGTCAAGGTCAACAAGGAAGAATCTCAACCAGTCACATGCAACTTGGGAGTCCCACAAGGATCGTCACTCTCTCCAACCTTATTCAATATTTACCTTCTACCACTCTGCCAGCTCCTCATCAACCTAAATCTCATCCACTACTTATACGCAGACGATGTTCAGATACTGATTCCAATTACTGAATCTCTCCAAAAAACTCTGGACTTCTGGAACTCTTGCCAACAAGCCATCAACAACTTGCTCACTAGCCTCAACCTGATCCTTAATCAAAACAAAATGGAATACCTCCTCATCTCCCAAGACGGAACCTACACACTTCCCAGTACCATCCTGTCTACTCAACTAACAATGACCCCACAAGTCAGAAATCTAGGAGTTATACTTGACAACCAAATGAATTACAGATCACTCATAAATAACATCGTAAAGGATGGATTCTTCAAATTACAAGTCTTAAAAAGACTGAGACCTCTCCTACATTTTCAAGACTTCCGATTAGTTCTACAAGCAATCATTCTCACGAAAATAGATTACTGCAACTCACTTCTACTGGGTCTCCCCGCCAACCCCATAAAACCGCTTCAGATGCTGTAAAACGCTGCAGCGAGGATCTTAACCAAGTCCAACCAAAGAGACCACATCTCACCCATCTTAAAAAGCCTACACTGGCTTCCCGTCAAATTCAGAACACTTTTCAAAGTGCTCTCAGTAACCCACAAGGCACTACACAACCTGGCACCACTCGAGCTCAAATTTCCTCTCCAACTCCACACCTCCACCAGACCAGTGAGACAAGCCTACAAAAACAACCTTCAAATCCCACCGATGAAGTCAGCATTAAGTAAAAGAGCTTTCTCCACAGCTGGTCCTAAACTCTGGAACACTCTCCCGTCAGATCTCAGATCAGTGCAATGCTCCACTACATTTAAAAAAAGACTCAAGGCTTGGTTATTCAACCAAGCGTTCCCATAACATCAACCTGCGGAATATCCCTGCCAATGATCCCCTCCGTGGCAACCCGCTAGAGAACTATATAGATCTTCTCTGGAAATCACATGAACTTTGGCAGTCTAATATCAAAACCCAACTTTATACCTACCACCTGTTTATCTAGCCGACATTAGGCACCATTCCTTTTAATTATGTTATTAACCCCATATATCTTAATCCAAGTTAATTCAACCTGTTCATTGTAAGACATTTACTTGTCATTGTTACTGTTTAGAATGTAAACCGAATTGATCAGTAATTCTGTTATTGGAAAGTCGGTATAGAAAAATGCTAAATAAATAAAATAAATAACTTTCAAACAGTCACACCACTCTCTACAACACTCGTTTACCATATCCCCCATCAATAACAACTAAATTCCTGGGTAGTATCTGTCTGCTTCTTCTCTGGTTAGGATTGTCTGGGTACATTTTCCTTCCGTTCATTAAGTGCTGCTCCTGCAAACATAAGTTCACCATCTGTACAACATCCTCACCCAACCTTACATATCACCCAACATCATAAGTACATTTGTAACCCAGAGCATTATACTCTCTTCAGGTTAAGCATTAATCATCTACCAGCATCCCAAATGACTTCCCCTCAAAACATATTCATAAAATCCCATGCTTCCATAAGCATTACTCTTTTACATTAAGATGGCAATGTAGGACCCATTAAATTAGAACTAGCAGCCAAACAAATATAGAATTAACTGTTCATTTCTTGGCCATCAAGTATCCAAGAGACTGTGCCAGCAGTGTACGGCATTGCCATACTTCAAAATGGTGCTCTCTGCTGGGGTGAATGTGCTGGAGTTAATTAACTCCAGTATGACCCCAGAGGACGTCAGCAGTTGGCTTCCAGTGCCAAAGAAAAAAGATGGAAGAGGAATGTTCTGAGGACTGGGCTCCAAGGACTGAGCTTGACCCTGGGCCAAGGCCCAGGCATCGGGACCTGGCCTCAGATCTCAGGCCCTGGTGTCGGGACCCAGTCTCTGGACCAGGCTGTGGCATTGGGCCTGGGCCCAGGACCTGGCCTAGGCCAAGGCCCAGGTATTGGGACCCAGCTTCCAGGTTGGGCCCCGGCATCAGGATTCATTCTCCAGAATGGACCTAGGCACTGGCCTAGGCTAAGGCCCTGGCGTCAAGACTTGGCCTCTGGACTGGGCTGCAGCTTTGGGCCTGGTCTCAGGCTCCTGCCTAGGATGAGGCTGAGGCGGTGGCCTTGCGCTTGGCTAAGGGAATCTATCTCAGCTTTGGCTTACGCAAGGCCGAGGCTTCAGGGCTTGGCCTTCATTGGATACCCGATAGATCAGATAAGTTTAGTTTTTAGTTTTTAATTTTCAGGGGTCTTGACTAATACCCCAGCATCGGCATGGGCCTCAGATAAGACCATGGCCTAGGCCTGAAGCAAGGCTCATCTAGTGCATAGGCCGAGGCCCAAAGCAAGAGCAGTGGGGGCCACTGCTCTTGCTTTGGGCCGAGGCCTATGCACTAGATGAGCCTTGCTTCAGGCCTAGGCCAAGGTGCTGGCTTTGTGCTTGGGCACAGGCCATGGCCCCTGCTTTGGGTTTCAACCTCTGCCCTAGGCGAGGCCATGGTTTCAGGTTGAGGCCTAGGCCTGATGTGTAAACTTAAAACAAATGTTATGATTAGGGTTTGTTGCATTTGTTTCATTCATTGATTTGTTTCAGTGCTTCCAAATGAAATGAATCTGCCCCATTCATTGCATTTTGCGCATTTGTTTTCCCTAGAATGCAATGCAAGGGCCTTGAAAATAATCTTTCCCCCTACTCAGGAACAGTCTTATCTTTCTTTCTAACTGGCAGTTGGGGTAGATGGCAAACTCTTAAATCCAATGCGGGTCCTATCTGCTATTAGGATCCTATATAATGCAGGTTGACCCCTCACTTTCTCCCATGCTCCTTCTATTTTTGCTGTATGTTCAGTGGCATCCACATGATCAGTCCACAAGGTCTTTACTATCCCAACAATGCTCATTAGAGCAGCCTCCTCTAGTCCTTTCTCTATAACAATGTCTGGCCTTTCAGGTTGATAAGCACCTGGATGGCGGGCAGCACAAAAGCCTTCTCACCATTGTTTGGTAGGCTAGACTGGGGGCCAGTAGTCCCATTTAAGGAGACAGTTTTCTCATGATTCTGACTTTGGGCCCCCCCTGCTTCTCCTACTGCCTCCTGACTCAACTGGCAAGGATGACCCAGTCATCTCCCCATGCCAACAAGAACTGGGCCTGCGACTGGAATCATAGAAAAATGTGAACTCTGATTACTATTGATTACTATTGAACTGTTTTACTGTATTTCTAATGTGTATATTGTAAACCGCTGTGAAGGCTAATGCCAATACGGCGGTATAAAAAATCTAATAAACTATAAACCATAAACTACTAGTGTCTATCATCAAGTAGTCTGAGTGTTAGTTATATGGATAGTAAAGTCTCCATACTAAACACTTTTTACATATGTAACATGGTATTGCAATCCTTAAGTTTGAGGAATCAACTACTGCTTTTATGCATGGTAGTTTTGAATTTTGGGGTAACTGCTTAAAATATTTTAAGCTTATTCAACTTGAGCAAAGATTTGTGGTGGTTATTTTTTATTTATTTTTATTTATTGATTGAGTTTTACATACCGTCATTCGGTTTCGCCATCATAACGGTTTACAAATTTCGATCGATGCAGAACATTTTAATGAAGTAATACAGGCATCATAGTGAAGATAAGATAACAATTAAAGTTAGAAGGATAAAATTGTAATAAAATGTGATAAGAGTAAGTATAAAAGTTGTCATGGCTGGGGGAGATGAAAATAGTGAGGTCCAGTGAGAAGGTATATTGTGATGAGGATGTACGGTTGTCATTGCGTGTTTTGGTAGGCTTTGGTGAACAGCCAGGTTTTCAATTCCTTCTTGGGTTGTAATCTTAGTTCAGTTGGAAGTGTGTTCCATAGTTTGGGGCTAGCGAGGGAGATTGCTCTTTCTCGAACTGACGTAAGTAGTGCTGTTCAAACAGATGGATTTGTTAAGAGGCCTTTGTTGGTTGATCGGAGGTTTCGCTGTGGTGCATGGAGTCTGATAGCTAAGCCTAACCAGTCAGTTTGTTCCTCATGTATTAGTTTGTGTATAATGGTCAGTATCTTGTAATGTAGAATTAAGGGTCAATAAACAAGTTGCATTTATTGGACTAACTTAGCACATACGTTACTAGCTCTCAAGAATAATCCTCTCTTCATGAGGTCTATGAAGAAACAGCACAGTTACACTGGGTTTAAATAATAGAGTAATCTGGTCCTAATGCCACCTGTATAGCAATTACAATTCAGTAAAGGGAAGAAGAGGGGTTGACAAAATGAGACCGTAAATCTTTATAGTTGAAAGGATTCATATTTGATAATAGGTGAGAAAGTCAATATTCTTATATAGGACTTTGATTTTATGTTTATTTTAAAATATTTGATAATCCTAATTTCAAATGTTTTCTGTTTTTGTGCACTCTTAAAGTTCCCTTTAAGTACCCTGATTATGAGGTCATTAAGGAAGTAATCTTTGAGAAGTGTTCACCTACTGAGCTGCCATTCTGTTTAACCATGTGCTGTTTTATGTTATGTCTATAAAGACTGATTTTTGTCTTTAATTTTTGTCTTGTTTCACTGTTATAGTATCCTCCTCAGTTTTTGGCAATGGATCATGTACTAAATATTCATAGAGAAACATGAATGTGAATTTTTTATTTTGAATGTCTTTCTTGTGGAAACTGCTTCCCCAGTTCTAGCCTTCCAGCAACCACCTAACCTGAAACAAAAACTTATGAGGCGTAAGCTTTAAACAGAAACCCAAATAGAAGAAAACAGCACAAAACCCTGCAAGGAAAACACAATATAATACTGCCTCACCTATTGTAGATAAATTATATTTTAAAGGTTATGTCATGATAAACGGTGGTCTATAGAAATGTTTGTCAATGTTATGAAAAAGGAAGAGCTTTTTCACTTCATATTTTCTCACTATAAATGATTTTTTAAATTTGTTCACAAAAAAATAGGATGTTTTTGACTAATGATTGGAGGTTTTGCAGGTGACAAGTTGTTACGGTCTGTCTGCTTTTCTATTGTGATTTCCTCCTTAAATATATATTAATTTAAACATTTAAAGACGTTTTAATTTGAAAAAAATTCCATATTTTAACTATCTTTATTGTGAGATAACTCACAATAGGTGAGACAGTATTGTATTGTGTTTTCCTTGGGGACTGTAAGACACCACAATGCATGTCGAACCATTATGTATCATAGGACCCTACAGTTAATCTATATCTGAAAGACATTTAAAATAAAATGCAATAGCATACATGAACCCAGGTTATGCCTGTACTTTAAAGCTCATTGGGCCAGGGGCTATTTTGTAACAGCCATTTATGTACACAAAACAACATTTTATGCACATAAATAACTTTGATAATCATGCCTTATGTGTGACATGAATGTCACACAAGTATTCTGATAATAAGCCAGCTGACATAGTAGTACCCAGGGAGAGTGGGGGAAAGAAAGAGGAAGGAGAGAAATAAACATAAAGGCAATCCAGACCTATTTTAATAGGCAAACCATTGCTTGTCCTCATATTTTGTGACTCATTAAATCTTTAAATATACATTGTTTCCCCAGCTTTTCAGATAAAGGCATACTTGTTATCAAGCTGACAGATGGCTGCCGGTTCCTGTGGTTTTGGCAAACTGCAGTTAGTGGGAAGCCTTTACATAGCACAAGGTTGGATCATGACTGGAATAACCAGACTGCAGTTGGTAAAGAGAAAAGCACGCAAAAATCAGTGGACTTCATAAGAATTTGTTGAAGCTATAATTTGATTTAGGGTTCCTGTTTTTTAACTTGTTTGGGAAAACTGTGTTCTTCAGCAAATAAGTACACACTTCCCAGTGGGCAGGATGTGGTATTGTGAAACCACTGCACATGATTTGGTAGAGAGGCAACCTCTGTTCTGAAAAAGCATGCAGGATCCGTGGAGAGCCTGGCTTCCTCCAGGTGGGGCTCCGTGGCATTGGTGGGGCCAGCATGTACAATATCTGCCTGATTAGTATACTACTGCTGGTAAGTGAGAGGTGGCTTCAGTCCGCCTTACCGTTCAGAAGTCACGTGTTTGCTCATACGGCTGCATGGAGAAAGATTTAGCAGGCTTCTTGGAGAAAGGATCTATTTTACACCTGTATCTCTCTCTCTCTCTCTCTCATCAGACAAGACCAACCTCAAAAGTCTAAACTGAACAATTTGAGAGCTATGTTTTCAATCGGATTTACTGGGTTTATATTATAATTGTCAGTCATCATAATGCAACAGCCTCACCACCCGTAAATATTCAGATTAGAGGCAGACTTTAAGATCACTGATAGCAAACTATTTGGCCCATTTTTACTTACAGTTTTGCCATTTTTATGGTATGGCCTGTGTTAAATGATGTCTGTACTGTAGTTTATTTCAATATATGTGCCGATGACAGTCTGTGGGAGGCGTGTGATATACAAAGCCTCCTTTTTGGTACACTCTTGTGTTTGTGGGGTCCTCTTTTATTTTCAGTCACCCAAACAATTCTACACAAAAGAACAATTTTTAAAAGTAATAAATAAATATACATCCTTATTCTTTCTGCTTGCTATTTTCCCAAGGCTCTCTCTCTCTCTCTCTTCTTTCTGTTATGGGTTTAGCTTTTAATAAATCATCACGAGGATTTAAGGCAGGGGCCAGCTCTGTGCCAGTACTGCCATGCAGGAGACCTGGATTCATTTTCTGAAGCCGACCTCTTCCGTTTTTAGCCGGGGATTCATCAGACCAGCTCCTGGGGAGAGGGAGTCCCCGCTACTAATGTTTGCAACAAGTGGCCAGGTTTAGGTGCACACATACTAGGGTCACAGAAAGCGCTACTGTCGGTGGGCCCCGGGAAAGAAAACTGTAGATGGCTAGTCTAGATGGGAGAGGGTTAAAATAAGGAGCCCCCCTCCCCAGATAGTTGCAAATGAATGCTTATGATGTAATAGCCCCCAGTAGAGGCAGGTTACAATTCTGATTTCGGATTTACTCACCTTTCCTAAAGAGGAAGCCGAACAAACAGGATAAAATTAGCAAATGAAAAAAAAAATTATTTATGGATGTTTTACCTTGGCAACATTTCAGTAAACCAGTAAACACATGTAAAGAAAGAGAGAATAGGATGGAAAATAAGGATTGTAAGTACTATCTAGTCTGTCCAATTTACTACTTTTGCAAGGCCAAGGATCACAGTTGATCTCTGATATTCACAATTAAGGATCCTCTTGTTTATCCCATGCCTTCTTAAATTCTTTTACTTCAAGAAGGCATGGGATTAACATAGAAAATCCTGACTTGCAAAGAAGGCAAAGCCAGTGATCAATTGTGGTCAATAGAATTATATAAGAAGCAAACCGGGCTGACTATCTGGGACTTACGTTCTTTATCCTTGGTTATACTCACATTTCTGTATATACAGTATGTTATATCATCATGTAGAAGTATTGAACTGTCGACAGGGCAACAGGTCCATAAAAGCTGTTGTACTCAGATCTGGCCCTTGAAGGCTACAAACAGGTCTGGTTTTCATAAAATCTAAAATATACAAATTTTTTTTTAGACCAAATGTGTGCGGGTATGTTTTGAGAAGAATTCATTGTGGATCTCCTGAAAACAAGTCATGTTTCTGGGCAATGAGGACTAGGGCTGAGTACAACCTGCTAAAACATAATAATATTTTCACTTTCGATAACAGTCCTTAAAGAAAATTATATGGGAATAAAACAAGAGGCCTAATGTTTAAAATATTTTTCTAGCGTCACATAATAGGATAAAAAGCAGAGGCAAGCTATTGTACTAAGCAGAGAAAAACTCCCTAGCAGCATCATGTAACACAGAACGTAGATGACAGCAGTTTTTCTTGCCTATGCTAAGGATATATCTAAGCTGCCAGACATTGAAGCTTGACTGCTTGCAAGTGATTGTTCCTTTTCCTATCACAACAAACATAGGGAACCCTATGAGTTC
Source organism: Rhinatrema bivittatum (assembly GCF_901001135.1). Taxonomy (NCBI): domain Eukaryota; kingdom Metazoa; phylum Chordata; class Amphibia; order Gymnophiona; family Rhinatrematidae; genus Rhinatrema; species Rhinatrema bivittatum. The sequence continues at coordinate 230,423,932 of NC_042615.1, read as the reverse complement.
ATTTTTATAGCATTAACATTCACAGGTTTTTAGATGGACGGTTACCAGTGTTCCTTTTCCTAGCCAGTTTTTATTGTCTTCGTTTCCTACCAGCTTGGGTAGATGCACATCCAAGTTCTCATGCTCCGTACAACCCACAGACCTTCTCCCACCAAGTTTCTTACCACCAAGATGTTTAATAAACTAAGTAAGGCCGTTACTCAAAAATGTAACTCTCTATGTCCCCAATAGCCTTGTTAGATGGTACCCAGCCAACACCAACTTACCAGCATCAACTCATTTCTGGGGGTTCGAAGCTTGCACTACATGGCTTGCAGTGTTGATAGCTCATGCTTCTGTTATCTTTCCTCTGTTTTGTCCTTATCAACTTGCAGGACAAAATCTGGCCACCACAAGCCTGCCAGCATTGTCCCGATTGGTTTCTGGGGAGTTGTAGCCTGCTAGTGCCAACCTGGCAACTCTGTAAATTGTAGGGATGTGAATCGTTTTTTGACGATTTAAAATATTGTCCGATATATTTTAAATCGTCAAAAATCGTTAGGGCCACGATACAATAACAATTCCCCCGATTTATCGTTAAAAAATCGTAAATCGGGGGAAGGGGGAGGGGAAGGGGGAGGGCGGGAAAACCGGCACTCTAAAACACCCTAAAACCCACCCCCGACCCTTTAAATTAAATCCCCCACCCTCCCGAACCCCCCCAAAATGCCTTAAATTACCTGGGGGTCCAGCGGGGGTCCGGAACGGCCTCCTGAAATCGAATCGTGCTGTCTTCAGCCGGCGCCATTTTGCGCCGCCATTTTGCAAAATGGCGGCGCAAAATGGCGCCAGCCATAGACCAACACGATTCGATTTCAGGAGGCCGTTCTGGACCCCCGCTGGACCCCCAGGTAATTTAAGGCATTTTGGGGGGGTTCGGGAGGGTGGGGGATTTAATTTAAAGGGTCTGGGGTGGGTTTTAGGGTGTTTTAGTGTGCCGGCTCACGATTTTAACGATTTTCACGATAGTTTAAACACCCAAACGGCAGCGATACGATTCCCTCCCCCTCCCAGCCGAAATCGATCGTTAAGACGATCGAGGACACGATTCACATCTCTAGTAAATTGTGGTATCTCTAGGTCAGGGGGTGAGAAAATGTTTGAGCAGCAGTCACCCTTACTTTCATGCAATGGCTGGAGGGACACCAAGATGGGTAACTTCCTATATATGTACACATGTATATACTGTATATATGTGATCCATATTCAGTAGGCCAGCTAGTGGACAAGTTATCCGGCTAAAGTTAGCCGGATAACTTGTCCCATATATTCAGCAGCAGTAATGTCCCACTGTTCTCTCTCTCTTTCTCTATCTATCTATTTCTCTCTCGCTCTCTCTATATATATATATCTACATCTATCTATCTATATATATATTTATCTGTCTATTTATCTATCTATTTATCTCTCTCTTGCTATATATATATCTACATCTAGCGCTATATATTTTTTTCTACTTATCTGTCTATCTATCATCTATCTCTCTCTCTCTCTCTCTATATATATATATAAATATATATATCTATATCTATCTATATATATTTATCTCTCTCTCTCTCTCTCTCTAGATATATATATATATATATATATATATATATATATATATATATATATACATCTATCTATCTATATTTATTTGTCTATCTCTCTCTCTATATATATATATACATCTATCTATCTATCTATCCTGGATTCTTGGCCTGATGTTAAAATCTCTTGCCAACCAATCAGCTCTTGAATCAGTTACTAAGAAAGAGACAACCGCATTGCCAGCCAGAAAAAGCACACATATACACTCTGAGAAACAAGGATAAATAGAGACACACACACACACACTCTCTCTCTCTTTGTCTCTCTGACACAAAGACACATACACACTCTTGTTCTCAGTATGTGGGTGTGTCTGTGTCTGAGAGTAAGAGAGTGTGCATGCATCTGTGTCAGGAAGACATACACCCCTACACACACATACACACACTCTGACTCAAAATATGTATAGGGAAAGCCACTAACCAAAAGCAGCACAACTGCAGATGGAGTTCTGCTTTTCCACATGGAACCAGTGCAGTCAGGGCTGGTGCAACAGTATTAAGCATCATAGGCAAACCTTCCAGCCTTGCACCCCTTGCACACAATTAAAAAGTAAGCATTTAGGGTGGTGCCAGAGAGCTCACGCAGAACGGCATCATAGATTTTCCCTCCTGAAAAAGCCATCATTTTTCAGTACCTTAAACCTTCCCTTGATTCCTTAATTTTCTGGTTTTTGGGACCCTCTTCTTTTTGTCATGTCAGTAAGCAAAGAAGTCAAAGTGAAGTTAAATTTCAATGCAGCAGCAGGAGTGAAGTGGCCAAAGCCTGACCTGCTGACTCCTGAGAAGGCCAGGCCCAGAAAGGGGAGGTCATCATCGTTGGATTCGGTTTTGTGGGAGCTCCAAGGCATTAAGAAACTAATTGAGGCTCACTTCAATGTGTCCAGGGGCATCCAGTCTGAGTTGCAGAGGTTAGTGGAATGACTCAGTGCACTGCAGACTAATGTGACCAAATGTGAAAAGAAACTTGTGCTGCTGGAGGGAGTCCTGGGGCAAATGAACGAAAGCCATAGCTTTGCTACAGGCTGCCATGGAAGACCTCTCTAATCACAACATTATCCTGCTCAAATAAGAGTAACTCTGACTAATCACACCCAGTCATATGACGAACCTGACGCCCTGCAGGAATTTTTAACAGCTTACATGAAGTGCATCTAGTTTGGCTTTTCTTTTTTCTGCTTCCATTTTAAAGTTGATTTTTTATCACCAAAATGGTGGAACCTGTGTTGGGGCTAACAGTGGGCACATTCACTTTTGTGTAAACTTCACTTTCTTCAGAGACTTTTGCAATGTATGGACCTTTTTTTCTTTTTAAGGAAGACTGATGTATTTCTGGACAGAGGAGATGGGCTGTCTGGGTCTTTTGTGAGGTTGCTTCTGGGGCCTTTATTGTTTCTAATTGTGGCTTTGCTGCAGGCCCTTCCCTTTTTGAGGCTGGCTGGGCTCTGCAAAGTTGTCTGTTTTCTGAATGTTTTTGCAGGAGGGTATTAGTGTTTATGTTACTATTTACTAAAGTCTTGTCTCACACTTATATTGGAGTTTTCCCTATGCGTGTCATCGTTAATGTCTCTGTTTATTCTTTTCTTTCTTTTTCCTTCTTGGTGAGCTCCTTGAATGTTGTGAGTTTAAACATTAATGGTCTAAATCATCCTATCAAGAGGAAAAAGATGCTTGGTTATGTTACAAAATTGAATGCAGATGTTTTGTTTCAGGAAACATTTAGATGCTAAGGAAATGTTAAAATTAAAAACTGATTAGGTGGGTGACTGTGTCTATTCGGCTGCCCATAAGAAGAAGAATGGGGTTGCTTTTACTTTTTAAGAAAGGGCTTGATATTCAAATATTGTCACTGGGTTCTGACTTGGAGGGCAGGTAGGTTTGGTCGATTGTCTCAGTAGAGAGACAGAGGCTCTTGTTTTTTTTTAACATTTATGCTTCCAATGTTTATTCCCCCATTTATTTTGAAACTGCGACTAAAATATTGTTAGAGCAAGGAGATGTGCCTATTGTAATGGGTGAGGACTTTAACCAGCCTCTTGAATTAATCCTAGACAGGCAGTCCACTTTGAAAGCATTGTCTGTTCTCAAGACTATGTGGATGGAATTTGGATTGGTAGACTCTAGGCGATTAATGCAATCTATTGGGAAACAGTTTACTTTTTTCCTTTACTTCAATAGTATTATTCAAGGATTTTTTTTTACCTCTAAATCATTGCTGTAGAGCATAGAGAAGACCAAAGTGTTGACTATCTTTGTTTCCTTATTGCAATCTATTCTCTGCCATCTTCTCCTATATGGCATTTTAATTCATACTTATGGAGGATCAAACTTTTTTGGACAAGATGACTGGATTCATTTCTGAATTCTTCTCTATAAATGAAGGGGACTCTATGCCTCCCTCTACAGCATGGAACGCCTTTAAAGCTACTATGCAGGGGGTGATCATTAGCTACATGGCACATTGCAATAAGGAATGTAATGCTGACTTAAACCAACATGAAGAGAACATTGCCTTTCTGGAATTATAATGTATTAGAAAGTGTGGCCCTGGGACTTTAATGCAACTCTCTAAAGTATCAGTACAATATTCTGCTTAGCCAATGGGCCTGGAAAAGTATTTTTTATGAACAAAGCTTGTTATTATTCTAAGAATAAAAAATCTGGTAGATTGCTAGCTCAGTAATTGGATATGTATAAGAATAGATCTTGGATTCTTGCCATTAATGTCAGTCCATATATTACTGTGACTCAGAATTCTGAAATATTTCATCAGTTCAGACAGTACTATAGTGTACTATATTCCTCTGATGTAACTGATGCTGCCAGGAATGCTTTCTTGGAGCAGCTACAGCACCCAATTTTGTCGGAAGTGGATAGAGCTTTTTTGGTTTCTCCTAGCTCAGAGAAGGAGATCATTTCAGTTAACAATGCCATACCTATGCATAAAACTCCTGGGCCTGATGGGTTTTTAGTTGAATTTTATAAGGCTTTTTATTCACTGTTGGTTCCCAAATTGGAAGTATTACATCATTATTTTTGTGATTCAGGGCAAACTTCTGGCAGCCTCCTGGATGTGCTTGTAGTTCTGCTGGAAAAGCCTGGCAGGGATCCTCTACTAGTGCAGAATTATAGGACCATATCACTCCTAAATGTGGATTGTAAAACATACTCTAAAGCTCTTGCATCTAGATTATATTTGGTCCTTGGAACTTTATTCCACCCTGATCAAGCTGGGTTTATGAAGGGAGGGAGGGGGGGGGGTGGAGGTACATTTTCAATAATATCAGGTTTTCTCAAGATCTGATCCAGGTGGCTTACTGTATAAATGGTCCCACTCTCATGATGTCTGTAGACACAGAAAAAAACATTTGGTCATGTAGAATGGGATTATATGTTTAAGGTTCTTGCTTGGTTTGGGTATGGGAAATCTTTCTTTAGGTATGTTCAGAATTTATATAGCTCTCTTACATCATGCTTGTTGGTGAATTATATTCTCTTACACAGTTTTAATTTGTGTACAGACACCAGGCAAGGATGCCTTCTCTCCCCTTTGCTTTTCATTCTGTCTCTCGAGCCTCTGCTGCTGACAATTAGAAAAAACCCTGGGACAGTTGGGATTTCTTTTGTTTTTTTGGAAAATACTTTTTGTTTCAGCAATGATGGCAGTACAGATCTTTAGCTTACCAAGTGTCAAAATATCTGAATAAACATAATCCCCTTCATCAAATATACAAAGGTAAATACAGGAATAACAATGTACCAAAAACAGGAGGGGTATTCTGAACATGCAACATACTGCTCTCTGTACCTTCATAAAAACCAATGACAGTTTGCTGCTTTTCTTAATATATTGGCAAATCTCACACTCATCACCACACCCTCACAGGTCAATCACACTAGACTCATACTACATTCACACCCCATTCATCTCTCCTCACTTTCATTCTGGAAACAAAAAACTCCTGGAAAAAAGAAGAAAAAGAAAGAAATATAAATTCAAAAGATGCATCACTCCTACAATAAAGCTGCTTTCCATTTATGACATTTTGCGTATTCAACTTGCCTCTGGCAATAGGTTTTCCAGTCAATATTGTATCCAAGATCAAGGAGAGTTCACTGACATTGCACTGATAATTGGCCAAAAAATAGATAGCAAACATGTGCGTAGTCCTCAGACACCAGTTTTTTGCCACACTTCGTATCTACCACTCCATACTCATATATTCTGTCAGCATATTTTGCCACAACAACAAATCAGGTACAGAGGATTCTGCCCACATCATGAAATGACACACACCACTTGCAGGGCGAGATATATGAATTTCTCAATATGGTTTAATACTTCTTTAATCTCAATGAGAGACCAGAGAAACACCATTTATCCATTTGCAATTAACAATAATCCAGTGCACTGGTGTAAAACATTCATCATCTCTCTCCAGTAATCTTGCACCTGTATACATTGGAACAGTTTATGAAATAAAATACCGTGACACATTTCAGATTTATTGCAAATTGGAGTATTGGCTAACTTCATATGATATCTTTTAACATCATCTATATAGGAGTGGTATATTAATTGATAGCCCAGGGAAACACTATGTAAAAATATCCAAATTGCAGTCCTGCCTTTAATGTTTTTTTTTTAACAGAAATGCTTCTACCAGAGTAAGCAAGTCAGTCAATGTGCCCTGCATTGCACGGTCCACTCAGTCTCTTCAATCATATGTGGGGATTTCCAATATATTTTTTAAAGAAACATTTTTTTTAGAGAAAGATTTTTTTTTGAATAGCATATCAAATCCGCCCTGATTTAGTGATCGCATCGCATGCGAAAAGGGACTTTTCACATGTTCTGTTCGTAAATCTCACTCTGTATGTAAAAGTGGCCCCTAACCCCTACACTGCTACCTAAACCTCACCTCAAGTTTCTAGGTGGGCCTCCTATAGTAGCATAAATAGCTAACTACTACAAGGGCCTAGTAGATAGTCTCTCTCTCTCTCTCTCTCTCTGTGTTGTGAAATGAGCACTTTGCAGGTAGGAAAATGCAATTATGTAGATATTACTGCAATGCAAAACACATTTCTATTTATACTTTATGTGGCTTTATTCTGTATTTGATGAGGGTCTGTGTTCTGCATGCGAGACTGAGATGAAGCATTCTTTTAGCATGTGGTTTCTCTGTAGGGATCTGTAGTAGCTTGGCCTGTTGTGTTTTCCTGATAGGAGGTGTATTGATATTTTAGATTCTGGTGTAATATTTATGGCATTCTTTTTCATAGGTGGGGTTGTTATTCTTTGAGTTTTGGCAAATAGTACTGTGTTGATACGGGAGGACCATGCCGAAATATAGGGGTGTGTACATATATATGTAAATTATATTATATGTAATTGGGTACCCATGGGCCAGTATGGAGAAAAATCCCCCGGGCCACTATTTTCCCTCAATCCGCCCCTGGACAAATTACTAGAAAAGATAGTTTTTTTCTGAACTGTCAGACTTTCTCTCTACAAATCAGATACTGCACCCTTTTCAATGTGGTTTTAGATTGCAACATGGCACTGAAACATTATTAAGATCTGTTACTGACATTTTGTTTCAGACCTTGGATAGTGGAGGGGCCATTATAGGGCTTTTTCCTGTTGTTGCCTCCGCATTTGACACTGTATCTCATTCCATCCTGCTCCAGAGGTTGAAATCACTTGGGATCTCTGGGACTGTTTTTAAATGGTTTTGTTCTTATTTTGACTCAACACAACAGTGAGTGAATATGAGAGGAGAATTGTCTGATTGGTTTGCTGGTTCAAGTGGGGTGCCACAAGGCTCTGTATTGGCGGCTACCTTTTTCAATATCTATATGCAGCTGCTTTGCTTTCTTCTTGATGATTTACAGATACCATTTAGGATGTATGCAGACGATGTACAACTTTATTTTACTAATAATGGTGATCTCAGTATAGTCTTAAATAGAATTGTCACCTGTGTGTAACTAATTAGTAACTGGATGGATCAAACTCATCTAGTTTTGAACATCCAGAAGACAGAATTGATTTGTTTTTTCTAGGCAAATTGACTTCCTGGCTATGCACAAAATAAATTCCTTATCACTGCTAAATGCGATTATTCCATTTAAAGACATGGTTCGTAACTTGGGCATCTTATTTGATAGTAGATTATCCTTTCGACATTTCCAAAATATTTTGAAAATATAAACTTAGCCTTTTAAGATATTTGAAATATATTTTGAATCAGGTTGATTTTAGATCAGTTGTTCATGCTTTTGTCTTAAGCACCTTAGATTATTGCAATTCTTTGCTTATTGGGCTTCCTAGCTGTCAATTGTGAGTTCTTCAGGTTTTGCAAAACTGCAGTTTGCTTAATAATGGGGTCTCAATGTTGGGAACACATATCTCCAATATTAAAGGAACTTCACTGGCTGCTGACTGAATACAGAATTAGATTTAAGATTCTTACTTTGGTATACAAGTCTGTGAAGTCCATTGCACCTATTTATTTGTTTGATTGGTTACAGGCCTATGTCCCCATTGGGGTCCGCTGATAAAAATTAGATTTGTGAATCGTGTGCCAGATCATCTTAACGATCAGATTTGGCTGGGGGGGGGGGGGGTGGAATCTGATTGTTAAGATATGTGAATTGGAATCGTTTCCGATTCCAATTCACATCGCTAATTTTTTTTTTAGGGAGGCCCGTGCCGCTAAAAAAAACCAACCCACCCGACCCTTTAAATCGACCCCCACCCTCCCGACCCCCCCAAAACCTTTTAAAATTACCTGGTGGTCCAGGGGGGCCTCGGGGGGGCTCAGGGAGAGATCCAGGGGGGCCTTGGGGAGAAGAGAGATCCAGGGGGGCCTCGGGGAGAGATTTCCCATTCCCAGGCATCAGCTGTTCTAAAAAAAAAATGGTGCCAATGCCCCTTTGCCCTTACCATGTGACAGGGTATCCGTGCCATTGGCCGGCCCCTGTCACATGGTAGGAGCACTGGATGGCCGGCGCCATCTTTAAAGATGGCGCCGGCCATCTTTACTCATCAGCCCCTATTATAGAGTATAGTATAATAGGGGCTGATGAGTAAAGATGGCCGGTGCCATCTTTAAAGATGGTGCCGGCCCCTATTGTACTATACCCCTGGCTGATGAGTAAAGATGGCGCCGGCCATCTTTACTCATCAGCCCCTATTATAGAGTATAGTATAATAGGGGCTGATGAGTAAAGATGGCCGGCGCCATCTTTAAAGATGGCGCCAGCCATCCAGTGCTCCTACCATGTGACAGGGGCCAGCCAATGGCATGGATACCCTGTCACATGGTAAGGGCAAAGGGGCATCGGCGCCATTTTTTTAGAACAGCTGATGCCTGGGAACAGGAAATCTCTCCCCGAGGACCCCCTGGACCACCAGGGAATTTTAAAAGGTTCTGGGGGGGGGGGGGGTCGGGAGGGTGGGGTCGATTTAAAGGGTCGGGTGGTTTGTTTTTTTTAGTGGCGCGGGCCTCCTTAAAAAAAAAGGGTCGGGAGGGTGGGGGAGGCTAAGGGGGGTCGATTTAAAGGGTTGGGTGGGGTTTTTTTTTATCGGGCCATTGGCGCCATTTTAATTAGTGGCAGCCAAAATGGCGCCGATGGCCCGAGAGCGGGAGATCGCGCCGGGACCCCCCCACTGGACCACCAGGTAATTTAACATTTTGGGGGGTTCAGGAGGGTGGGGGAGGGTAAGGAATTGGTTTTAAAGAGTCGGGGTGGGTTTAGGGGTTGTTTTGGTGTGCCGGTTTTCCCGCCCTCCCCCAAATAATTCCCGTGCCCTATTTAACGATACAATACAAATGCCCCTGACGATAAATCGGGGGCATTTGTATTGTATCGTGCACTCTAACGATTTAGGACGATTTTAAAATTATCTGACGATAATTTTAATCGTTCAAAAACGATTCACATCCCTAATAAAAATGTTCTTACTGTTCCTATTGTAAAGATGGCACAGCTGAATGAAACATGTTAGAGACTATTATCTGTCTCAGGGCCCACTTTATGGAATGTGTTACCATCTTATCTGTGCTCACTCAATGACCTTAAGCAGTTTAGGAAATTGCTGAAGTCAGTTCTTTTTAGGTAGGCTTATATGTTACGATATGAAATAATTGATTTGTTTTATTGCTATTTTAATGTTTTATTGTATTGCTATGCTATAATTGTAAATTTGTTTTGTAATCCACTTGGTACATATTTTGATATAAGCGGAATATAAGCATTTCTAAATAAGTAAATAAGTAAATAAATAAACAAATTAGGATAAAAAAAATCCCCTGCTCTCCATACCTGGGAACTTTTGATTCCAGTCACCCTAAGATTGTTGCGGATAGTTAGGGAAGGAGTGCATACAAATTTTCTCCTATCTCTCTTTTATACACAAACACTCTAAAACACATGTTCATTCTCATTCATACTCTCTCATATGCATCCTCACATACACACTCTCTCACACTCGCAAACATGCTCACTGACTCAAACATTCTATCTCACATTTGCACACCTGCTCACTGACTCACACACATGTTCACTGACTCACTCCCACTCTTTCTTACTTTTCTCCCCCTCTGCCTCTGAAGAAGTAAAAAAAAACAAACCCCAACACAGTCTGAGTTTCGCCTAGGGCTGCATCGGGAGGGGCAGAATGACCAACAAAGGTCCCATATGCTATCTCAGTATCACTGTGTCATGGGCTGTACTGTTGATTATATTTTTCTGTTAAGGAGTATTGAACAAGTTATTACTGTGGTTCACAAACCTTTCGAGGACAGACTTACAGCTCATTTCCTTCACACCTTCCTTTATTAAGGATACTTGGAGGGTGTTGCACTTTCTACTCCTTCTTGACTGGCAATCTACTTACAATGATGTCACTACGCTCTTGCGTTTCCTTTCCTCCTAAGCATGCATTGCCTTCATGGCATCGAGACTTCCTGATTGGGCAGCCAGCATATCCCACTCCAGAGAGGTTACCCCCACCTCCCCGGATGGGCCCACCCCGTTTGCTCACCCTTGCTCTACTTTATGCTTCCAGGGATGGTAACTTTAAAACAAATGTGCATATGTTCACATAAGCGTATATGTAGGCACTAGCACAAATACACTGGAATTTTAAATCGTTCATGCAAGTGTGCATGTATAATATAAAATACCCTAATGGGTGTATGTGTGTTCCTAATTTTAAGCAGTTATGCAAGGAAATGTTATTAGCGTACCTTTCCATAGGGCTTGTCGGTTTTTACACACGCAAGTGAGCACATTTTTAAACATGCCTACATGAAGGAGATAACCAGTTTGACCACTTAGTCCACCAGTTTGACTGGTTTATCTCTAGGTCAAAGATCCCTCTGTTTTTTCAGCCTGCACTCCCCCCCAGTTTACCCAAACTCTTCACCCAGTCAGTTTTTGGCTATAATGAGCTTTATTCTTACACCTTAAAAAGGGCAGAAGAAAATATGCGCAGGTAACAGCACACTGCCTTAGCTGGATTTAAAAATTTAAAATTGTGATTTACACACGTAAATGTTGGCTCCACCCTGGAATATCCCTGCCCACCCCAAACTTGTCCCTTTTTTTTCACACATTCTGTTGCGCATGCACGCACATATACGCACATATTTTTCTGGTTTGAAAATAAGAGTTGCTTGTGCTTGGCCCATATATTCATTGTACATGGGCCTTTTAAGACGAGCAACTCTTTTAAAATTCTCCCCTTTGTCTGCCAGTTGTCTTCTCCTTCTTCCCTTACTTCTGCTCTTGAAGCTGCAAAGAGTGGGTTGTTGTTTGCAGTACTGTAGCTTCCCAGCCCTGATCCTACTACTGTCCTATATATATATAGATCAATCTGCCTACAACATGGCTTTTAGTAATTAGGCAGAAAAGAAATTTCTATAAATAAATAAAACTCCATCCCAAACATGCCTGAATTCTATCACAGTGCTCGTTTTCACCACCTCTTTTGATAGGTTATTGCAGCCATCTAATACCATCTGTGTAAAAGATGTAAGGATTGGGATCTCATCACTTGCTACCACTATACACAGTAGACTGTAGTTGCTAGATGTAATTTGTAATAGAAAGTAAAATAATTGCAGAAATGAAATGTATTCAGTTTTGATCATATTGTGAGTTACAGAGACATGAAAACAGAAGACCTATAACTACAATGTGTATTTTTCAGCAAATGTACCGTGCCAGTGCAAAAGGTGATGCATTCAGCTCTGCAGGCCTTGGAGGCTGAAAATGATGGTTTCAATTTACTTGCAGGAGCAGAGAATGTAAAACAAGTTCAGTAGCACTGGGAGGCTAGCCAAAAATATCATTGCATGTAGAGAAAGGAGAACTATTCAGAGAGCTCTTGAGACCAGATAGGTCCAAGTGAAGAAGGATCCCTTGAATGAGTGCAAGAAGCACAAAGTGCTATGAAGGGAAACTGCTGCCTCTTTTCTCCTGGTCTGACCATAGTAGTGGCTGTCTGGCTGAATACATAAGTACACATGCAGAAGTATGTTTTAACTTTGATTTGATTGAAGAGATACATTTTATTATTTCTGGCGAGGAATGTGTGGTTCCACAATGGCATTTGTGGTTCTGTTGGTCCAGTGAAAGTCATTAAAATCTGCAAAGAATACATTTTTTCTCCCAGACCTACATGGCTATTAGAATTCTGCAATATAGGCAAGATGTATTAAGAATTTTTTTTTTATTTAGACACAAAGGGGCCTATTCAGATATGCTTAGAAGACTATTTAGCATGCACTAAAAATAGCATGATATGACTGATGGCTTAGCATGCCCACTAAACGAATCTGAAAAGATCTTAGCATGTATAGCCTATGCTATGTTAGGAGCATAAAACACAAGTCAGGAGCACAATCATGTATGCTAATGTGAATTTTAATAAGAACATGTTTACATGTTCTTATTAAAATTGAGTGCATAGTCAGTTAACTGACACTATAGGGTGTAAGATATGTTTTTAGTGATGTGCAGGCTAAAACATCTTTAGTGTAAGTTTTAGCTCATAAGTTCCAAAAGGGGAACAACATTTTAGTGAATCTGGCCATATGGGGATAAACAAAGAGTTGTCTTCAGAGTGAGGAATCTATTAACCAACAACCAAAAATGGCAGAGGCTTTCAGAATGATGATCCTTGGTTGAATAAAAGATTACACATGTTTCCTTTAGTTAAATGCATTCACAGGAAAATGTGAAAATAGGGGTTGGGATTATGAAGGTGCTTTAGTAAGGGTTGAGGCAGTTTTCTGAGTTAATTGCTACTACTGTTGTGAAGAAGTGAAAGTGCAAGAAGGAGATGTAATATTGTGTAAGTGACCCCTGTATAATATGGCATATCTCAGAGAAACATAATGTTATTATCCCACACAGAGATGTAAGCATGCTCTAGAGAGAGTGTATTGATGAGTAAGTGGAGAGTGAAGGATGCAGTGAGCTGAGAAGACTGTGTTTGCAGGAGGCCTGGTGGAGAGGAAAAAGGCAGGCTCCCGGTGAAGTGGTAGCTCTTAGGATGACTATGAATCCCAACATTAATGTTTCTACTCCAGTGAATAAAACTTCAAAAATGAGAAATCTGAGTATAAATGAAGGACTTTGTTTTCGGTAACTGAAACAGAAAGGTTATACCTTGAGCGAGGAGCCATTTGATAGAAATTGAGAAACAAGACTATTTTGGCATTTTCTTGAAAACACTGGGGACAAGCGGCATGTGTTAAACTCCTAAAATTTTCTCTGATTAGTTTCTCTGAAACTGGTGTAAGATAATCAATGATTTTCCTATTGACCTGAGAACTATGATCTGAAAGCTCCAATTGGAGCCAAGAATAGGACAGCCTCTGGAAGAAGAGGGATTGGTGAGATCTATAATCTCATAAAGGCTGGGAGAATCAACAAAGACATTAAATCTTTAAGTTTTGTTATCAGAATATGATCTGGACTTGGGACTGAAGTACAATCTGAACATTTCATGTTGGAATTGTGAATCTGTACCCAAAAGCTCAGCACAACTTTTTTGTATGACTAATGTCCACTCAGTTGTGGAGCAATCTGTAAATATTTTTTGGCAGAATAAACTTCAGACCAGTTTTGGAACCTCACTTTTGTGTGTGTTTATAGTTATTCCAGGATCCTGACTAACATCAGTCAGTACTGTTGCCGAGAGGACTTGATTACCCTTGCTATTGAGTGCATCAACCTGTGGTCCACTATATTGCTTGATCAAACACTTATTAAAAAGCCCTCTGAACAATTAATTACGAATGCACTGTCAGCTTCTTGCAAAGTAATACCGCAAAATGTATGATGGGGAAAGTGACCTAGTTTTAACTGTCTCTGGAGAACACATGGAGGAAGCTTGTTAAATTTGTAATAATGAAAAACTCAATGTTCCCCCACTCTGAAAAGTAATAATCACTGACTTCCACTTTAGACACATGAATTCCATTATATTGTCATGTGATAGCACTTTTCTGTACAATTCTATTTTGTATTTTAGAAAATAGATATTGTTCTTGGCCCAACGGTACTTAGATAAATATACTGAATATTTGCCTCTTACTCTTCTATTCATGAATTTAAATGTAAGAAATAGATTGCATGGTACAATGCACATTATTATACAGTACTGAAATTCTTTGAAATTGCCATTGTGGGCATACATGTCTAGCACAGATATTTTTGAATGGTATACTTGCCATGCTAAATTTATTTATTTATTTGACCCCTGTACTCATTCCACATCATTAAGACTGCCTGGGTGAATTTTAGATCCTTTACTGACTGAGGGTTAGAAACTAAGAGGTCAATATTCAAAGGGGTTTGTCTAAGTTTAGGACTTAACCGGACAAACCCTTTGTTTTACATTTCTCTCTGGGCTGATTGGCTATGTTTTAATCATGTACGTTATTACATGGCTACAATTAGCTAGATAAAAAAAGTGGCAGGATGGGTGAGATCCAGGCCAGAGTTTACATTTACTCAGCTAGTGCAGAATATCCCCTGAAATAAGAAGCTGCAGCAAGAGACCATCACTCCCTCCTGATCCTCTGGAATAAGCAATAGTAGTGGTCAGCAAGCCTTCTCTCTCCTGATCTCCTGAAATAAGAAGAAGTTGGGATGAGTGAGCCCTCTCCCTCCTCCCAAATACAACCCTACTCTCACCCCAAACCTCCTATCCCCCACCTTTCAAAAGTGCCAGTATAAGCCAGCGGGATGAGAAGAAGTTTTTTCCTTTTCCCATTGGTTTGAATAGTAAATACCGGTACAGCTGAGAACTGTACTGGCATTTAATATTCATTTATTCACTTCATTTGCCTCCAACTGGTTCAGATCAGACAAATCCCCATTAAGAACTCTGAACAAAATGAAACATTTGTCCATATACACCCTAATACCAATTGTGCCTTTTCCTCTCTTAGATGTCCAATTTCCTTTTATAGAATAATGCAGAGAAATAATGTTTATATGCATCATTTTTAAGAATCAAAATTTTTATTAATCAAAGGCATGAAAGAAAGAAAACAATATACAGACAAGTATTTATATTTTGAGAATCATAACAATGCATTTTCTCCTTATTTCCAAAAACAAACATTGCAAGCAAACATGAGGAAGAACAGAAAAGTCATTGTACAGCATTAGCAACATTAAATAGTATGGAAAACCTGGACCCAAATGTATAGTCATCTATTTATTAGCCCTCTACAGGTATGGCAGCAAAATATGGCCTCTGAATGACAAACAAGATGCATATTGTTTAGGAGTTTTTGTTAGTGCTGATCGAAATTACAAATGCGCAATGTCAGCAATCCGTGTCTTCCAGCTTGCAAAGCCAGGTGGATTCTCTGATATCCAATTAAACAAGAAGCTTCTCTTGACTGTCAAAAAAGCGTGGGCCAGAAATAATCTATGAAAATTACTGATGATGACATGATCTGTCAAATAATTTAATAAACAAAACTAATCAGAAAACAGTATTTTCCTTTCAGATACCACACCCAAATCATAAACAATATTTCTCCAGAAGGACTGAATTTTGTTACATTCCCATAAACTCTGAGGTCCATATTCAGTCACACCGAATTGTAAGTTATCCAGAAAAGAATATAAGAACATAAGAAATTACCATACTGGGGCAGACCAAGGGTCCATCAAGCCCAGCATCCTGTTTCCTACAGTGGCCAAACCAGACTATAAGTAGCTGGCAAATACCCACACACTAAGAAGATCCAATGCTACTGATGCCAGTAATAGCAGAGGCTATTCTCTAAGGGCCGGATTTTCAAAAGGTTATGCGCGCAAATGGGCATATGGGCGCCGGGCCTATTTTCAAAAGGCCTGGTGATGCGGGTAAAGCCCCGGGACACGTGTAAGTCTCGGGGCTTTACTAAAGGGGTGGGAAGGGGGTGGGGCATGGGTGGGGCAGGTTGGGGCGGGGTCAGAGGCACCGGCACAGCAGCCATTTGCTGCTGTGCTTGGGAATGCGCGCCGGCAGTTGGCCGGCACGCACAACTTACTTCAGCCCCAGGACTGAAGTAAGTTTGGAAATAGAATCGGGAAAATGGAAAAGGTAGGGGGGAAAAGGCAGGAGAGGTAGGGGAGGGAGGGGTGGTAAGGGAAGTTCCCTCCGAGGCCGCTCTGAAATTGGAGGGAACAGGGGAAGGCAGTGCAGCTTGGCACACACAAGGTGCACAATTGTGTACCCCCTTGTGCGCGCCGACCCTTGATTTTATAACTTGCGCACGCCTGCATGCGCAAGTTATAAAATCTGGTGTACATGTGCGCATGCCGGGTAGCGTGCACACATGTATGCCCGCGCACACCTTTTTAAAATCTACCCCTAAGTCAGCTTGATTAATAGCAGTTAATGGACTTCTTCTCCAAGAACTTTTCCAAACCTTTTTTAGTATCAAACGGTTTTTATTATTATTATACAAAACCAAAGAATTGGTCTGAAGAGGTGGTACACTATCCTCCACAGACCATGCAATAACAACTGCTCTACAATGATCAACCAACAGCATCCCTTCCATCCCCCCCCCCCCCCAAACCCCTCCCACCCTCCCCCCAATGCAGGTGAAATGTCCACAAGCAGAGTCCATGCATGCAGATTCCTGTGGTATGTCCAGAGACCATGTTGAATCTTCAAGAGGTGGAGTCCACTACAACCTCAGCAATCGTTGATAACCAAGCTTCGTGACTGGGGAGACAGTGATTGCAAATATGGGTCCCAAATCAGCAAAAATCGCCGGCGGGAGCGAGGATCCACCCGGGAGCCCAATTCCTCCATTCTCAACAAATGATGCAAATGATTGCGCCAAGTCCAAAATGATGGGGGGCTCGGATCCCGCCAGTACAATAAAATGACCTTCTTTCCCACCAAGCATGCTTTGTGTATGAAATAACGGGGGCCCTGCTTCAATGAAATGCGGGGGAAATGGCCAAAAAGGAACAGCAAGGGCGTTATAGGCAGTTTAACCCCCAAAAGGTCCATTAAAAAAGAGGCAACCTGTCCCCAAAATCGGCGGACTTTAGGACACGCCCAAAAAGAATGAGAGAGATGCCCAACTGATCCATGACATTTACCGCAGAGTGCACTCTGGACCAGGCCGGAGCGATGAGCCAATTGGGTGGAAACATACGCTCTACGCAAAAATTTATAATGCATCTCTCGGTAATACATATTAATAGTAATATGATTGATGCGCCCAAAGCTGGCTTTCAATATGGGGATTGTAAGAGCAAATATCCCATCCCTATTCCAGCGTTCAAGCAATACTTCTCCTGCCTCTCCGCGCCTCGGCAATAGGTCATCTCTTCTTGAGAAGTGCATTGCCTCTGGGTCCCTGTTCATGATCGTGCTGAGTGTGTTCCTGAGTCCCTGTGTCCAGTTCCTAGTTCCTTGCAGTCTGGTTGTCTTCTGAGTTCCTGTCTTTGTGGTCAGCTCCTCCTCCATCTGTATTCAGTGTCTTTCTTGTTCCTGTGGTCCCTTGTCTTTTCTGCCCTTCTTTGTTCCTTGTCTCTTGGATTGGACTTCTGGCTTTTGACCTCAAACTGGCTCCTGGCTTCATTTTGGATTTACCTTCTGGTTTTGACCTCTGCTTGGACTTTGATGCAACTCACCTAGACCTCAGCCTGAACCTGACTCCGCTTGCTCTTCTGCTGCTGACCCATCGCATCCTGATCTTGACAGATCTTCACTTATGCAGAGGCTTGTGCCTAAGTCTAGCGGGCCCCAGCACCAGAGGGCTCAACTTAAGTGGAAAGAGGGTAGATATTGGTGAAGAACCAGTTGGGCCTCTGCTCCAGTCAGCTCCACTTACCGACGGTGGGGACCTGGAGGGCTCCTGCCTACAGGTTGACCAGAAGCTATTGGCCAAAATTCTAGCCGACCGATTGGCGGAGGTACTCCCTTCCTTAATTGGGGAAAATCAGGTGGGCTTTGTACGGAAGCGCTATGCGTTGACTACTATTAGAAAGATCATGGCGGCTATGGAAATGAGTCAGATGACTTTCAGCAGGCGTATCTTTGGGCGCGGCGGCCTCCAGAGTAGCCCCGTGGTCCGGTCCCGGGGGCTATTCTGGAGGCCACGGCCACGCCCCTGGAATGCCCCCGGGCCAAAACCACGCCCACGTCGCCGCCCCCGAAATACCGTGCCTGCCCCCTAAACGCCGCGTCATCCTGCCACGCCCCCCGCCACGCCCCCAACAGGAAGCCCCGGGACTTACGTGCGTCCCGGGGCTTTACGCGCGCAGGCGGCCTATGCAAAATAGGCGCGCCTTCAAGCAGGTCTTAGATGAGCCTGGCCAGCTGCCCATGATGGGCTCGGACCTCCTGCACCTGCACCAAGGAAACTGATCATTAATGGATTATGCCATTGAGTTTCAAACCCTGACCACAGAACTAAACTGGCAGGAAGACAGTCTGCAGGCCATATTCTTGGAGGGCTTAGCTTCCAAGATTAAAGATGAGCTTGCAGTGCAAGAACTTCTCACCTCCCTTGAAGCTCTCCTTGATCTCAAGGGGAAAATTGACAGATGGCTCCAGGACCGAGCTCGGCTGACCCACTCAGCTTAAAAGGATCTCTCCAGGGTATCACTTCCTTCTACAGTTGATCCCATCATGCCATCAGTGGGTTTGCCAGAGAAACCCACGCAACTGGGTCATGCCCATCTCATGAACGAAGAGAGGACTTGACACCATCAACTAGGCTCTGTCTTTATTGCAGAACTTCTGGTCATCTACTGGCTTAATGTCTGGTGAGAGGGGGAACCATCCTACCCTATGAGGTACCAGAGAGGGTGACCTTCAGCTTGGCTACTCCATTGCCCAGTTCCTATGGCCTGTTTCTCTGGAACAACCCTCCGTATGCTTCACCACTCAATCCTTGGTGGATTCTGGCACCGAGGAGAATTTTGTGCAACAGGAGCTCATCGACCGGTACCAAACTCCCATGATTCCCTTGACACCAGCTTTGGCACTTTCCTCCATCCATGAAGTTTCCTTCCTGGTTTGGTGACTCGTACCACTCTACCACTCATGCTAAGAGTAGGAACCGCACATATGGAACTCATCACCTTCCACATTCTTCCAAGAGCCATGAGTCCAGTCATCCTGGGCCTGCCATAGCTACAGAAACACCAACCACAGTTTGACTGGTCCACATCAGAACATACCTATTGATGACCAGGATGCTCAGGATCTTGTTTTAGGTCTGAGGAGAACCCCAGCTCGCTGATTGTGGCTACCACCCTGCCGAACAGTCTCACCTCTGGCAGGGAGTCTCGAGAAACTCAAATTGCCTCATGGTGCCTCCAGGAGAACACTCTTAAGATAGTTTTTGCCCAATTAAAATACAAGCTGGCTCAAGAGAGATCGGAACATGAAAACATGGAAAAGGAACACAACCTGGCTATGAAAAGATTTGTGGCATTAGTTTCTGAGAAAGATGAAGAAATATAAAGCCTCTAAGCCCTTCTGCAATAACAGAGGGAAAAGGAACCTTCCATTCTATTTGATCCTAGGGATGTGAATCGTTTTTTGATGATTTAAAATATCGTCCGATATTTTTTAAATCGTCATTAATCATTAAAGAGTGCGATACAATAGAAATTCAACTGATTCATCGTGAAAAAATCGTTAATCGGGTTAGTGCACACTAACGGGAGTTAGAACACAACCTAAAAACCCACCCCGACCCTTTAAAACCACTCCCTTGGCCTCCACCACCCTCCCAACCCCCCCAAAAACATTCTAAAATTACCTGGTGGTCCAGCGGGGGTCCCGGGAGTGTTCTCCTTGTGCTCGGGCTGTCGGCCGATAAACAAAAAACCCACCCCGACCCTTTAAAACCGCTTCCTTAGCCTCCACCACCCTCCCGACCCCCTCCAAAACATTTTAAAATTACCTGGTGGTCCAGTGGGCCCCGGGAGCGATTTCCCACTCTCGGGCCGTCGGTTGCCACTAATAAAAATGGTGCCGATGGCCTTTTGCCCTTACCATGTGACAGGGTAACCATGCCATTGGCCGGCCCCTGTCACATGGTAGGAGCACTGGGCGGCTGGCGCCATTTTTAAAGATGGCGCCGGCTGTCCACGTTTTTTGGGGGGGGGTCAGGAGGGTGGTGGAGGCTAAGGGAGCAGTTTTAAAGGGTCAGGGTGGGTTTTTTGTTTATCGGCCGACAGCCCGAGCACGAGAGAATGCTCCCAGGAACCCCGCTAGACCACCAGGTAATTTAAAATGTTTTTGGGGGGGTCGGGAGGGTGATGGAGGCTAAGGGAGTGGTTTTAAAGCAGTGGTTCTCAACCCTGTCCTGGGGACCCCCCCAGCCAGTCGGGTTTTCATGATATCCACAATGAATATGCATGAGAGAAAATTTGCATATACTGCCTCCATAACATGCAAATTTTCTCTCATGCATATTCATTGTGGATATCATGAAAACCCGACTGGCTGGGGGGGTCCCCAGGACAGGGTTGAGAACCACTGTTTTAAAGGATTGAGGTGGGTTTTTTGTTTATCGGATCGGGCGCAGCCGATAAAAAAAAAACAAAACGATTTGGCCGGACGAAAAAAATGCACGATTTGAATCAGAACTGGAACCGAACCGATTCCGGTTCCGATTCACATCTCTATTTGATCCTGTCTGTTTGGACACTAAGAAAGGAAAAGTTATCTTCACCCCAATAGTGGGGCCTATTCTCTGTCAAAGTAACCCTGAAGTGACCACATTTTCGCCTGCAGCAAAGGTTCAGTCCCCAGAATTGCACAAACTAGGGAACAAACCAATCATTTAGTTGTAGAACCTACTGCCAAACCAAGAGACTTGTAGGTATCTGAAGGACTCTTTATGCTCACTAAACCTGCAAAATCAAGGCCTCTGGAGGGGGGATAAAGAGGGGGGTTCTGTTAAGCTCAGCAGTCTGTGGGCTATTTCCGCAGACCACCACTCTCACCTCTGGGCCTGCTGTGCGGGTGCACTGCATTCCGGCACAGGGGGTGGTTCCCTGTGCACCACGCTACCACCTGCAGTGACACAGCTGGGCCTGGACTTGACTCATTGCTTCCAATGCCAACTGCCCTGGAAAGAGCAGACTGTCGGGCCTTCCCACAGCCTTCCTCCGATGCTGCTCCCCGGGCCTCCCATAGGTGTGTGCGTGCCCTACTGCACCCCCCTTAAAGGGCCCGCAGCAGGAAAAGCTGGAGGGCCCGTCTTGATGACATCACAGGAAGGGGACTACTTAAGGACACTTCTCCTGCATTTCCATGTCTCAGCAGTAGGTCGTCTCTTCTTGAGAAGTGCATTGCCTCCGTTCATGTTGCTGATTTTTGTTCCTGGTTCCTGATCTTGCTGAGTGTGTTCCTGAGTCCCTGTGTCTGGTTCCTGGTTTCTTGCAGTCTGGTTGTCTTCTGAGTTCCTGAGTTTGTGGTCAATTCCTCCTCGGTCTGTCTTCAGCATCTGTCTTGCTCCTGTGATCCCTTGTCTTCTCTGCCATTCTTCATTCCTTGTCTCTTGGATTGGACTTCTGGCTTTTGACCTGAGACTGGCTTCTGGCTTCATTTTGGATTTACCTTCTGGCTATGACCTTGGTTTGGACCTTTTTAACTGCTCATCTAGACTTCAGCCTAAACCAGACTCCGCTTGCTCTTCTGGTTCCTCTTATATGAAGGGAACCGCGCCTATTTAATGGTAGAGTAAAAAATTAAACTAACTTAAACTAATTAATGGGTATTCCAAATTTAAATAAATGAAATCAATTTTAAAAGTGCGACATAGATTGGGAGAATGGAAGGAAACTCCCATCCAAATAAAAAGGCTCCATGGAGACATCAACTCAATACAGAAATCATAGGACAGCTAGGACATGCTGTCTCTGCAAAAGCAAAAAGGGAATTTGCACAGTAAAATGGTGGCAGGGCTCTAAGTACCAGAGAAGCCTACCATTTATCAGCTTCCATACCGGGGAGCGATACACCCACAAGATTATTATTTTGTCTCCTCGCCACACTAATGACATATGCTGACTTAATCCTTACAAGGGGATTAACAAGATCCCTAGACAAGTATATAACAATGAAGGGAGTTTAGTGATCTAAAATCCCAAATATTTAATTGAATCCCCAGCCCACTTAAGTGGGAAACTTTCCAATGTAGTAGTTAGATTCCCGCCCCCCCCCCCCCCCCGCACCATGAGATATCCACAGCTTCAGACTTATCCAACTTTAATTTAAATCCAGAGAATGCTCTATTTAATTACAGTACATTTAAAGCTATAGGTAAATATCTTTTTGCATCTGTAAGCAACAGTGAAATATTGTCTGCAAATAATAGCATTTGAATATTTCTGTCTTCCATAGAAATTCTCTAAACCTGCATTTTATGACTCAGAGGCTCTGAAGTTAAGATAAAAAGAAGGGGAGAAAGAGGGCATCCGTGCCATGTACATCTGTATAATGGAAAAGAGGAAGATACACAATCATTAACTACAAGTTATTTCATTTGGATTAGAATATAAAACTCATACCAAATCCATAATTGAACTCTGGAGACCCTTCTCTTGCACAGAGTCTAGCAAAAATGCCGAGGAGACCCTCTCAAAGCTTTCTCAACCTCTAATCCAACAAGTAAAGGGTCTATAACTCTTCTCTGCACTCACTCCTCCAGTGCTACAATCAGCTTCCATACATTAAGACTAGATCTTCTATTGTATAGAAACTCAACTTGTGCAGGTGAAATGACTGAAGGCAAAATGCAATCTATTCACAGTAACGTTACCAACATTTTTTATATCTTGATTTAGCAGCGAAATGGGTCAATATTTTTAATGAGAAATGATTTACTTCTGATGTACAAAACAATTTTTTTATATTTGACTCTCACCCTAATTCTTTAACACAGAGTTTTGAATAGAAACTGGTTCCTGTACAAGGATTACTGCTCACCAAGATACTATCAGATAAGCATTTTTTTTTCAGTTAGTTACTTCTTAATGTGAACAAATGTCCTATCAGGCAATGAGCAGCAGTGTCCACCCCTCGGCAATGCCACGATGCCACATCCCGCTGCTGAGTTTTCCTCTCCTTTCCAGCCAGCCAGCTCGATTGCGGCACCTTCACACAGCAGCCAGTCCCTCTTGTGGCTCATTTCCGGTGCAGGCAACCGAGCCAAGGTAGCAGCAATGCCCTGGCCTCTGATGTCACTCATTCTTAATCATGCCACTGTTTGGTTTTTTTTTTAACTAATTGTGGCAGACCTGACTTTCTCTTTGCGGCACAACACTGCCCACTGGAGCTTCCCTTTTCACTGCAGCAGCGGGAAGTGTCGGATCTTCCTCTCTGGTATCCCCAGGTATTTATTTATTTTCTTGCTGGGTGCCCTATTGCATTGAAGCAGATAAGTATTATTTCCTAAAATGACATCAGAGGAGTAGGAATGTCTGCTGAGGATTTACACACAGAGCACGATGTGAAACTGAGAACAGAACTGAGTTGGAAACTTCAGGGGAGAGACCAGGTCATAGGTTCCTGTCACAGAAGTCTAGACTAAGTGGAAGAGCACCCAAACACCTTAGGAAACACTAGTTTTGTGTATGACAGTGTGTGAAAGTGTATTTATTGTAATTCTAATCATATTTGAGGTAAGAAATTAGTTAAAATTAAGGATAATCTTCTATAGATGTTCACAGTATTTATCAGCTTTGATAGTTGAATGTGAAAAAAGTGGATGATTGATGGTCTGATTCTGAGTTGATTTAACTAAAGTACATTCTATTCTACCTCAGAAAAAAATATTTCAAAGAGTTCCATAGACTTCAAATTGTATACACGCCACCTGTAGATAAAGGTGTTGCAGTGTTGATCACAAGGCCTGTAGATAAAGGTACTTCTATGTTATTTCCTTAGAGGAAAAATATTTGGAATTTGGAATGTAGAAATCCCATAATTTGTTCCTGTCTTTACTGGCAAATTGAAGTGTGGAATGTGAGAGAGAGAGAGAGAGAGAGTCATTATTAAATATTTTTCTTACTCTATAATTTCTCACAAAGCCTGCATAATTAGACAGGGTTGATATAATTATCTTTTGATTTCTGTTAACAAGAACTCCAGTCTCAATTAGATGACCACATTGTAGACTGCAGAAGATTGACGCTGTGAGGAAGTCAGTCTTTGTTATTGATTTGGTTTGAGTTAGAGTACTAGGTAAACCACTGTATCCTGAGACAAATGTTGAATTCTTAACTTTAATTCAAGAAATCTGATTGTGTCGACTTTTTATCATTACAGTCTCTTCAGGGTATTCTGGAATCCTCCAGGTTTATCTTCAGGTAAATATGAATAGTATTTCTCTTTAATATGGTTTAACTCAGTGATTAACCTTGATCTTTTGTCTGTCCATGTGCGTTGCACTAGGGTAATTTACCAAAATTGTGTCACAGCTCTTTGTGCGCACTTGTTTTTAATTTATTTCTGAGTAATACATTTTGAGAATGTAGCTTGTTAATGCTCATTAGAGAGTACTGAACCAGGAATGAAGTGAAGCTTTGGTGGCTTGTTATCGAGGAATAGTGTATGCTGCTTAATGGCGCAGACTGAACCTGGACTACCACTTTCCTTCTGCCCTTCGGGGTACCTGAGAGGAGCAATGGCGTACGGCTGCACCATAGACATAATTCCACAAAATGAATTATTTTTTCATGCACATCTCTAGTTTCCTACATGGAAAACAAGACAAATATAGATGCAAAGAGGTACTGTTAGAATCGGATCTGCCCACTGTTGCGACCTCTTCGGAGGCTGGGAGCCACCGCTTTAGCACGCTCCTCTTCAGGGCCATGGCCTGCCCCAGCACAGCTCCTCTTCGTGGCTGGAAGCCACCTCTGGCCTGTTTCTTCTCCTCTTCGCGGCAGGACATAAGAACATAAGAACATAAGAAAATGCCATACTGGGTCAGACCAAAGGTCCATCAAGCCCAGCATCCTGTTTCCAACAGTGGCCAATCCAGGCCATAAGAACCTGGCAGGTACCCAAAAACTAAGTCTATTCCATGTAACCATTGCTAATGGCAGTGGCTATTCTCTAAGTGAACTTAATAGCAGGAAATGGACTTCTCCTCCAAGAACTTATCCAATCCTTTTTTAAACACAGCTATACTAACTGCACGAACCACATTCTCTGGCAACAAATTCCAGAGTTTAATTGTGCGTTGAGTAAAAAAGAACTTTCTCCGATTAGTTTTAAATGTGCCCCATGCTAACTTCATGGAGTGTCCCCTAGTCTTTCTACTATCCGAAAGAGTAAATAACCGATTCACATCTACCTGTTCTAGACCTCTCATGATTTTAAACACCTCTATCATATCCCCCCTCAGTCGTCTCTTCTCCAAGCTGAAAAGTCCTAACCTCTTTAGTCTTTCCTCATAGGGGAGTTGTTCCATTCCCCTTATCATTTTGGTAGCCCTTCTCTGTACCTTCTCCATCGCAATTATATCTTTTTTGAGATGCGGCGACCAGAATTGTACACAGTATTCAAGGTGCGGTCTCACCATGGAGCGATACAGAGGCATTATGACATTTTCCGTTTTATTCATCATTCCTTTTCTAATAATTCCCAACATTCTGTTTGCTTTTTTGACTGCCGCAGCACACTGAACCGATGATTTCAATGTGTTATCCACTATGACACCTAGATCTCTTTCTTGGGTTGTAGCACCTAATATGGAACCCAACATCGTGTAATTATAGCATGGGTTATTTTTCCCTATATGCATCACCTTGCACTTATCCACATTAAATTTCATCTGCCATTTGGATGCCCAATTTTCCAGTCTCACAAGGTCTTCCTGCAATTTATCACAATCTGCTTGTGATTTAACTACTCTGAACAATTTTGTGTCATCTGCAAATTTGATTATCTCACTCGTCGTATTTCTTTCCAGATCATTTATAAATATATTGAACAGTAAGGGTCCCAATACAGATCCCTGAGGCACTCCACTGTCCACTGTCCACTGCTGCAGGCTGCTGTCCACTGTCCACCGCTGCAGGCCTTGACTCTGCTCACCTACCTCCGTGGATCCTCTAGGCGTGGGCGCACACCTCTCTTCAGGTTTTAAAGGGCCAGAAGCAGGAAGTACCCTTTGGCCCGCCTCCTGACATCCTTAGGGCACTTCCTGGACCTGCCCTATAAAAAGGCCCTGCTTCATTCCTACAGGGCCTTCAGATCGGATGTCATTTCCGATTTTCATCTTTCTTGAATCTGCTCCAGGTTTCAAGGATTCCATCTTCTGTTCCTGTCTTGATGACTCCTTGTTCTTCCTATTCCTGATGTTTTCATTCGATGTCCTGGGTCTCATCTCTTGTCGAATCTCCTTCGTGGTAAGTTCCCGTTCCTGGCTTCTCTCCTGAAGTCTTGGAGTTCCTTGTCCATGTCCAGATGTCCAGACATACTTCCATCTCTAGATGTCCAGACGTCCCTCCGCCTCTAGATGTCCATACGTACTTCCGTCTCTTGATTTCCAGAAGCTTTGTCCTGAGGTCCACCTCTTCCGATGTTCTAAGCCCTGATGTTCCAAGTCCTGAAGTTCCTAGTCCTGATGTCCCAGGTCCTGAGTACCTGTGCCTCAGGAGGCTCCTTATTTTTAAAGTCTGAGTTCTGGGTTCCAAGTTCCATTTTTTAATTCCAAGTTTGTATACTGTTCTGACTCCGGAGGATCCAAGGGGTTCACCTCATTCCTGGCCTGTCTTGTTGTCCAGAGCCTTCCCCGCTCCCCTCGTGGTCCATGGCCAGACGTCTGGCTGTTAAGGGCGCGTAGGGGTCAATGTGGTCAGCGACCAGCCCACGGGCTTTGTAGGGCACCTGAGGGACCTTGCTCGCCTCGTCTGAACTCCTCGTCTTGTCTCCAGAGTTCCAAGCTCCACGTCTTGTCTCCTCCTTCCAAGTTCCAAGTGTCCTTGTCTGTCCGAATTCCACATTCCAAGTTCCTCGTCTGAGTCTCCACATTCCAAGAGTCTCGTCTTGTCTTTATATTCTAACTCTCTTCTTGTTCCTGGTTCCAGAGTTTCCCATTCCAGTTCTGGTTCTCTTCGTTCCCAGCCTTCTGCCTCTGATGTCACTGGGTCCTGTAGCCCAGCAGGGGGCTGATCCTCTTCATCTCAGTTCCTGTATGTGCTCCACTCCTCTCTGCACTTGCTCATCTCCCTTGGGGTTCCTCCCTGAGTTGCCTCATGGGTCAAGGGCTCACTCTCTCCTGGAGCAGATGACCGCGCCTTCGCGTCCCTCCTCAGGGCCACAGGGCACGATCGCAACAGTATCCGAAGGACATGAGCTCATTGAGCCTGTGCCTGTGGTAGGCACAATTTCCTGTTCAAATTTTTTTTCTCTTTCAAGTATTGCTTGGCCTGAACATTTACCAGAGATTTCTCTACAATTTCCTGGACTAACTTTTAAACATTTTTGTCTGGGGTAACATTTTACCAGAAATGTTTGCTGGATTTGTGTTTCCTGGTTTTTAACAGAATTATTTCTCTAAGTCTTGAACTCGCATTCATATTTTGAAACAATTTTGTCTGATGTTTGGACTCATGTCTCCTGTTCCTGACCAGGATCCTTTTCTCTGAATTCCTGGACTCATAGTTATTTTCATTCAGAATTATGTACTAACTGCTTGTCTCATTTCAAAATGTCTGGAGTCCTCGACCCACAGGAGGCGCCTGCATCCAGACTTCTTGAAGCTCGGACCAGTCCTGGAACCTCTTCAACCTGCAGCAGGCGCCTGCCACGGGTTTTAGGACCATCTCCGTTCCTTCCACTGTGATGTTACTCCTCTCCCTGGGTTTCCTACAACCTGCAGGAGGCGCCTGTACCCAGGTTTCCACATCCAGTATCAAGCTTGACCCTTTCGTCCAATGTCTCTTAGAGGATATACCAACCACAATATTCTCCAATGACTCCAGATTCCTGGGCCTTATATGACCTGCAGGAGGTGCCTGCACCCAGGTTTTGCATCCGGTGCCAAACTTGACCTTCTCATAGAGTACCTCCAAGTTCTAATGAGTTACCCTTCAGCGACTCCAGTTCCGTGGGATTATACGATCAGCAGAAGGCGCCTGCACCCTAGACCTGGCTACGTTTCACCTCATTCCTTGCTGATGTAGTTTCCAACTCCGGACTTTTCTCCAGTCCTTGAAGTTCACCTTGAACTGTATCTCCTTGATTTCTACATGGCTCGTTGCCTTGGATCCTGAGCGATGATCCTGCGTTGCTCTATACTAGTGGAGTTTTCCCCCGCTCTCTCCATTGCCAGTTACTAAGACTGTATTGTGCCATGGCAAGCTGTTTACATCCTGAGTTCATGGTCATCCTCTTCCAACATCCTTTCTGCAGTGTGCTGTGCCGATAGAACCTGAATTGGGGTCCATCTGCGGCTTAGCTTGGACTATATCACCACCTTAAGTTTGCCTACAACCTGCTGGAATCCTTGCTTCTTTGAGCCTACCGTCCACCTATGATGGCTCCTTCCAATGCAATCCTGAGAGATTCATTCATATTCATCTTGGACTTCCAATCCAATGAATTCTTACGCCATTGGAACTTTCACAGTGATGTTCGTACCTTTCAAGCTCCCCTTGAACACCTTCTTCCACTTGGGAGCCTGCAACATTGTGTGTGTTCCTGAGAAACATTCTCTCCTTTCATCAAATAAATGATTTCTTCTACCATAAGATTGGGAACTAGTGACTTTGAGCTTCTCTCCATACTGCATTTGCACCAACTCTCATCAAGGTTAATTTACACTTCCGCGACAAGTCTCCATCTTCATACACAGTTCTGCAGACTTTCTTGTTTCCAGCGCTCCAGCCTCTAGCTCAGGTACCCACTCCTTGGGGGCCTGTATGCGCTCTCTCCTGAGACCTGGACTCTTGGCCCTCCCCGCTCCTCTGGGTAGTGCCTACTCTACACCAGAGACTGACTACACTTCCCCGCTCCTCGGGGCAATATCTACGTTTTACTTGGACTATATTCTTCTCATAAATCCTTGTGTCGTCGTCAAGTTGTCTACATGTTGCTTCATCTTCTTTTCAACTCCTCGCAAGCATTGAAGACCTCCTTCCAGGATCCTCAGTTCTCCACCTGATTCTGAAGTTGCCTACCACCCTCAGCCTTTGAACTGGCTTTGAGGGGCGCACGCTGTCAAGGAGGCAATAGTGGTGTGCAATGGCCCCTAGCACCTCCTTGACAGCACAAACCCTAATTTAAATAGTACATTGTGCCCACAGGATTTAGATTACTGTAGATTTATATTCCATGTTTTTCAGCAATTCAAAGTGGTTTACATTCAGTTACTGTAGGTATGTCCCTATCCCCAGAGGGCTTACAATCTAATTTTGTACTTGAGACAACGGAGAGTAAAGTGACTTGCCCAAGGTCACAAGGAGCGACAGTGGGACTCAAACCCTGGTCTCCTCTAACCACTAGGCTACTCCTCCACACAGGAGCGGTGCCTGGGGGCATGTTAGGAAAGTGGGCGCAGAACACTCAGTGCCCGCTTTCAGCGCAACCTTTTTGCATCGGCCCCATGAGCTTGACATTTCCCAGTCTTCAGAAACACCACCCACATTTTACAAACCCAGGAATAAGTCAAGTGCCTCCTCCATCCAGAATGTCTCCCAAGCTATACTCCAGTGACACAGGGTCTAGTTAGATTTTCAAACTTTACATGAAATGAAGTATTTTTATTTATTTATTAGAATTATATTCCGCTTTTTGCACTTTTTTAAAGTTGCTTGATTCCTTTTGTGCTCTGGATTCTTTTGTAAGTTAGAGTCAGTGAAATGTGCAGTCACCTCTGGGTTGAAGTACAGAATGAATCAATTGCCTATACAACGACACAGGGAAGGTGCATGAAAAGAGAGATTTAAGATATGTCTGAAAGAATGAAAGAAAAAGAGATTGCACTTGAGGAGGGTAAATGATATAAATAATGAGGGGTTTTTTTTGGTTAGGGATTTTGTGACCATATAAAACATACTTATAAGATGTCCTTGCCATGTAGAGATGGTGCTTCATAAGGATTCTGCAGTGTTTTCAGATGAGCAAAGCTGAGACCTGTAGCTACAGGATCTTCAGTAGGCAGCTTCCTGCCAGCAATTGCGATGTCTTTTACTCATCTTGTGGGTTTACTGTTAGGCAACAGAAGATCTGAGGGTAAGTTATTAAAAAACAAAACAAGATATAGAAGCCATATTAATAGGCCTCCTTACCCGCAAGAATACTACAGCCAAAAAAAAGAAAAATGAAGCATTTGTGAAGCTTTTATTTGCTTACTTGAAAATGGTAAAATTCAAACCATAACTGTGTGTTCTGTGAGTATTTCTTTTCAAAAAAGAAAGTCTGTAAATGCTGTCCCAAGGCTTCTTGATGGATCTCCAAGAAAGAGAGGGTGTGGGGTTTAAAAGATATGCAATACATCAATGATTTGGATTGTATGCGCCTGTTGTATTCCTCAATAAAGATGTATGGAAAAAAAAATGCAACATGTTAGCTGCCTGATAATTTATTTTCCATTACCCTGTATAGCACTGTGTGCACTGACAGCGCTGCAAAATGATGCATATTTTTACAGTTCCTTAACGTCAGACAGTGAAAACCAGAGATGGGACTAAAACTTTAAATCAGTGTGAAGGATAGCCCAAGAGCAGTTTTGCAATTTATTAGGACAGATGACTACCTGGGTTTTTGTCCATGTGTTAAATTTCTAGCATCGTTGCTTCTATTCAGATGACAGAAGCAAAATTAGGGAACGCTTTCTCACACAAAGAGAGAAACCCCTCTGTAAATAGACCTCTAAAGGTCTCTGAGATTGGAGGCTAAATGCAGCAACCATAGAAACATTGCTGACACTTGCAAAATGCTGTCTCCCCAGCCTGTGTGAATCTAATCAAGTCATAATCCGTTAACTAAAGCGACTGTCAAAACCTTTCCACATTCACATCACTTTAGGGAGGGCTGATTTCTATTAAAGTAATTATTTTTTCTGCAGCCTTTTATTCTTTTCTGACAAACACTGTTCACTGGAACATTGTGATTCTAATCATTTTTTTTTTCTGCCCACTATCTTGGAATTGATGCTCTTTTAAAACAATTTCCCATTATCTGGTACTGCTATAGCCACCTGAACCTAGGCCTGGCCTCTTACCACCCACTAAGGATAGACATGATGTTTACAGGAAGAAAAAAAACATCACTTTATTTCACTCAGTTCTTGGGTCCCTTTGTTCTTCATGCATTGTACGCATTTCCGCAGAAACCAGCTGTTTTTCTCCTTAGCAGAAAATGATACTGCCAGGTTGACATGTTTATTGGTCTGCACGGAGTTGTGGTGGCTGTAGAAGCAGGTGCATTCTGTGGCATAATTGTGGCTTTGTGACTATCCCTTGTAGTCTTAGCCCATTCAGAGACTTGGAAGGGGAGCTACTTTTAGATCAACACCGTTTAAAATGCAAGGAGTGCATTTCGAACGCCATTGGCAGCTGAGTTACCCTGAACTGTTTGATTTATGCAACCCTTGGGTCATTAGCAATTTACATGCATGTTCCCTAATTTAGGCCTAGATTCATCAAAATGCTATAAATGTAGCAAAAATAGTGCCCGCAATAAAAAAAGGAGAGTGGTTAGATAATGTGATGGCTGTAACTAAATAACCCACGCAGTGAAATGTCATTGCACGCGGTGCAATGGTAATACACATTATCGCGTCCAGCATTGCATCATCGTGCAGCACGTTATTTTTGCAGGTTATATATATACAACCTTCCTGCAGCTGCCTCTTCGAGGGTGTGTTGAGGCGTGTTTTAGAGGAGAGTAGGGTAGTTGTTGTGGTGGTGATAGGAGTTTATAATAGCGAGTTCTGAGTGCGTTGTCTTGTGATTCCTTTTGTGAACCTTAACCTTTGTCTTTTGTCTCTTTGTGTGTGTGTGTTAAAAGTTTGTATTTATGAAGTTTGTCCATTTGTCTTTTTCTGTGAAGGAGTGGAAGAGGTGTTGTAACGGAGGAGGTGAGTGGTGGAGGTGGTGTGTGGAGGCATGAAGGAGGTGGAGAAAATGGAGCGTGAGAGAGTGGGGAGAGAGGAGAGGCTTGAGAGGAGGGGGAGGAGGGAAGAGAGGGACGCGGGAGGACGAGAGCAGCAGTGTTAAGGGAAGGAGAAGTAGGAGTTGGAGTAGGGACAGGAGAAGAGAGAGGCAGCATGGAAGGGATAGGAGAAGGCGGGTAGGGGATGGGGATAGGCAGGCAAGCAAGGAGGGAGGAGTAAGCCAGGCTAGAGATAGGCAGAGGGGAATGGAGTTTAAAAGACAGGGCCAGGAGGGGGGTAGGAAGGGAGGGGAGAGTTGAGCGGGACGGAGAGTGAGGACAGGGAGGACACCTCTCCGGAAGAGGAAGTGGCACCCCCAGCTGACAGTCAGGCAGCAGGATGCCTTCGTCTCCATGCCGTTAAGTTCAGCGTCTCGGAGAAGGAAATGGTAATAGCAGGAGTCTTGGAAAACTATGCCACGCAACCGGGCAGCTAAAACATCAAAGGCAGCCAAGGTCCAGATCTGGAGAAGCCTAGCCCAGGACATTACTAGGCAGCACAGCAGCATACCAAGAAGCAGGGAGCAGGGTGGCCACCGGTACAGAGATATAAAGGTGCAGCTTAAAGTCAAGGTGGCGGCCCAAAACAAACACCAACGAATGACGGGAGGAGGAGCCCCATGTCCCATAGTCATCACTGAAATAGAGAATCGGCTAATCCAAAGGCTGGGACCGGATATATTTGAGGGAATGGATGAGTGGCTGGACATCACAAGAGCAACAGCCGGTAAGTTCATCTCACCTCTAAAAGGGCAGGCAGCAACAGGTGTATGGGCATCAGATGCTCATAACGCAAAGAAGCAAAGTGCACCTCTGATGCCAAAGAAAAAAGGGTACCTACTCCCACTGGTACTTATGTGTTATGTTTTGTTTCCAGAGCTCTCACCCAAAACATACCGGTCCCAGCCAGGATGCCCCAGGAACCAGCCAGGATGCTCCGGGGACCAGCCTGTGAGGGCCATGGACCACCCATCACCAGCTTTTGAAAAGCCTTTTCTTATGGATGCACAGACGCAAGTCAGCGCTGAGGAGGAGGAGGAGGAGCAGCAGCAGCAGGAGCAGCCACAGGCAGCTAGGTCATTTGTTATGCTGGAACCCCTGGGTTCTCTGAGCCAACTAAATGTGTCCATCAACCTATCCCAGTTAATGGAGGAGCAAAGCCTGGAGTGGGTGCCTCCAGGTTCAGGTGAAGGTAGATTCAGCACATCACAGGGCCATCCAGAACCACTATTAGTCAGCCAGAAGCCCACTAATGCCAATTTTGCAGCCACAAAGCCCAGCACCACCAACATAGCCACCACCAGTAACACCTGCACCATCAGCATCCCCCCCCCCCCCACCTGAACAGTCCATACAGGAGCAGCTGCACCAGCTGCAAAGGAGGGCTAAGGAAGGCTGTAAACAGACAAAACCGGATTCTGCAATAGCAAACAGTAGCCCAAACCCACAATGTTACTACACTGACGGGAGCTATAAACACTAGGGATGTGAATCGTTTTTTGACCATTTAAAATATCGTCCGATATATTTTAAATCGTCAAAAATCGTTAGAGGCGATATATAATAGGAATTCCCCCGATTTATCGTCAAAAATCGTAAATCGGGGGAAGGGGGAGGGGAAGGGGGAGGGCGGGAAAACCGGGGGGGGGGGGGTTCGGGAGGGTGGGGGATTTAAAATAAATCCCCCACCCTCCCGAACCTCCCCAAAATGTCTTAAATTACCTGGGGTCCAGTGGGGGGTTTCCGGTGTGATCTTCCACTCTCGGGCCACGGGTGCATTGATAGAAATGGTGCCGGCGCTACCTTTGCCCTGTCATATGACAGGGCAAAGGTAGCGCCGGCACCATTTTGGTTCCTGTCCCCCGACGTCACGAGCGTAGGAGATCGCTCCCGGACCCCTGCTGGACCCCCAGGGACTTTTGGCCAGCTTGGGGGGGCCTCCTGACCCCCACAAAACTTGCCAAAAGTCCTGCTGGCCCGTCCTCACTACAGAGTTCCTGTGCCGAAATGAAGAAGGAAGTTTCAACTGTGCATTTTAGGTCCTAACTGTACAGCCCTCCTCCATGCTCTGCCTGTATTCTATCTTCCTTAAAGATTTATCCTGTGCTGTGGCAGCTGCTGCCTCTTCTCATCATGTCTCATCTCCTGCTCTGGATGCTGATATATTCTCTCATCTCAGCTCCCACTGATGCTTCTGTCTCCATGATACTGCATCTTCACCTGGGCCTCCTGTCTTGATGCTTCATCTTCTTCTGGGTCTCCTTTCTCCATGTTGCTGCTTCTTTACCTGGGCTTCCTTATTCCATACTGCTGCATCTTCACCTGGGGTTCCTGTCTCCATGCTGCTGCATTTTCATCTGGGCCTCCTGTCTCAATGCTGCTGCGCTTTACTGTCCTGGTCCAGCTGCCTTTTCTTGAACTTTGCTGCTGTGGCCCTTAGGCTGTCCCCTTTGAGTGCACTCTTTCAACATGGACTATCTAGGACCTTTGGCTTCAGAGCACATAGTAGTGCTGAATATAGTTAAAATGTTACAGCACCACTATCGCTTTAGGGTGCCACTTCCTCTTTCTATGTTCTTAATAGTAATCATGATTGTGCATAAAGGATAACATGCAATGCCTATATATGCCAGGTTCTAGTGGCCTGGTTTGGCCTCTGTTGGAAACAGGATGCTGGGCTTGATGGACCCTTGGTCTGACCCAGCATGGCAATTTCTTATGTTCTTATGTTCTTAATCTATTAATGTACAGATGTACACACAATGTGCTGTTCATGAAATGTTCAATGTTTTTTACTATTTGCTATCTAATCCTTGAACAATGTGATCACCTAAGACTGTCTTTATTTCAAACAGTGCACTACATGTGTTTGCTAATAAAGTGCTCACTGTTTTGAAAACAAAAATTTATGGTTATGTCCTTTCATTGTGTGGTTTAAGTGATTATGGTACGAAAGGTTTAAGGTTTTCTCTCCACATGACCGTGCATGCTACAATGGCCTACCTCATTCCAACTGTGCATTAATTGAGCATGCAAGGCCATATGAGCTATGGCATAACAATCAGGCCGATTCAATAAGAAGTGCAGGAGAACAGTGCTCCATGTTGAGTGCCCACTGTCCCTAGCACCTCCTTTTTAGCAGAAACCCAGGGGAAGTGGCTGTCAGTAGGTTCAAAAAACAGAGGCTCAATTTTCCGAGATCAGTTTTCCAAACCCACTGACAGCCATTGGTTAGAAAATCAGATGTTGTTAAAATTGAGAGTCCGTTCTCCTAACCTGACTGGCCGGCACATTATTTTGTTAAATTTTTTGTTTAACTTTTTTTGGTACATTTTTGGTTCCTTCGACTTAATATCACTAGGTTATTAAGTTAGAGGGTGTACAGAAAAGCTGTTTATTCTGCTTTTCTGTACACTTTTTACGGCTGCTCAGAAATTAACTCTTGCTCTTAGATAGGCCGCACATTTTACTTTCAGTATCCCATGTGAATTACTAATAGCCTCATCAACATGCATTTGCATGTGATAAGTGCTATTAGTTTCCGAGGTGGTTGGCCGTGCGTTTTCGACACGCTACACTCCTTACAGTATAAGGGGTAATGGACGCACGTTGAAACGCATGTCCGAGGGTATGTTAAACAGTGCTTTTGGCTGAATGAAAGCTGCGTGTTTGCTGGTAAGGAAGACAGGCAGAGGTAAAGAAGAAGCTTGTTACTGGGGACCTTCACTATTGCCTCTTGTTGCCTTCTTCACACAGCATTCCATTTGGTTACTCCTTCTTAGATGTGGCTGTATGTTACCTGCTCACTACTTTCATGGCCAACATGTTATATAGTGTGCATGTACAGCTTGGGTGCTATGAAGCCGAACCTGAAGTCCTCTTGACACAACAGTTTATTTTCTGGCCAATAATTTTGGTAAGGAGTGCAAGGGTATGTGACCAGATACATTTGTAGTTTACACAGTTAACCTAATATGATGTGTACTTGCTGAGTGTTCCTACACACTGTCAGCTGCTGGGTCACAAGTACGGATGAGGAGTGGGGGCATACTATCTGCTCTACAATGTCCATGGCTAACCACCAGAGGGCCTAGAGGAGTTCTGCTGGTGCTGGGGACAAGACTGACTTCAACACTCTGGTTCCCACACCTTTACTGGCATAGCTTGGGGATCTGTATAATACATGTAAGGTAAGGATGAGCTTACAACTAGAATCCAGTTTCCAAAGGCAGGACACTACAGGAATGTCAGTCTGTGGAAGTCTTCCTGGTCAACTGCACCAGCATCACCACTCTACGTCCTGTACTCTGCACCTGTGCATATTGTGTACCACATACTAGTCACTCATTCCTCCTTCCTACTTGTCACACAACTGACAATGTATTTGAAGAGTCATCAAGTACACAGCAAAGTAGAAATGAATGTTTGGTTACCGTAGAAGTGAAGTTTGTACAGTATTTAGGAAACGCTGGCCCCTCCATTTGTAGGCAGATATAGGCGCACCACAGCTAGGTTTGCACTGAAAATGTATTGTCCTTCATATTGGCAAAAGACGGCAAGTATACCATCCCATCAGCTACACAGCACAGACTGAGTGTAAAAAACTGGGGGTGTAGTAGGTCTGATGCCGGATGGGCGGAGACATCAGATAGGAGTTAGCAATCTGTTAAGGATCTGCTAGGGAGTTAGCAATCTCTTATGCTATGACTCCTGAGAGGGGAGGAGTTAGCATTCTTGTTATGTGCGAGCTCCTCAGGAGGGAGGAGCTAGCACTCTGTTATATTTAAACTCCTATGAAGGGGAGGGGTTAGCAATCTTGTTAGGAAAGCCCCGTGTTAGAGCTAGGAGTAGCAATCTGTTGTGTACTAGCTCCAGAAGGAGGTAGAGTTAGCAAGCTGTTATGAATCTGTTGCTGAAGACTCCTGGTAGGAAAGGAGTAGCCATCTGTTACCAGCGGAGTGCTTGGAGAGGACACTCAGCTGTAGAGGAATGTAGATAGATGAATCCTTGGGCCAATGGCAGATGACTGCGCCCCCAGGAGGATATCCTGAGAGGGACCACCGGCTAGGCTTGAGTATGGAGACAGACACAGAATTATTTTATTAGACAGGTAGTAGAACCACCAGAGGTGGTAGTAGTGAGCTGCTATGCCCAGCAGGGCTGAAGTCCCTCAGGTACTGGAACCACAATCCCAGGGTAGCTGAGCTGTAGAGAAAATATAGATAGTGAGTAGACAGGTATACTGTGTTCATAGCCAGAAGTGGATGACAGATCTCACATAAGTTCTTTAGAATGCTCAGTAGCTGGAAAGGGTTAGGCCCTCGAGGAGCGAGTACCTGGTTCCAGGGAAAGCTCTGAGAGAGTGATGGTAACTCACAATTGTCTGTATCTGTGATAGCTTCCAGGCAGTAGAGAATCTTCAGAGTGTTCAGGAACATGGGCCCTCGAGGAGCGAGTATCGGTTCCTATCGGCAATCTGAAATAGAGAAAAGAGAGCGAGGCCCCCGAGGAGCGGGTACCCCTGGTAAGTCCGAAGAGGCAGAGTAGCTTAGGTAGCGAAACCCTTTGCTAACTCAATCCGTTAGCAATTTCTGAGACCTTTTATATTGGAAGCGGATGACGTCAGTTCAGGGGGAAGCCCCCGAGGTTCGCGCCCTTTCTGGTATATCATTCGTAGCGCACACATGGGCGTGCCCTACGTCATCAGGAACATGGCGGATCCACAGTGTCGTGCCGCTCCGGGGACGCCGGAGTAAGACGGCAAGAAGACGCCGCGGCAGCAAACCGTCCATCAGGCCCGGAGGGAGTCGCCACAATGGTAAGGAGGGCGGAGTGAGGGTGTCGAGCAGCGACGGACGCAACAGTACCCCCTTCAAAGGGCGATCTCCTCTTTGGGTACCATGCTTAGGTTTCAAAGGATGCGCGAGGTGAAACTGATGAAGCATCTCTATATCCAAGATATTGGTCTGAGGCTCCCAAGTGATCAAATCGGGGCTGGAGCCTTCCCAAATCAGAAGGTGTTCAAAATTCTTGCCTCTGTAACGAACATCTAAAATCCCTTTGATCTTGATTTCTATTTCATCTTCTGCAGGGATGACAGATGGATCTTGAGATTCGGAAGAATCTTTCAAAGTGTTATTGATGATATCAGCAGCAATGGGTAGAGCTGCTGTGGATGTCACAGGTAACTCTCCACAGGTAACTCTCCAGCTGCTGTGGACATCACAGGTAACTCTCCACAGGTAACTCTCCAGTAAATGATGCTGGATGAGAGATGGTAGATTTTAGTAGCAAAAGCTTAGCTGCTATAGCGTCACTGAACCTTCGGTGAACGTGGCGAAGTTGGGGTACGTCCAAACCCTACTTCTAAGGGTAACTTCTTCAGTAATATAACTGGATGAGGTGTTGAATCCAGCAGCAATAGCTCAGCTGCTTTGACGTCACTGAACCTTCAGCGAAAGTGTCGAAGATGGGGTATGTCCAACCCACTTCTTGATAACTGTTCTGTAGTTGAAGTTGGAAGAGAGATGGTGGCAACACCAGCCATCACACAGGCTGGTAGCTAGAGATATCTTCTTCTGAACTAATAGTGCTATAGAGCTTCAGACACGTCTTCCGAAAATGCTTCCTCGGTAACTTGAGGAGGAATACAATCATCCTTCTAGTGGCACTGAAAACTTAGACCCAGGGCACCAACGTGAGAACTCCAGGGATA
This sequence comes from Rhinatrema bivittatum, assembly GCF_901001135.1. Classification (NCBI taxonomy): domain Eukaryota; kingdom Metazoa; phylum Chordata; class Amphibia; order Gymnophiona; family Rhinatrematidae; genus Rhinatrema; species Rhinatrema bivittatum. The sequence goes on along the minus strand of NC_042615.1, from coordinate 230,384,907 downwards.
TCCAGTCAAAGAGAGGTCGGTGCATCAGCAGCCAGGGAAACCCCAGGATGATACGGTGCATAGCCTTTTCCGGTACAAAGAAAGAGATGGTTCCTGTAAAGAGCATGACAGTTATCTCTAAGTTATAGTCCGTGAAACGGTAAGATGTTATATCTTCTTTGGATCTACAATGTGTTGTGGTACATCCAGCACATCTTCTTAGTGAACGAGCATGCCAACACGTTGCTCTGGTGTTCCGATCACCAGATCAGTGTGCGAAGCGGAGATACACAAGTTCTTGTGATCCGTGAAGACAATAAAGATGTAGAGCATCATCTGACCATGGCGAACATAGCAACCGCTATGTATTTCAGCAGCCAGGAGTAGAATGGCTGTGGACATCATTAAGATCCTCAAGAGAAGTGGCGATGTAAGGAACGTCCAAAGCCCACTTCAAGTTATGATGCAATAATGGATCTTCAAATTTGATGAAAGGACTCCTCAGGTCGTCCACAAGATGACTGAGAATTAGGTTGCCTCCTGCCCCTGAGTCCAACAGGGCAGGGGTTCGAACCACAGCTGGTTCAGAGGTCACAGAGACTGAACAAGAGAGCGGAGGAGAAAATGCAGTATGGCCCAAGAACAGTCCTCAAACATTAAACTGTCTACCTGTAACCTTCCCTTCAGTACCCTTTGAGATTAATAGCATTTGTATAGGTGTAGCTGTCTAAGGTTGCAGTCCATGTGGGCCGCCGTCACACTTATGGCACTATGTCATCCACATGTGAGTGGTAGGAGGCAGTTCTTTGGTGATGGCTCTCAGGCCATACCATGCTAAGTAGGCAACGAACTTCAATGCCACACACACCTCTTTTACTGTCACTATCAGGCAGAACAAATGGGGGTTGTGACATGTCTTTTATGTAATGTTAACTTTCAGTACTGTATTTCAAGTACAGTGTACTGGTGCATTGTGAAGATGAATGCTGAGTAGCCATATGTGGTTTAGGCAACAGGATTAACTATACAGCTAGCCACTGAGAGGAAGAAAAGGGATAGCGAAGAAAGCAGCAGCTAACCAGCCTCTGGCACACCTTCCCTGGAAGGGGAAGTGGTAGTCAGGTCTATCAGGCAAAGAGTCTTTCTATAAGGTTTTCCAAATCTGGCTGCCACTCAGCGTGTTCTCCTGGGCTCCTGCAGGGAGACATGGGGGATCCTGGGGGAGACTGGGATGTACGGCCATTGGTATTCCGTAGCGGACAGCCAGATTATGGAATACACAGGAGAGCAACACATTCTTTGTAACTTTGGGTGGAGCATACATTAAGGCTCCAGTCGACTTGTCCAAACAGTGAAAAGAACTTTTCAGAAGTCGAAAGGTGCGTTCTTGACACAGCGGGTAGCACATAAAGCCTCGTTGTAACCTCGTCTCTGCCGGCGTGTTGGGAATGGCAATGGGGGTGAGAAGCAAGATCCTGCTACCGTACCCTGAATCTCCTGCACCAATGACAGAACAAACACATGAATCATAGCGTTGACACTTGGAGATGTGACTGCCAAACCACAGCATCCAGTAAGACTGTATAAGGTAGCCTGTATCTTTGCTGAGCCTTTGCTGAGCTCTAAATGCCTTTCCTAATGTATTTGGCCACTATGGTCCTCATTTTATAACGCAAGCGCACGCTTGCGCTATCAGCACAAGCCTGCGCTGCTAGCAGCGTCATCAGGGCAGAGTCGGCCCTGGAAGAGGAGGCGTCGGGGTGTCACCGGGGCCGACCCTGCGAAGAAGGCGCAGACAGCAAAAAGGCAAGGAGCCTTTTCGCTTCCTATTTCGCGCTCAATAACTACACCTTTTATAATGTAGTTATTGGGCGCGACGCCAGCAGCGATCGCACCGTGGAGGTGTGATCACTGCTGGCTAGCGCAGGACCGCCCCCCCCCCATTTCGGCCCCCCCGCCCCTCAGTACCGCATTTTTCTAAAGTACCGCAGGCCTGCGATACTTTAGAAAATGAGGCCCTATATGTGCTGGCTAGCTGTAGGCTAAAAGAGTTCATCTCTTCATAAGTAGTAAATCTGATATGCCTTCCAATCCAGCAAAGTCTACTGGTATGTAGCTGACTGCCAACATTGCACAGTTACGTAAGAGGTGACACACCTGTGTTAGCAACAAAAGTCATAACTCATGCTGTGCATGTGAATGTGGCAGCTGTGCATTTTGTCCTCCATAGAAACCCATTAGTAAGCCACACACAAGGAATATAGCAACCCACCAACATGCACAAGATAATGGTCGTGGAACTGGTATGTCAGGCTATGCAGAAAACAATGTGCAACAATCTTCCAGATGCATTAGTAATGGCCCAGATGTGATGGTGCTGTGCCAGCGGTGTGAATGGGTGAAGCTAGAGATTAACCAGTGATATTGTAAAACCTTCCAAGGGTATGATAGGAACGGGGACATTTGGATAATGTAGACATGCTAAGTGTGTGCTTCCTCACTCAGCAACCTTTACATCACATGCATTATTTGCCCTGACTCATTTTCTCAGCCTGTGAAACAGAGAAAAAAAGGCATGGTCTGGGCCTGTGGCCAACATAAATGAATATAAGGCACTTGCAGGCCATCGATCATGTCCTTCCCCACATCCCCCCCCCCCCCCCCCCCCCATTTTGGTGCCATTATGCACATACTCATAGGCAGACATGTAGTTTACAAAGAAAAGTGTATCCTACCTACAAGCTAACCATCACCATACAGGCCAGCCTTAAAATTGTCTAAGAGGCCCAATTGCCTAAATATAAAAGAATTTTGCACGGCTCCGGGGTACCTGGCCACCACACCACCACTTCTAGAATGCACTTTCTACCATTACAGACCACTTGGACGATGATGGAGTGGAAGAGCTTTCTGATGCGGTACATCTCCTCCCTCTGATGGGGTGGAATGATGGCCACGTGAGTGCAGTTGATAGCTCTGTCATTTGGAAAGTGTGTGAAAGCATAGAAATCTCTCTTCAAGTCCATCAACTCCTGATAGTTGCAAGGAAATTTGATGTAGCAATTAATGCAGTCAGTGACTGCTTCGATGATCTGGTCGAGACAGTGTGAGAAAATTGGTTTGGGACATCTCCCCCACGACCCCTACTGTAGTTTGGAAGGAGCCGCTTGCCGTGAAATGGAGAGCGGCCAAGAGTTTGGTGAGGCCGGGGACAGCGTGTGACCTTTGAGTGACCGGATTCAGATCCCCTCAGGGGTCTTCATATAATTCCCGGATTGCTCAAGAGTTGAAGCAATACCTGCTAACCACAAAGTCCTCTGGTATGCCCAGCAAGGAAGTGCATGATGGAAATATATGCTCCCTGTATCTCTAGCGCTGTGGCCGCCTGCTTGCCAGATGCTCGAGCAGGTCCCGAGCCAGTGGTACCACAGCCTCTGCCTGCAGTGCTGATATTTCCATGAAATATCTTGGAAGTGGCCTTGGCTGTTGTTCATGTTTTTCTTCCACGTGTTCTCATCTGCGGCGAGCCTGGCAAGGCATCATGTATGCCTTTACAAGTACACTTGACACAAACAAAATCGGGCGGATTTTCAAAGCCCTGCTCGCGTAAATCCGCCCGGATTTACGCGAGCAGGGCCTTGCGCACTGGCACGCCTATTTTCCATAGGCCGCCGGCGCGTGCAGAACCCCGGGACGCACGTAGGTCCTGGGGTTTTCGGAAGGGGGCGTGTCGGGGGCGGGGCCGAACGACGCAGCGTTTTGGGGGTGGGGGCATGGCGTTTTGGGGGCGGGCCCGGGGGCATGGTTTCAGGCCGGGGCGTTCCAGGGGCGTGGCCACGCCCTCCGGAACCGCCCCCAGGTCCGGTCTCGGCGCGCCAGCAGCCCGCTGGCGCGCGTGGATTTACGTCTCCCTCCGGGAGGCGTAAATCCATGGATAAAGGTAGGGGGGGGGGTTTAGATAGGGCCGGGGGGGTGGGTTAGGTAGAGGAAGGGAGGGGAAGGGAGGGGAAGGGAGGGGAAGGTGAGGGGAGGGCAAAAGAGCGTTCCCTCCGAGGCCGCTCCGATTTCGGAGCGGCCTCGGAGGGAACGGAGGCAGGCTGCGCGGCTCGGCGTGCGCCGGCTGCCCAAAATCGGCAGCCTTGCGCGCGCCGATCCAGGATTTTAGAAGATACGTGCGGCTATGCGCGTATCTTCTAAAATCCAGCGTACTTTTGTTTGCGCCTGCTGCGCAAACAAAAGTACACGATCGCGCAGTTTTTCAAAATCTACCCCAATGGCTTTAGTAGAGTTGACCTGGTATAAAAGGTTGCTTTTATTGGTCCAGGAAGGCGTGGTAGGTGTGTGTGTTATGTTTGGAGTTTTTTTAGCACATGATACACGCAGCGATAATACCGTGCTGCGTGATAACAGGTGCGATAATTATTTTTTTGCCCATAATGCCAAGAAAAAAGGTGTAGTTATATGCCGCAATAAAAACCCGTGATAATGTGCAAAAGGGATCACAGGAAGCGCTAACCAGCCCTATTTTACATGTATCCTGCCCACACTCCGCCCACTTAAATATTAATGTGAAATTTGCATATGCAATTTGCGATAAGCTGTTTATCGTGCACGATAACACCGTAACGCACGCGATAATGGCCTATCGCAAATTAATGAACGACTCTGTTAGGCATGTACTTTGGCAAAAATAAACGAAAGCAGCTTCTTCATGGCTTTATTCTCAGTCTAATATGTACTCAAGTACTCAGGCAGAGCTTACCAGCTCTTTAGAAAGGAGAGTTTCTCTTTCTTGGCCAAAAAAATTCCCATTTTCTATTTTCCCTCTTCTTAAGGCATCTGACTCCAATGTATTTCAATGGCAGATTAATACTTCTCCCTCTTTCCTCTTTCAAATACTCCTTTAAGTGTTTTCACATATTGGCAATTCATGCTGAGGAGTACAATACCTCATTTAAAAAATGTTTACCATATAAACTCACTCTGCTTACAAGAGACAAGTGCTATGCAGATACTGCTGGCCTAATTCATTAAGGGATTCTTTCCATTCCGTGTCAATAAAAACCCTTGAATAAGCTGGGCCCTATTGGGCTGGTGTCATGTCAGTCCTAGTTTTAAAAACATAGCATAAGTTTACAAGCTTTGCTTAAGCAACAACACTCAATGCTGCAGTCCTTTATCAGTCGAATAAGAGCCCAAGGCAAGTAAAGGGACAACTGAGCTGCAGTCCTTATTGGACTAATATCGCACCACACCACAGTCACCAGTCTATTGCTACAAAAACCAGGTTTAAGTTGAAAACATTAAAAAAAAAAAAAAAAGAATCCCTTTAAATTTTTTAAGATTAATTTTATGGCAGAGGTGCACTGCAATCTTCTGAGCATAAAAATAAATCTTCTGTAGCTGCTTCAGCTAAAGCTAGTAAATTGCTGGGAGACAAGGGACGGACAAGCGATATCTGTAGGACTGCGCTGCTTGTTTTACTGAGCATGAAAATGAACGAGCCATTCAATAATGGCAGCGTGATAACCCCACAGGGTGATCTGGATTACAGCCTTTGTCCAATAGAACTAATAGATTATCTGAGTTTTCCAATGAATGATTACCAATAGCAAATAATGTTCCTTTCACCGAACACTTGAATAACCCAAGGAATCCCTCAATGAGCTTTAGAGGCAACTTACTGAGAAACAGCCAATGAGATGTGTTTTTTCTTGAAAGAAGCGCAAAGCCCTTCACCGTGTTGATTTTAGTGGAAGACTTTTAAGTTTCAGTGTTGGAAAGATTGGAATTTTAAGGCATTCCACAAATCTTTGGTTTTCAAAGAGACTGAAAAATCTTCTCTTTTCAGAGCATTCAGGGTCAGAGTGGTATGTATTAAAGCTGATGAGTTTCTTGTTTACCTTCATAATCCTAAGCAGGAAGATAATGGACAGATGTAAAAGCCCACAAGCTAATTTTAGAATGAGCGCGCATGCACCCATATACGTGCGAATTGGCGTGCGAGCGGAGATTTAAAATACGCCTACCATATGTAAGCATTCTCCTAATTTTAAGAGGTTACTCAAGCAAACCTACTTCGCGTGTCTCCCATAGGACTTTGCTGGCTTTAACATGCATACGTCAGCGGATTTTAAAACATGCTCGGGTGAGGGATATTCCCAGTTTTTCCAATTAGTCCACCAGTTTGCCCAGCCAATCTCAAAGTCATCAAGACCTCTCTGGGCCTTCATCCTGCAGGCCCTCCAGCTGACCCCTCACCCTGTCATATAAGCCCTAAAACGCAAGATCTACAGACTCGCTTCTCATCAGGAGCAGCAGTAAAGTTATGCGGCTAACAAGCCGTCAGGTGCTGCAGTCTCCAGTTTTACAATACGAAGTTATGCCCCAGAATGCCCATGCCCTGCCCCTTATCCGCCTCCTTAATATTTGCTCATGCACGTGCATATACATGTATAAATCGCGTCTTTCTAAAATCCGCATTGTTGACGAACAACCCACATACCCACCCATATGGACATTTTTGCGCAAGCAACATTAAAGTCTGACCCCTTAATTTGTAAGCACTGGCCAGTTATACTGAAAGAGTTTCATATGTCATTTCATGTTGATACCCTGTTATAATTGGGGCTACATACCTCTTTAGCTTGCCCTCTTTATAGGGTCTGAGAAGCAGAAGTTCTTCAGACTATTCTTTCATCTGGAACTTTTGGGGTCCTTCAGGGTGCAAATGAATCCAATATTTCCAGGTGTTCGCGGGCACCAGGCAGATTCACAAAAATTATTCCTAATTATTTAGTTATGAACATTTGATATTCTGCTTTTTCAAAGTTGTTCTCTTCTTATAGAAACATAGAAACATAGAAATGACGGCAGAAGAAGACCGAATGGCCCATCCAGTCTGCCCAGCAAGCCTCACACATTTTTTCTCTCATTCTTATCTGTTACTCTTAGCTCCTTGTTCTATTCCCCTTCCACCCCCACCATTAATGTAGAGAGCAGTGATGGAGCTGCATGCAAGTGAAATATCTAGCTTGATTAGTTAGGGGTAGTAGGGGCAGTAACCGCTGTGATAAGCAAGCTACACCCATGCTTATTTGTTTTACCTAGACTATGTTGTACAGCTCTTGTTGGTTTTTTTTTTTTTTTTTCTTCTCCCCTGCTGTAGAAGCAGAGAGCCATGCTGGATATGCATTGAAAGTGAAGTATCAGGCACATTTGGTTGGGGTAGTAACCGCCGTAACAAGCCAGCTACTCCTCGCTTTGTGATTGCGAATCCTTTTTTTTCTTCACCCCTGTCGTTGAAGCTATGCAGGATATGCGTGAAGCATCAGTTTTTTTTTTTTTTTTTTTTTCCCCTGCCGTTGAAGCAGAGAGCTATGCTGGAAATGCGTGATGTATCAGTCTTTCTCCCATGCCGATGCAGGAGAGAACCATGCTGGATATGCATGGAAAGTGAAGTATCAGGCACATTTGGTTTGGGGTAGTAACTGCCGTAACAAGCCAGCTACTCCCTGCGTTTTGAGTGCGAACCCTTTTTCTTCTCCTTTGCAACCGCTAAAATGGATCTCTATGCCACTCCCACATGGAGGTATTAAACTATTTTTTATTTAGCTGTGGTTTTGCATCTTGGACAATTTGAGAGACCATCGTTAATGAAGAGAATAAAAAATGTAGCCTATAATGGTAGATAAGGAGCATAAAGTCCATCTAATCTACCCAATTTTATTCCTGGTGCAGTGCCATTGACCTTGATGGATTTTTGGCTTTTCCTTCAATTCCTTGTAATTAGGGCCTTCTCTACGCTTATTCCATGTTTTTTTTTTAATTGTTACTAGGGTTTTTGTTTTTTTTTACCTCAACAGTTTGCTTGTCGATTGAGGCAATAAGGAATCTGGTATTAGGTTTCTGTGTGGCATTCTTTTCAATGGCTATTGCTGCCAACTCTTGCAGCCCTTGTAAGCTGCGGCTGATGATGTCCCAGGTATGAATGAGGCCTCTTCCTTTTTATCAGCTTTTGAAAGGGAAACAAGATAAGGTCCCCAAGGAGATTATAATAATCAATTGTATTAACCTGGTTCTCAGTCTGCATCTATTGCAGCAAAGCCTATCCACAAAGGCTAATTCAACAAATAACCAGTGTTTACTCACCATTTAGCTAAAAGGGTTTTATATATTGGGAGCCCAATTTTATACCAGCGCACTTAGGGCTGAAGTCAGAGTGAACTTTAACTTCAGCTCTGATTTTTAAAGTCGACAGTTGTGAGTTAAGTCCGCTTTGAAGATGAGCAGGACCACATGTACCTTTTACATGGCTAGGGAGCAGCTGTAAATGTTCAGTCACATACTTTTGAGAATCGAAAGTACATGCATAAATGATAATTCATCCTCCGGGGATGTGAAAAAGTATATGTAAAATCGCTTCCGCATGTACTTTCATGCATGCAACCCTGGGGTAATTTTCAAAAACCACTTTTTATACACGTACCGGTAAATGCTTTTGAAAATTATCCCCTATAAAATTTTAGACCAAATCAAGACAACCTCAGGTCCTCACATTTCACAGTGCATCAGTTCTTCAGAGGTTAAGCAGAAAATGCTGTGAAACATAGTACAATTTTAACTTGCATTTATTTGGAACCAATACATTAAAGAAAGCCATTTTAGATACGCAGTATGCAATAGGTGGAGGAATTTTGCTATGTACAACATAATATGACCCTTTTTGCTTCTATGCCACAAACATTTCATTTCTTTTGGCGGCAATATCTTACTGTGACTACCTCGAAAGGTGAGAAGTAGGGATGTGCATTTGTTTAAAATGAAATAGACGATAACAACAACATTGTCTATTTTGTTTTATTTCATTGGGACCATGAAACAAAAGGAAAAAAACAGAAATCTTTTGGGGGTGTTTTAGTTTTGTGTTAGTGTGCACTAACTGGACTGAGCGTGCACTAGCTTCAATTTAGTGTGCATTAAGCCAGTAAGTATGCATTAACCATGAAATTAGGGAAAATAAAAAAAAAAAATCCACAATGAACCATTTTAAAAACGAAATCAAGCAAAAAAAGGACACGAAACAAAAAGGACATGAAACACCCCCTCCCCACACTGCACACCTCTAGTAAGAAGCACTGCTTTCTTTGAAAATTATTTCTGACAAATAATGGTATCACCTCCCATATATCCACAACCATAGTACAAATTCAACTTCTGTTCCATACATTCATAACCAGAAGAAACGGTTTTATTTTACTTGCATGAATGTTCAATATTATTATGTCACAATGCGGTTTGGTTATTTCATTTACACTTTTATGTAAATCCCAACATAAGAATTGAAATGCCAACATCAGTTACCATGGGATATCAATTATTTGGGCCACTCATCTCCCCAGAGAGATTATTAAGTAAATCCAGATGAGGAAACCAGTGATCTTTGATGTTTCTGTCCAGCAATTGACACTTTCATATCCTCATTTTTCATAGTTGCCATTTCCATGTGCAAATTAGGACCAGATTGTCACTGAAATCCATTTTACTATATGTTAGTCTCGTATATAATGAGAGAAACTGTATGCGCCAGTCCAAAATGCTATGCATCTGACCAGAGATCCTGAGGTAATTGAACTGTGTGGAAATAATGTCTAGCAATCAACCTTTCCTTAACTGAAAACACAAAGCACAACAAAACAAAACAATCAACCCAAAACACACATGTTGTAATCTAAGGTATGCCAGATCACATTGCTGGGAGAAGGGCAGAAGAGAGCGAGGGAATCATTTAAAGAGTTTAATCCAAAATATTCTGAAGATTAATAGATGGGTACTCCCCACCACCTCTGCTGACGGGTCACTTGCATTCCTGTTTGTAACAATCCATTTTATTAGTAGGTGCCCTGGAATTTTCTAATAAATTCAGCATTGCAAATGTATTAAGAAGCAGCAGGGAAGGACCTCATAAACAGAGGTTGTCAAAGGAGTGGAATGACTGAAGGAAAATGAGAATTTACCTTATATCAGTTTTCAAGCTATTGTCTGCTGTTTTACTCTGATAAATAGGCACGGATTAAGTGGGTGGATGCTACAAAATGATTAATCCATGGACTCTTTGAAGGAAAAGGTAAATGCTGAAATGATCAAGGGCAGACGTGTCAGCAGAGGTGCAGGCAGAAGCGCCGGTCCCGGATCACGGTAGGAGGCTACTGTGATCCTGGAGACCAACTTCAAATAAAGGTACGGAGCGGGGAGAGGAGGGGTAGAAGGGAAAAGGTTGGGGTGGGCGGCGAATCTAGAGCCTGCGAGATTTAATTTTTTAAGTACAAGGGGAAGTAGGAGCAAGGGGTGGGGGAGGAGGGACTCCTGGCCCCAATAATTTTTTGTTAACATTAAATGGGCCATTTTGGGAGGATGGCAAGTTCGGCCCCATAGGACCTCTGCAACTCGGGTGGAAGGGAGGCAGGGAGAGGCCATGATGTCATTTTTTTTTTTTTTAAATGGAACCTTACTTATCCGGATATATTCTTTTTTGAATATGTCGGTTAAGTTATACAGCCACACGAGGCCGGATAACTTAGCCGATATTCAGCTAAATTAGCCAGATAATAGGACTCCTCGCCGGCACACCCACAAAATGGCCCTTTTATCTCTGGCTAAATTATAGCCGGATAGCAACATATCCAACTGTGCTACCTGTTCATTGTAAGACATTAACTTGTCAATGTTTCTGTTTAGAATGTAAACCGAATTGATCAGTAACTCTGTTATTGGAAAGTCGGTATATAAAAGTGCAAAATAAAAATAAATTTAGCTGGATAAGAGGCTTAATATACCATATAACCCATTTAGACGGATAACTTGTGAGCTATTCATCTAAATTGCGTTTGAATATCTACTCCTTTATATTTACACATCAAAAAATAGTCAAATTCAGACAGAAAAACTAATAAAATATTGTATTTAACTTTGAAAGTGGAGTTCACAGCTTCAAAGTGAAGATAGTGCCAGCCATTGCAGAGGAGTAACACCTCTTGGCCAGACTCAGGGGCATGCATCCTGGATTTTGGAAGGAGCTGCACTTTATGTTCCCTGGCCAAGTGATGGCTTGGCTAGACAGGAGGAGGATTAAAAATGAAATGGAGAATTACAGCAGATAAGGACCACAAGGCCCAAATAGTCTGCCCATTACTCTTGCAATCACACAAAACCTACCAGATCTCAGTATTGGATTCTGAATGCCTGGAGATACTCATGGCTCTCTCTCTCTCTCTCTCTCAGGTTTATCTGTGAAGTAGGGATTTCAGTGGGTGGGGTTTAGGCACCAGAGACCCCCTTGAACTTGGTGGTGGTGGGAAATTGGAACATTGCAAGTCCTTTGATCTGGCACTGGGAGGGGGAGGGGGGGGAGTTAGGAGTTCTGGTGATGAAATCCCTTGTGCTAACTGGCCTTTTTACTTTGGGCTGTTTAAAATGGGGATTTTGAGATGGAGAATGTGAACTAAAAAGCTAATGGTACGAAGCTGGTGTTAACTTTTAGAGATCCATATTCAGCCACTGGCCAGCTAGGAAAGTTAGCTATATTATAAACTTATCTGGCAAACTTAGCCTGGATATTCAGCATTGTGATTGTGTTACTGAATATTAGAGATGTGAATCGTGTTCTCGATCATCTTAACGATCGATTTCGGCTGGGAGGGGGAGGGAATCGTATCGTCGCCGTTTGGGTGTTTAGAGTATCATGAAAATCGTTAAAATCGTGAACCGGCACACTAAAACCCCCTAAAACCCACCCCCGACCCTTTAAATTAAATCCCCCACCCTCCCGAACCCCCCCCAAAAGCCTTAAATTACCTGGGGGTCCAGCGGCGGTCCATAGCTAAATCGGGGGAAGGGGGAGGGCAGGAAAACCGGCACACTAAAGCACCCTAAAACCCACCCCCGACCCTTTAAATTAAATCCCCCACCCTCCCGGTTGAAGACAACACGATTCAATTGCAGGAGGCCGTTCCGGACTGCCGCTGGACCCCCAGGTAATTTAAGGCATTTGGGGGTGGTTCGGGAGGGTGGGGGATTTAATTTAAAGGGTCGGGGGTGGGTTTTAGGGGGTTTTAGTGTGCCGGTTTTCCTACCCTCCCCCTTCCCCTGATTTACGATTTTTTGACGATAAATCGGGGGAATTGGTATTGTATCGTGGCCCTAACGATTTTTGACGATTTAAAATATATCGGACGATATTTTAAATCGTCAAAAAACGATTCACATCCCTACTGAATATACCTGGCTATCTTAAAGTTAGTTGGATATGTTTATCCTAGTCAGCTATCCCAAGGGCCTGATTCACTAAGGCATTTCTCCCATTCTGTGTCTTTGGGAAAATGCCTTGATGAATCAGGCCCTAAGGCAGTTGAATAACACTAAAAATCGGGGTTATCTGGCTAACTTTATTAAATAATATTGCTCCATTCCAGAATGTCCCCAGACCACCCCTGACGTAACCAGATAAGATTTTAGCCAGATAAGTTATCTAGCTATGTTGGGACAGTCAGACCCATGGGATTTTTAAATTCTGGCATTTGTTCAGCTAAGTGCCAAACTTACCAGGTCATTTATCATTTCACGTTAGGGTCTTAATGCTATTATGCAAATTTTACATTTGCTATGCAAATGGATGAGTTTGGGCAGAGTTAATGGTAATGAGCAGCTCCTAATGTGGAATGCGATAGAGTAACATGGGTTTTAATGCCGTTTTGTATGTTCTGCCTACTTTAGAGGGGAAAATAAATTTTGTCGAGAGAGAGAGAGAGAGAGACTCTAATTAGACCTCCTTATGTCACTCTCTATACCACTGTAAGAGGGGGGTACTTTTAACTTGGTATGGGGTTTTGGCATGGGGTAGGTTTGAGGGGGTGAATTTACATTTATTTATTTTATTTATTTGTTGAGTTTTATATACCGTCGTTCAGATTCGCCATCACAACGGTTTACAAAAGTTTTGATGTTTAACATAGTTTCCAAAGATTCATGTGATTGTCAACATTACATTTGTAGGCTTTATAAACGTAGATCATATTTCAAACTATGTGTTTCAGTTATGTATGTATTACGTGCTTGCATTGGTTCCACATGGTTTGTATAGGGCCAGTAGGAGTGAAGTAATATCTGAGAGTCATTGGGTGTTTTGGTAGGCTTTGGTAAACATCCTGGTTTTTAGTTCTTTTTTGAAGGTTTTTAAATTATGCTGTGTTCTAAGTTCGGTTGGGAGGGTGTTCCAGAGTTTGGGACTTCCTAGAGATATGGCTCTCTTCCGAGTTGAGGTAAGTTGTTTGGAACGAGTAGGTGGAATCTTTAATAGACCTTTGTTGGCTGAGTGGAGGTTTCTGTTTGGGGAGTGTAGTTTTATAGATGTACTTAGCCGGTTGTTTGTATTTCATATATTATTTTGTGTAATATGGATAGTATTTTTTATTCTATCCTGAATTTTATTGGGAGCCAGTGTAGTGAAATAAGTTTAGGAGTAATGTGAACATGTTTTTTAGTTCCAGAGAGTACTCTGGCGGCTGTATTTTAGAGGATTTGTAGTGGTCAGATGGTGGTGAGAGGTAAGTTGAATAGTAGGGAGTTGCAGTAGTCCAGGTTGGAGAAGATGAGTAGTTGAAGGACTGTTCTGAAGTCGTTGGGAGATAGGAAAGGTTTTAGATGTCATAGGGTTAGGAGTTTGTGATATCCGTCTTTGATTTTAGAAGTGATGTGGTTCTTGAAGGATAGCTTATTGTCAATTATGACTCCTAGGTTGTGGGCGTGAGTGACAGGTGAGATTGATGCTTTTTGGTTCATTAAGTTGAGAGGTGGTAGTTGAGGAGCATTGTTATTTCTGTCCAGTATGATTATTTCTGTCTTATTGAAGTTTAGGATGAGTTTCATGTTGGTTAGTAGTTGTTTTATTTTGGTGAGGTAAGTGACTGTGTTTTTTGTAGGAGTCTTCCAGAGTGCTGTGTATTGGGATTCATATTTGGATATCAACCGCATATATGAAGTGGGTCAGTTTAAGGTTTGAGAGGAAGTGGCATATCGGGAGCAGATAAATGTTGAAGAGTGTTGCAGATAGGGCAGATCCTTGGGAAACTGGTGTCGAGGTTTATTTTCTTTGAGAGGGTGTGATCGACACTTGGTAGGTTCTTTGTGATAGATAGGATGTGAACCATTGCAGGGTTTTTTCTTTTGCACCAATTTCAGAGAGATGGTCAATCATGATTGAGTGGTTTACTGTGTCAAAGGCTGCTGATAGGTCAAGTAGGACTAAAAGGTAGCTGTGTCATTTTTCAAAGCCTTTGAGCATGGTGTCATTTAAGGATAGGAGTAGTGACTCAGTGTTCAGGTGTTTCCTGAAGCCAAACATACACAGTCAAAGGTCCAATCTGCAAAGTTGACATAACTGAAGATTTTTTGTTGTTTGAATCAATGAAAGGTACAAGAGGAGTTGATTTGTACAATGTACTTTCTACTTAGCTATGTCCCCTTCATTAGGTCTGTACTCCTACCAGAGGAAGACATTTTGAGAGTGGCAGAGTAAACCATTTGCTATGGACTAAACCATTTGATATGAGTGGCCACACTGATGCAGCCCAAGGGTTTTCTATTGAAAGAAGAGGGAGACAGAAGTTCAGACTATCACATCTATGAATTAGTGAGGAGTTTGGGAAAGGGTAAAACTTACATGTATTCCAGTTGAGTCATAGATTTTGGTAGGAAAGTAGGCCACACAGATAGTGTTCTGTGGTGGTGCTTTTGATAACTTTCCACAACTCACTGTTCCTGTTGGTTTCATCAGTTGGGTGGAGACTATCCCTCATTCTGAAGGATTAAAACTCTCATACTGAGCCTGCCTTTCTATGGGGGAAAGGAGATCCTGTTCCAAGTTCATGATGAATGAAGATCTACACAGGAACAGCGAGATGTAAAGTGTCAATTACCTTTCAGGTAACCATTCAGTGTGGAAAGAGAAGAGAAGAGAAGGAGTATGCTACCCAAGTGGTCTTCTTTTCCAGGGCTTCAGGAGTCTGGGAGGAGAAAAGGAGAATGGTGTGCAGGAAATATTCAAGTAGTGGAAGATCAGGCACAAATCAGGGGCCTTGGGAGTCAGGGAGCTCAACATATGTCCAAGGAAGTCGTTAACCCAGGAAAATAAGAGAGGGAATCCCAGGAGCATTCATCAGCAAGGAACCCCCTTAACATCTCAGGATCTATGTTTGGATTTCTCATGCGAAAGATTATCAACTGCCACTTTTGTCAATTTGCACTATTTTTTCAATAAAAATTTTTAATATTGGAACACCCATATCTTTGTGTATGGAGTAATCTTAGGAAATATTTCTTTACAGAGAAGGTGCTGGATGTATAGAACAGCCTCCCAGTGGAAATGGTGGAGACAAAAACAGTATCTGAGTTAACGAAAACATGGGATAAATACAGGGGATCTCTAAGGAAGTGATGAGAATTTCAATGCTGATTGGAAGGATGGGAGGACTGCTTGGGCTATACGGGCATTTTCTGCTGTCATGTTTCTGTTTCTATGTGTTAGGAGTTTCCTTGGTGTCATACCATTTAAACACATTGGGCCGGATTTTAAGAGGTACGCGTGGGCGTACATTTGTGCGCGCAACCCGGTGCTCACAAATGTACGCCCGATTTTATAACATGCGCGCGCAGCCGTGCGCATGTTATAAAATCCAGAGTCGGCGCGCACAAGGGGGTGCACAATTGTGCAACTTGCGCGCACCAAGTCGTACAGCCTTCCTCCGTTCCCTCAGAGGCCGCTTCGAAATCGGAGTGGCCTCGGAGGGAACTTTCCTTCCACCCCCCACCTTCCCCTCCCTTCCCCTACCTAACCTGCCCCCAGCCCTACCTAAATCCCCCCCACCTTTGTTTTGTTATTTACACCTGCCCTAGAGGCAGGCGTAGGTTGCGTGTGCTGGCCGAGTGCCAGCGCGCGATCCCCAGGCCCAGCGGCAGTGGAGAGGCCTCTGGCCATGCCCATGCTCACGCCCCACCCCCGCACCGCCATGCCCCACCCATTTTTGCAAGCCCCGGGACTTACACGTGTCCCGGGGCTTGTGTGCGTCACCAGGCCTATGCAAAATAGGCTTTGCATGCATAACCCCCCCCCTACGCATGTAAATCCACCTGCCAGCTCATGGTGGCATGGTCTTCTGCCCATACTGCTGTAACTATCTCTTACTAGACTGAATGTAGCATTTTTGAAGTTTCACCCAGAACTATGCTGCATTCGAAAATAATATTTCATTTAGTTGCTCCTGTCTCAAAATCTTGATGGAACAAGCACATTCACTGCAAAGTCACCCATGGATTGGTCTGTTTAAGTATTACTCCCCTGTAAATAAACAGAATTTGTTTGTAACCACACTTACTGCTTTTAGCATGCCTTTATTATCCAGGAACTGGCTCACCAACAGGAAAAAAATAGTGGGTTTCCTGAGAAAAGTCCAAGTCTGTGTCTAAAAATGGCATAAATATCACTTACAGAGGGGCCCGGTCAGCCTTGTGTTGCAAGTGATTCACACCCTGGTCCGCAATAACATCTGATTGACCACTTGACTACTAGAACCCGTGTTTGGTGTTTAGCTTCATCACAGGGTTACATTTCTTTTTTCTTTGCCTGGCCTGCCACCATATATTACTTTGGATATTCTACACCTTACCTCTGTATCATCAACTGTGACACTGTTTGTTTTTCTAAAATAATTTAAGGAGGGATTCCTGAGAACTGCCTCCAGTGTATCACTGCTGAAAAATGAACTGTCTTCTGTTATCTTAGAATAATATTAGAAACTAATATTAAATGCATTTTGCAGGGGAAGTTACATAAGGACTGTACTGCTATTAAACTTTAAAATTGAATTACAATAATCGAAGGTAAATGTGCCCAGTGAAAGAAGTCTTCTCTTATTATGCATGAATATATTGGAATTGTGAGCGTTGTCACCTCACTTGGGGCAACCCAAACAACTAATGATGTCCTGGTTTTGCACCATTGCATGGACTTGTAGTTTTCATTTTCCCTATCAATTTCTCCAAGAAAATTAGACCTACATCTCAACGCATGCAGTGGGCCAAAAACCAGTGCTGGATCGGCCTGTTTGGGTTGACCAGGGCGAGAAGGCAACCGTAAAAGTTGGCTACTGTGTTACTTCATTTGGATATGCAAAAGTAAGAACCACAAACAAGATGAAGGTGATACCTTTTTATTGTGCTAATTCAGTACATTTTAGACTAATTTTCCAGAGCTGTGTGTTCTCCATCAGAGCAGTACAGAATGAGCTAAGGATGATGTTGCCAAAATCCACGTAAATTGCAGTTTGGATTTTGATTGGTTATGTGGTGGTGGTAGCAGTCTTTTAAAACTATTTGAAAACCAACACACCACACCATATCTATGCATACAGTAGGCTAAAACCAGGACTAGCTCAGACCCTTCAGAATGACCTGAATGAGGTGGTAAGTTACCAGTTCACCACAAGTCAACCAAACAGGCTGCTCCAGTCCTGAATTTGTCCCATTGCATGCATGGATTTTTGAGTTCTGATTTTCTTAGGGAAATCAATGAGAACTACAAATCCATGCATGCACTTGGGCAAAGTCAGTCAGACTGTTCAGTTTGAGCAGAAGTGACGAGGCAAAACTAATGGCAACCCTATGGATCACTTGTAAGCTTCACACATTTGGAGGTTTCAGCTTGATGGACTTTGAATTTCATATGGTTGCTTGATTTACTTTCCATTGGCATTACATTTTCTGAAGGAAGCAGCAAAACAAAATGATTTGTCACTCACCACAACTGGGATGAAAGATTTTTTTTTTTTTTCAAATACTGCTAAATAAAGCAACTGCCTTACTTTGACCACAGGATATACTAGATTGGGGAAATTTCTGAAATTATAGTTCTACAATCCAAGTTCCAGGTTGTGTTGTACTTGTGCACAGTGTTGAGCTGCTACCTCAACCAGGTTATTTCTGAAGAGGCAGATCTAGCCCTGGGTATGATCCAGGAGATATAATCCTGTAGTTCCTGTACTAGGGGATTCCACAATAAGATAGAGGGTACACTTTAAATACCGGGACTAAATCTAGGGTTCTGCATTGTTGTTCATCTCTCCTCCCTGGTTCATGGTCCTCCTTCAGAATGGGTGGGGGGTGGGGATTCACCTGCTTAGTCCTCGGCATTAGTTGACTATTCCTTAATACATGCCAATGATGATGCTAGAAACAGAACTGCTGATTCAACATAAATCTATTGAGAAAACTGTTCAAATATGAAAAATGGCACTTTCCACCAATCTCTCTTAGAATAGACATCTAGATACTGAAATCTGTAAACCTGTGACTCTGTGTCTAAGTAAAACTGAGCTCCTTTGGTCCGTCCCTTAGGGTCCCTTCCTTATCCTTAAAGTGAATTTGGAGCTTCCCTGGGACACTTGGACTATGAGCACTCCTTTCCCTTAAGTAATCTCTCCTTGAAATACCTGGGATCCACTGCTCATCAGGGAATTTTCCACTGTCATCTCTCCTCTTTCCTCTGGTACCGAATGGGCACCTTCCTGTACCAGAGGAAAGAGTACAGCAAGTAGCTGATGATGAGCGCTAGGTGGGTGATTCACTTCTCCTCTTTTCTCCCAGACTTTGGGACCAGTTGGATATCTACTTCTTTTCCTTCGCTTGCTAGTTGAGCAATTTGATCCCTTGGATTAGGGAAATCCAGAGCTGAAAAACAGCTCCTCTCTTACTCCAACTGGGGAAGAAGGAGAGCTGGAAACTTCCTCCAAAATCAAATCAGTTTCTCTGAAAGATTCTCAAAAATGACTTGGGAGTAAATCTATTACAGGGTATGAGTTGAAGATTAAAAACCTCCATGGTTCTTTACCCTAGGGCTCAGGGCCTTGCTTTTACAAATCCACATAAATTGAACAGAAAAGTTCCTTCCTTCTCAAACATAAACTCAAAATCCACACAGACCATTAGGGGGCACGTGCTTTTAAACTAGGAGGATTAGTCCATGGCAGCAGCCTGACATATGGGAGCTGTGCCAGGCAGTGTATTTCTCTCTTTTCCTCTGAGTGTATAACCTTTCTCCAAGGCTACACCTTCAAAGGGATCCTAATGAGCCCCTACAAGCCAGAATCAGGACTGGATCAGTCTCTTTAGGTTGACCTAGACGAAGTGGCAACCTAGCCCAGTGACTCAAGAGAGATAATGTGGCCCCGTTATTACGTCTGTCACATTTGGTTGTCTTTCAGAGGATGTAAAAAATTTAAAATCATGACTTTGATTTTCCAGGTAATGAGAGATGATGGCTCCAATTATTTGCATAGATGGTTAGGGTGGTAATTTGCGTTCATCTGAAAAGGACCTTTTAAAGGTGCCTATGAAGACTGAAGTAAAGAAAGCAGCACTTCGTAAAAGGATTTGCTCTGTTGCTAGTCCAGAGTTGTGGAATTCTGCTCTTCTGGATTTTAGAATGGAAGTGAATTATTTATCATTTTGAATAAAATTGGAAACATAGTTATTTCCTCCTGGCTAGTACATTTGGATGGGTATTTTGGAGACTCTTGAGGGTGTTGGAAGGTGAGAATAAAATATTAGGATTTAATACGCTGTTGGAGTAATGGTCGACAGGGGGGTTACTGAGGGTGCTGGTTACTGGTGTGTAGTCAATGACAGGTGAATATGGGGAATGTTTTTGTTTTTATTATATACTTTTTAATTGTTTCTGAAAGCTTTGTACACCACCTTGGGAAGATGATATATAAATAATAAATGATCGGATCTGCTTTCCTTGCAGCAATCTATGTAAAAACAAACAAGGAATATGGTTTTCAAGTCGGCTTTGAGCATGAATGCAAGGGAGGCTTCCCAACACCTTTCTGGGAAGTTGAAAACAGGAAATATTCAATCATTTCTGAGGAAAGAAGGCCCTTTCTAAAACTCCAGGATGTTTGCAAGGCTCCAGTGTGGTTCATTATCATGCAGAATGTCAGCTGTGGGCTTTATTAAATACAGCTGTGACAGATTACTTGACCATTAACACCAACCTTTGTTTTACAATTTGCCCAGTGCTCTCTGAGCTTTTCTCAATATGTTCCTGATGCTGCCAAGTCTATAATCTACTCCAGCCACAGAAACAAACTCTCTCTGAAGAGCTTTTCCTTATAAAACAAGCTTGGATGAGAACTGCATCTCTTTTCGGCTGCTATACTGATGTTAAACAGAAATCTTTGAGGAGAACGGGTCCAGAGAAGTTCAGGGCTGCCAGTTAGACATCTGTTTTTGATGCAGACCTTTAACAATCTGAAAGTTTCTTTTAATAACTTTCAAGGGACATGTTACAGCTTTCGCTATGCAAACTGAGTTTCGCTACATCACAAATCATTGCATGATGACTGGTTCCAAGGTAAATTATAATAGGGGATTCCTATTGTGAAGGGAGAAAAACAAGCAAAGATATCTGACATATTTAAAATCAGTACATTACAGTTCTATAGAGCTTATGTCTTAGGCTATTAAAAGAACAGTTCTGAATTAAGAGAAATGTGATAGATCAGTAGTACCTACAGTACTGACCCATGAAAAACATAGACCCACAGTGCTTGAATTGGTGGCCCATGCTGGGTTCAAGCAAACTGGTAACCCATTCAGAGCTGAACAATGTAGCACCATGCCAGAGAAATATATGGGGCTGAAAAACGAAGTGGCATGCCTATGACCCAAAGGGGGCTGACTATAGAAACATTATGTCAGTGATTCTAATGGAGCTGAAAAAAGTAGTGCCATATCAGCAGCCTCTCTGCCTGAGTTGTGAGAATGTTTTATAGTAATGATGGCAGATAAAGACCAAATGGTCCATTTGGTCTGCCCAGTAATTTGCTTATGGTAGTAACTGCTGTTCCGTGCAGGTTACCACTTAGCCCCAAGCATTCTGTTAAAGGTAGAAATTGCCATTCCATGCAGATTACCTCCATGCATTCTGTTAAGGATAGTAACCACCACTCTGGGCAGGTCACCCCCATTCTGTTAAGGGTAGTAATTGCCGCTCCATGCAGAATATCCCATGCAAAAATGTTGTACCATCCCTTTCTTCAAGCCTTTACGGATCTGCAGTTTTTGTCTTAACTTTCAAATAGGAGGCAGAGCAGCTTTTAAACTAGAAAAAGGAGGAAAGCTGACAGTCACTCAGAGTCAGCAGTGCATGGTTCAGAGGAATGTATCTTTGAAGGATACTAATGAAACAGGAGAGTTAGAGCATTCCAACAGAGAGGTTCCAATAAAATCAAATGTAGTCCATGTGCCTATAAGTAAAGAATCACCTGAGCTAAAGAATTCAAAATTATCCATATCAACTAAAAAGCAGGTTGTTAATACAAATAAAAAACGCACTTTGAAATGTCTGTATGCCAATGCTAGAAGTCTAAGAAGTAAGATGGGAGAATTAGAGTGTATAGCAGTGAATGATGAGAGAGACATAATTGGCATCTCAGAGACCTGGTGGAAGGAAGAATACCAATGGGACACATAGGGGTGTGCATTCGTTTGCAACGTATTGGCAATCCACAATGTATATGCCATATTCGTTGTATGCGTGGGGGTCATGAAATGTATGGTGAACCCCCACGAATACAACGTATCACTAACGAATAAACCCCCACCCTCCTGACCCCCCAAGACTTGTCAAAAGTCCCTGGTGGTCCAGTGGGGGTCCTGGAGTGATCTCCTGCACTCGGGCTGACAGCTGCCGGTATTCAAAATGGCGCCGATAGCCTTTGCCCTTACTATGTCACAGGGGCTACCGGTGCCATTGGTCAGCCCCTGTCACATGGTAGGAGCACAAGATGGCGCCGGACGTCCATTGCTCCTACCATGTGACAGGGGCCGACCAATGGCACAGGTAGCCCCTGTGACATAGTAAGGGCAAAGGCTATTGGTGTCATTTTGAATACCAGCAGCCGACAGCCCGAGAGCAGGAGATCACTCCAGGACCCCTGTTGGACCACCAGGGACTTTTGGCAAGTCTTTGGGGGTGGGGGGGTCAGAAGGGTAGAGGGTTGTAATAAATTAAATTTAAAGGGTTGGGATGGGGTTGTTTTGGGGAAACAAATACATATGTAACTATAACTAATGAATGGATTGGGGTCCACCGAGAACGGATGCAATGGATTTGGGTCCCAACAAATACGAATACCGAATGGGACGAATCTGTCCCTGCTGCACATCCCTATGGGACAGTGCTATATCAGGGTACAAATTATATCGTAATGATAGGGAGGATAAACTTGGTGGGGGTGTAGCACTTTATGTCTGGGAGGGTATAGATTCCAACAGGATAAAGATCATAAAAGAGACTAAATGCAAGTAGTATCTATATGAGTAGAAATACCATGTGTGCTGGGTAAGCGTATAGTTGTTGTGTTTGTGGCATTGTGTGGACCCTTAATCGCAGTGGAGATGACGTCTCCCATGGGGAGGGGCCCCATGGGGAACCACAGCGATAGGCTAACCTCAGAGACAGGGCCGGTGCAAGGGTATTAGGCGCCCTAGGCGAAACGTCAGCTATGCCGCCCCCCCCCCCCCACACACACACAATTAACTTACATTGTGCATTAATGAAAATAACGAAGTCTGTATTTATAACAGAACACTTATTTGACATTTTTATGCCATGTAAACCATTGAGATGATTTGTCTTATCGACGGTATAGAAACTCTTTTATAAATAAATAAATAAAAATAAATAAAATAAACATAAACCAAAGCTATACTTGTTGCTCAAACAAAAAAAGCAGACACATCACATAATATTAAATAATTAAAATGGCAGTCAATCAAGAAAAATAAACTTAAAAAGCCATCTTTACTTACCCCCTCCAGCAGCTCTCTTACTCCTCTTCCATGCAGGCTGTAGCACACACCAGAAGCAGCAGTAGTGGCTAAGCTCTATACTCATGGTCCTCTTCCTTAATGCCCATGTCTCTCACACACACACACCATATCAGTCATGCCCCCATGACCAGTTTCTGTCTCTCACACACCAATCATCTCCCAAACAGTCTTTGGCACACACACACACCAGTCACCTTCCTGAATAGTTTCTCTCATGCCATACACACACAGGCTTCCCACTCCCGTGTTCCACTTACATATATGGGCTCTCACTCTCATAATCACTTTCTTTCTCACACACATACCCAGAGTTCTCACTTCCATGCTTTTTCTCTCTTTCACACACACACACACTCACCAGTCTCTCACTCCCATGCTTTCTTTCACATACACCCCCACACCAGGCTTCTTACTCCCATGCTTTCTCACATACCCAGAGTTCTCACTTCCATGCTTTTTCTCTCTTTCACACACACACACATCCCTGACTGTCTCACACATCAGTCATCTCCTTGAGCAGTCACTTTCATTGTCTCTCACATATACACATACATCAGCTCTCTGACCAGTTTCTCTCAATCACACACACATGCTCTCCATCAAATACATTCTCTCACTTACACACAGACTCTCAATCACACGCAGGCAGGCAGGCAGGCAGGCAGGCTGCTTCTCTCTCTTTCTCTCACTCACTTCCTCCCCCCCCCCCCCAGCACAAACGGTAGCTGCTCCTCCTCCTCCAGCCCCTGCAGGCCAAGAAGGAAGAATCCCATCGGCCGCAGGAGGCTCGTGCTGCTCTCTCCTTTCCCGATTACCGGCTGCTTCAGTTGCTCGGGGGCCGATGCTGCTGTCGCTGCTATTTTTTCACGCAGCACTTCTCTTTCTTCTCGCGCATCACTTCCTGTTCCGGTTCAAAGGGGGGGGGGGGGGGGCGGGAAGAAGACCAGCCGCGGATGCAACAGCTTTTTTTTTTGCACCGCTGCCGTTCCCGCTGGGCTTGAACGTGTCGTGCTGATAGCCCGGCGGCAACGGCAGCAGGGAAGAAAGAGCAGCGGGAGGGACCAGGGAGCCACGCGAACCGCTGGGGGAGGTCAGATGGGTCTTTTGGGGCGGGCTGCCGGCAGCGGCTGTTTTATTTTTATCGGGGGGGGGGGGGGCGGCGGCTCTCTTAATTTTACCGGGGCAGTGCCGCCCCCGGGAAGCTGGCGCCCTAGGCGACCGCCTAGTTCGCCTAGTGCTTCCGCCGGCCCTGCTCAGAGAGCAGACACTTGTAGGTGGAAAGCTTTATTGTACTGTTGTAGATAAATGGTATGAGGCAGGAAGGAAAGGCACTGAAGTCTGCAAGGTGCCAATATGTTCTGACAGTCTCAAATGTAGAAGTCTCACCCAGGTGTTCAAGATAGCTAGGAACACGCAGTGCGGACAAGGCCGAGCCTGGTGGGTGGAGTTGGAGCACCGGATTGTAAGGGTACTCACAGGAGCGTAGTGTGGCGTCCTCCCGGCAATGAAGATGGTGGGACCTAAAGTCCATGGTGCAGGATACACAGACTGGTAGGCCCTCAAGGAGCGAGTACCTGATAGTCCAGAAGATCCTGAAATAAATAGAGAGTCCCTCATGAGAGGCTTCTAAGAAATCTAAAAAGTCATGAGATAGGAGGCAGTGTCCTTTCATGTATTACAAACTGGTTAAAAGACAGGAAACAGAGATTGGGATTAAATGGGCAATTTTCTCAGTGGAAAAGGGTAAACAGTGGAGTGCCTCAAGGATCTGTGCTTGGACCGGTGCTTTTCAATATATTTAAAAATGATCTGGAAAGGAATATCACACGTGAGGTAATCAAATTTGCAGACGGTACAAAATTATTCAGAGTAGTTAAATCATAAGAGGATTATGATAAATTGCTGGAAGATTGGGCTCCCAAATGGCAGATGAAATGTGGACTAGTGCAATGTGATGCATATAGGGAAAAATAATCCATGCTGTAATTACACAATGTTAGGTTCCATATTAGGAGCCACCCATCCAGGAAAAAGATCTAAGTGTCATAGTGGATAATACATTGAAATTGTTGGCTCAGTGTGCTGCGGCAATCAAAAAAGCAACAGAATGTTAGGAATTATTAGGAAGGGAATGTTGAATACAATGGAAAATGTCATAATGCTTCTGTATCGCTCCATGGTGAGACCGCACCCTTGGTTCCCTTGGAAAGAAATACGACAAGTGAGATAATCAAATTTGCAGATGATACAAAATTGTTCAGAGTAGTTAAATCACAAGCAGATTGTGATAAATTGCAGAAGGACCTTGTGAGACTGGAAAATTGGGCATTCAAATGGCAGATGAAATGTAATGTGGATAAGTGCAAGGTGATGCATATAGGGAAAAATAACCCATGCTATAATTACACGATGTTGGGTTCCATATTAGGTGCTACAACCCAAGAAAGAGATCTAGGCATCATAGTGGATAACACATTGAAATCGTCGGTTCAGTGTGCTGCAGCCGTCAAAAAAGCAAACAGAATGTTGGGAATTATTAGGAAGGGAATGGTGAATAAAATGGAAAATGTCATAATGCCTCTGTATCGCTCCATGGTGAGACCGCACCTTGAATACTGTGTACACTTCTGGTCGCTGCATCTCAAAAAAGGAGAAGGTACAGAGAAGGGCGACCAAAATGATAAAGGGAATGGAACAGCTCCCCTATGAGGAAAGACTAAAGAGGTTAGGACTTTTCAGCTTGGAGAAGAGACCGCTAAGGGGGGATATGATAGAGGTGTTTAAAATCATGAGAGGTCTAGAACGGGTAGATGTGAATCAGTTTTTTACTCTTTCGGAAAATAGAAAGACTAGAGGGCACTCCATGAAGTTAGCATGTGGCACATTTAAAACTATTCAGAGAAAGTTCTTTTTCACTCAACGCACAATTAAACTCTGGAATTTGTTGCCAGAAGATGTGGTTAGTGCAGTTAGTATAGCTGTGTTTAAAAAAGGATTGGATAAGTTCTCGGAGGAGAAGTCCATTACCTGCTATTAATTAAGTTGACTTAGATAATAACCACCGCTATTACTAGCAACGGTAACATGGAATAGACTTAGTTTTTAGGTACTTGCCAGGTTCTTATGGCCTGGATTGGCCACTGTTGGAAACAGGATGCTTGGCTTGATGGACCCTTGGTCTGACCCAGTATGGCATGTTCTTATGTTCTTATGTTCTTTCTGTGTACAATTCTAGTCACCACATCTCAAAAAAGATATAGTTGCAATGGAGAAGGTACAGAGAAGGGTGACCAAAATGATAAAGGGGATGGAATAGCTCCCATATGAGGAAATGCTAAAGAGATTAGGGCTATTCAGCTTGGAGAAGAGATAACTGAGGGGGGATATGATAGAGGTCTTTAAAATCATGAGAGGTCTGGCATTGGTAAATGTGAATCAGTTATTTACTCTTTCAGATAATAGAAGGACTAGGGGCACTCAATGAAGTTAGCAAGTAGCACATTTAAAACTAATTGTAGAAAATTATTTTTTGCTCAATGCACAATTAAGCCCTGGAATTTGTTGCCAGAGGTTGTGGTTAGTGCAGTTAGGATAGCTGGGTTTAAACACGATTTGGATAAGTTCTTGGAGAAGAAGTCCATTAACTTCTATTAATCAAGTTGATTTAGAGAATAGCCACTGCTATTACTGGCATCAGTAGCATGGGCCTGGATTGGCCACTGTTGCAAACATGTTGCTAGGCTCAAAGGACCCTTGGTCTGACCCAGTATGATAATTTCTTATGTTCTTATATTCTATGCCTGTTTGAATTCCTTAGCTGTTCTTGTCTTCACTTCCTTTTCTGGGTGGGCATTCCAGGGAACCATCACCCTCTCCATGAATACATATTTCCTGATTTTGGTTCTGAGTTGTCACCCCTGGAGTTTCATATCATGACATTAATACTTGTTAGGTATCTGAAAGTCTGTATCATATCTCACCTGTACCTCCTCTCTTCCATGGTATACATATTTAGATCCTTCAGCCTCTCCTCATAGGTCTTCTGAACAGACCCCACACTATTTTGGTCACTGTCGAAAGAATACCCCTCTCTTAATGTATCCATAAAAAGCAAGTTTTATGTTAGAATCCTCTGCAAAAGTGTGTCCAGCAGTCATACAATGATCAATCAAATACATTTACCAAAATGAGGACTATCCAATGTAACTATTGTGGAGCCTTTATTCTGAGAGAAATCATCTGGAAACTTAGGGCTTGCCCCATTTGTTCAGAACTCTCTTCCTTGAAAAAGGAGCTGGCTGAAGTTAAAGCTGAATTAGCTGCAATAAAGAAAGTTTCACCCACTTTTCAGTATTCAGGAATTAATTCCCTATTACCACAGAAAAACCAAAAGTCAAGGAAAAAGGGTTTTACAGTGGGATCAGGTAGGATAAGACCTGTGACCCACAGATACCCATTCTTCACAACTGTGCAGCCCACATGTCTGTCCTCCACTCACACATGGCGTTAAGGAACCCAAAAAACACCGGGATTACAGTGGGTTCTGGTAGAGTAAGACCTATGATGCGAGACACACACTCTTTCAAGTGACACAAGTCCAAAACACCTTCTCTGTAGTAGATAATGAAGAAGCTCTTGTGAAAGAGATTGAAGTGGAATCTGAAAAGAAAAAGAAACCCAATGCATACAGAAATTCCATAATACAATCAATAACCAAAGGAAAAAGCTCATTGTTCTGGGTGACCCTGTCATCAGAGGCACCAAATTGGCAACTCTTTTCAAGGGAAACACCACAGTTAAAAGCCTCCCAGGATCATCAGCTGGCAGAAATGTCAAAGTGATCAAAGAAGAAAGCAAAGACTCTAAAGTTGATATTATCATTTATCTGGGAACCAACGACCTTGCTAGAAACAGCATCCATGTGGTACAGAGAGATTTCCAGTTTCTAGCGAAGGAGACTGCTTTTCTGTACTTCAACCCTAGCGCCTCCTTGCTAACGTGACCCCCTAATCTGTGTATTGCATGGCGCCCCCCTTGCAGGTGCCATGCGTGCCTGCAAGGGGGGCGCCATGCACCTGCATGGCGCCCCCATGCAATACACAGATTAGTATAAAGTGTGGAAATATAATATAATATAATATATATAATAATATAATATAAAGTGTGGAAAGCGCCTGCTTTCCACACTTTATATTGCATCGACCCCTTTGCATGCAGGTAACACAGAAGTAATCTTCATTGGTTCAGGGCCATAGACAGCAGCCTCTAAGCTGGCCAGAGAGTTTAGCAACATGTGACATGTCGTGTTAATGAGATCCCCATTTCTTGAACCATAAAGGCTTTGCAGGCAGCCAGAGAGTCTGCATGACCTTTATACTTAGACGATGCTCTGACTCCCAGGAGATGATAGAGCATGGACTGATGGGATGCATAGCATATGAGGTTATGTACAATAGGACCGTGATTTTGAAGCCGAAAAGTCAGTCCTGACTCCTGAGTAGACTTGGTTCCAGTCTGTAGAACGGAATCATCCCCAGAAGCAAGGCACCTCATCTAGGAGCAATGCCGCAATACCCCAGGAGAGATTGGAGCGCAGGATGAGTCAGAAGTGTGAACTGCTACCTGAATGCAGAGATACCAGGAAAGTGGGAGAGGAAACACTCCAGAGGCTAGATTTCCCAGCCCCAAATAAATTCTGCATGGCAGCAAACAAGCTGGAGAGCTGCAGCAGGAGGGCAGATCAAGACTGAAGGAAATGCTTATCCTGGAACTTCAAAGAGGGATCAGTTACTCAATCGAATCATGGGTTCATTTGTGCTTGGGGCTGGGAGTGATATTCTGGGGCTGGAAATCATGGGAGTAGAGATTCATCTGTCTTTGGTTCTGTCTAGCAATCTGCACCTCCCATCCAATCCTCCCTACCCCTCCCTTGGTAGCAGTTTATCTGTTTTACCTGAAATAGCGCTACATATTCAAGGAGCACTTGGGGTCCCTAAACTTGCATACATATCGCAGCTCTCAAGAAGTTTTACTTTTTGAAAAAAAAAATAATAATTCTCTTTCTTTGAAAAGTTGCTAGCCCCTGTGTTCAAAGGTGTATAAAAATATCAAATATTTAAATGTAAAAAAATGAATTTGCTTGAAGATATTTTCTGTTATAAGGAAACCAAAATAATTCCCATATAGGTTTCACTATAGTATTCTTGTAATCAACACATGGGTAATCAACACATCAGACATGTTTACTAACTAGATATATCTGGGAGGTATGGCAGCACAGTAATGAGTTTCCTGTGAACACTGAACAACCAAAGTGATTAAGATAGCACTGTCACTGGAACAGCAGTCACTAATAAATTAATGTGTGTACACCAACCTGCTATGGTAGGGTTCAGATTTTGATCTGACTCTGTGCTATGGTTCAGGTTTCAAGACCAAATCTATCTTCTCGCTCTCTCTCCCTTCCCCTTAGAACCTTGCTCATGTTAATTGAAAAAAAAATCTTCATCCTGTGTCTTTGCACTATTTGCTTCTTTAGCAGCAGGAATTATCTTGCTAGAATACCAATAGTGAGGTCATGCTGGCGACCAGCACAGTAGGCCTGAAAGATATATTCATGAGGCAAAGTGTTCCTTTTTAAATGGGGTTAGCTAGGATGGATGCTTTCTATAAAGAAAAGGTCTTGCTTCCAGTGGCACAAGATGAACAAGTTGCTGCTTTGAGAAAGTTACAGCTTATTCTCTAGCCATCAGGAATTTTTAATTCAAAATATTAATGGTATATTATTTTCCACTGACATTACTTTCTCCTAGGTTTCAGTTTTATTGCCTGAGTGGTCCAACAAAATATGGGAAAAGTTGTATGCCTAGTTTGCATCATTAGTGTTTTATCAAGGGGAATCTCTTACCTGGTAACTGGTTTTCACTGAATTCTGCCAAAATTCCTGGAACTTACCTGGCCACCCTGATTTATGCATCCATTCTCTCCTGACTGGACTCCTGCAACATACTATTTGCATACCTGGGAACTCTCCGGATTTGAACCGGAGACTCTGGAATTCTAATGGAATTCCTGGGTCTTCAGGCCAATACCTGAAATCTCCAGGTGCCCTGCTGCTGCTGCACTAGTGAAGCAGGTAGCTTAGAAGGTGTCTGATTGGCCTACATAGGGCCAATTGCCCGCTTCCTCTTGCCTGCCCTTTGACCAATCAGAAGCCTCCTTTCTTCTTCCTGAGCCTGCAGAGCAATACTGGCCTCCGATTGGCCTCTGGAAGAAGGGAGGCCTCTGATTGGCCTCTGGAAGAAGGGAGGAGGCCAATAGCAGCAGCATCTACTGGAAGAAGGAGTCTTCCTATCAAGCCCAGGAGGAGGTTGACCTACTAGTGAGTTTGGGGTGGGGCCACGTAACCAGTTTTGGGGGTATTTGTGCATGTGTTTGCATATAGATGTGAGGGAGCATGTGTATGTGTGTGTGTGTGATATATATGTGAATGGGAGTGTGCATGGGTGAGGGGAAAGATCATGTCTGTGAGAGTGTGTGTTTTTGTGTAGGAGGAAGGGAAGTGAAAGTGTGAATGAACATGGGTGTGAGGGTGAATGGGCATGTATGTGTGTCTGTGTGTGTGGAAGAGGGAGAGAAGTAAGAAAGCATGTGTGTGAGGGGTGTGCAAGTGAGAAAAAGAGAGAAGTAAAGCTGTAAGTGAATATGTGAGAATGTGTCAGAGAATGAGGAATGAGAGGTAGCATGTAAGAATGAGGGTGTGTGTGTGTGTGTGTGTGTGTGGAAAGTGATCGCGTACATGTGTGTGTGTGTATGAGAGTAAGTTTGTACACATCCGGTCCCTCCCCCCTCCTCCCCCCACTTGCATTCACAGTAATCTCAGGGTGAGTGAAAATCAAAAGTTCCCAGGAATGACTATTTGATAGTCTGCTTTCTAAACTCTTGTATCACCTTCAAATAGTGCAAAATGCTGCCGTATGAATCACGGATCACAGCACCCAAATCTTCTAGGACCTTCACGGGCTTCTGATTCCTATCCAGGCCCAATTCAAAGCCTTTTGTATTGCCTTCGAATTGCAAAAAGGCCTAGGCCTTAACTATCTGAAAGATTGCCTCTCCTTCTACAAACCCACCTGGAGGATGAGATCGGAAGCAAGAGTCCTCCTCAGGACTGACTTTAGGCCAAGCAGCACTCTGTGTAAAAACTGAAATTGGTGCCCCTTCTCCCCAGGAAAAATACTGGCTTCACTTGCACCAGCATCTGCAGCCTCTTTAGGGATCTCTTCTCCACTTCCCCATTCAGCACAAACCCTACCCAATCTTGCTCTCCCAGTGATAAATTTAAGTTTTCACCACCCCTAGGCACTGTTGGTGCCATCACACCCTCACCCCTACTTGTGGAAGATTAGACAACTTCAGTGAAGTCTGGGATCTATACAGGATGAAACAGAACACCAATATTAATCCTGCACTTCAAGTTCTATAAACATACACTGCATCTAACTCCTACAACATTGCGTGCAGTGCAGAAGTAGTAAGTTTCTCCTTATATTTCACCTTTTGAAAACAGGTAAATTCCAGTGTCGCCTTAGTCAAAGCAAAGCAATTCCCTCCAGTACCATGCATTTTGTGAAGTAAAACAAAGCCATACAAAAAAGTCACTTAAAATCTATATAACAAATTTTCCATACCATAACAGTACTAATTCCCAGGACTGAAATAACAACCACCTTATCTATGAAAATTGGCACTGATAATATTATATCAGGCCCTAGGACACCAATACATATCCTACTGGGAAAAGAGGACAAGCCAAATTACTACACATCCCTACACACTAGCAGAATCCTTCACTTTGATCACATAAATAGAATGTTACCACAAACTAGATATAGAAACATACAAACAAAAACAAATGGAAATCCCAAGAAGTCTGACTGTGCATGCAGTACAACGCTGAGGAAAAAAACATGCATTTCCTCTTATAGTGTGCAAAATGCTAACATATCAGAGATGCAAATTAGGAATATGCATTTATTTGAAATGAATTAAACAATATCAACATTTTGTATTTTGTTTCTATTTCATCAATATAGTGAAATGAAAGAAAAAAACACTGACATTTCTTTTAGCTTCACGTTAGTGCACATAAAGTCTGTTTAATGTGTGCTAACTGAAAATATTACAAATAGGTTTAAAAGTTTCAAATGGAAGAGCAGTTCATTAGCTAGAGCTATGGTTCTACATTCTCACTGGCTATCTCTTTAGTTACTTGTTTGAGTTGCCAAGGTTTCAAAGTAGTGTGTGTGTGGGGAAGGTGCTACCTGCCTGGTAACAAGTTTAAACAAACAAGTAATAATAGCATCAAGTTCTAGTTAGCATAAGCATGCAATGGAAGTGCATATTTTGAATTTGTCAATCCATGTTCATTTTGAGAAAGGGATCCTGGTATTTTGGGATATGCATACTTTGAATCATCCAATTCTGCTCCAATTTTTTAAGAGGTACATGGTAATTGTTAAAAGTGTATTTTGATTCTGCCAATTATGTATTTATTTATTTATTTATTTATTTAAAGTCTTTTATATACCGGGGTATAGCAAGCTGCCTTCACTCCGGTTTACATTTTAACAACTCATTACAAATAATGGACGGTATAACTGAGTGGCTTATTAACAGAAATCCTTATAACATTCAAAGAACAAGCAATATAAACTGATTAAATATAGGTCGTGCAGAGTGCAAGAAATGTACAATAGATTGCAAAAAAAGTACTTGATACATATGTAAACCGTTGTGACGGTACCCACCTTAATGACGGTATAGAAAAGACTTAAATAAATAAATAACTATGTTACAGGTTGTATTTTTTTTACATTTTCTTTTTGCTAATTTTACCCTTGAGTGCAGATATATTAAGGGGGCTCTGGTTGTCTGCTGCTTTATTTTGAGTGAATTGAGGAGACAACAGCATATCTCTTTGTTCTTTTGAAAGAGATAGTAGTTATTACTTTTTTGAGCTTTCAAAATAATCATCATTGTATTAGTAATTGGTGATTGCTTTGATGTAGTTTGTGTCAGTCTTAGGAGGCATTAGGCATAAAAGGTAGGAAATTAGAAAATAAACTCTGCAACATAGTATAAATACGGTTTTACACTATCTGTTGTAGTACTTTGTCATTAATCTGACAAAGTCTCACTGTCTGTTTTACCATTAGTGGAGATTTTAATATTCTAGGTTTCTGCTTGTCCTTCATCTTTTGGCCTGTCCTCTGTCTGCCTTCTGACCCGCAGACCACTAACCTCAGTGAATGCTCCAGTTTATATTTAATATCTGGTGGTGGATGCACACAGTCACACACTGCACAGTGCCAGTTCTCATTTCTAAATTATAAATTTAAGTGCAGCACTCATTCTACATACACCAGATGTAGCAGTGATGCACTTGTGATACTTGGGAGGCAGGCAGTCAGCATTGAACATTAAATTTTCTTGGTGTACGATTTGCTATCAGTGATTGTTTATTGGAGGGAGTATCACACTATTTTCAAGGGAGACTGGTGAGAGTTTGAAAGTCTGTGAGATGTGACTGGTGAGCGTGAGAGAGAGTGATTGGGTGGTGATTGGTAAGATAGAGATACTAGAGTGCAGGGTGACTGATGAAAGAGGGACTGGTGTATGGTGTGACTGGTATGAAAATGAGAGAGTGAGAGACTGGAGTTGGGATGACTGGTGAAAGAGAGGAACTGGTTTGGGATGTGATTGGTGAGAGAGTGAGAGACAGGACTGGGGTTGACTGTGAGAGGGAGGGATTGGTTGGGGGTGACTGGTGAGAGAGAGAAACTGGTATGGGTGACTGGTGAAAGTGAGTGAGACTGGTTGGGTTGCCTAGTGAGACAGAAACAGAAGAGAAAGTTGAGGATGGATAAAGGGCTGCTGGAGATACAGCATCCCAGAATGCTCCCCATGTTTCAGCTAAGCATTCCTGGAAGGTATGTGGTATGTAAGTGTTGTTATAATCAACGTTCCCCCTGTCTTGCATGGGAGCTTTTGGCTGCCTTCAATTGCTTTTTAACCACCAGTCGATGCTTCAGCAGTTTTATGGTTTGAAATGTGTGTGGCCCCATAGTCTTGTGGAATCTGCTGATCATCTATGGTTCAAACTGTGAGACAATTGGGATGGTGCCTGGCAGTTAGAAGATGATCTGCAACTATTTCACAGATTACAGAGAATGCTGGTTATGAGAAAGCTGATGAGATTGTTATAGGTAAATAGTGCTTGAGTTGTCTGTCTGGTATGACAGTTCTGTGTCGTCCTCTTTTTCAGGAGCTTCTCCATTAAAGATGCCCCAAAGAATACCAAGAAGGGGCAAAGAGGGCATCTTTTTATGCTGCTACTACTTTTATTATGCTATTTGTTCCTGGTTTAAGTGTATAAATTATCAGGCCACCTTGACAATGGAATAGTGGAGTGATACTTCTTTGAATTCATAGAAGTGTTTTGTTTTACCATCTGAGTAGGGCATTGCTATTTAAGGCCAGGGCAGCTTTTTCATCAAAGTGGGTGATAGTAAAGATGGAGTTTGCATACATAAAGACTTTTGACTTCCAAAACCACTGCTGATAATATTTGTACTGTAATAAACATTTTTTATATGTGTGTGAGTGCTGTTTTTTTCCCTGTTGAATCCTATGAAGCAAGGGTGAATAAGTGTTTCAGTGAGTATCCAAATGAGGCTATGTTGAGACTGAAGTATAGGCAGGAGTTTCTGGTTTCTTGCCCTTGTTGTCCCCATGCATGCTAAGTAGGGATTCTCGTCTTTTTTTTTTTAACTTCCATCGGGATCCAACATCACCGGAATCACTTTGCTTGTTCGTAAAAGGGATAATGAGGTGCATGTATAGTGTAATGAGGAAGCTAATCATTCCATGGTTTAAAATTAGGTAGGCCCCAAATGCTTCATTATTCGCTTATGATTGCTCAATTCACAGTTATTTATCCTCAGTAGAACTTCTGCTTCAGCTTTGAATAGTAATTTTTTTTCACTCAATACTTCACAAATAAATATGTACCATGACCCATGGCCTCCCTTCCAGCTCTCATACTGGGTGAATCAACCCCCTAGTTAGAATTTTCCACAGTGGAAGATTCCCTGTTAAATAAAAATGAACCCCCAGGAAAATAATGTAGGTGATAAAGGGAATGTAAGCATTGGAAGAGTATTAACAAATGAGGGGCATCTCATTGTTTTGAGAATTCCTTTAACGTGTCACAGTGAAACAGGAGAAGTAGTGACTGTTTGTTTTTTTTTTTAATCAAGAATTCTAGTCAGAATGATTTACACCAGGATAGGCTCTCAGTGGTGGTGTTGACAGAAGGATTCAATTTATAGCATAAACTTAATTAACTTTGTTAACCAATTAGACTAAAAAAATGGGTTTAAACAGTTTAAAACTGCAAAATGTATTGTCTTGAACCATCATAATATAAATTTGAATGTGTTTTAATACTAGTTTTGAGAAATGCACATTATATATGCCATATTTGTTCAAAACACAAGTAGAGATGTAAATCCCAGTGGAAACAGGCTCTCTCTTGATTTAATATACTTTGACTTTTTTGTGTTTGTTTCCTGGCAAGCAATTTTGAATCTAAAAGTGAAAAAGAATTATGGAATGGGGCTAAAATCATCTAGAGTTTCCAAAAGTTGGAGTTTAAGTAGATGATAAACCCAACAGTGTTGGTAAATGGTGGGGGGGAATCCTAATTGGGTAAATATAATCAATTGGATTTACCAATATTATAGCTCTAGGAATCAAATACTTGGAGTTTAATTTAATTAGCTGCTGTTATTGTACATTAGGTGGGAGATAAAGTTCAGGTATGGGAGACAGAGGGGAGGGAAGGGAGAAAGTGGGAGTGGAACGGCATGGGGAGTATATTACATTCTTTTGGTGCTAACGCTTATTAATGGTACTTTATTTAATAATTAAATGAAAATATCATCCCACAGACAAGCCTGCTAACTCCCCTTCCTGTACTGTCCCTTTTTTTGCTTTTGGGCCCAGATTTTTTTTTTTGTCTTGAGGAGTTGCTGCAAAAATCTCTCTGCCATTCAGTTTTGTCTATCTGTTCTTGTGTTTGATCAAAGCTGTAGGCAAATGAATAAAGACTAACTATAATACCTGAACTTCAAGGTTACAAGCTGCGAGGTGATCCTTCCATTTCACTGTTAGTGTAGCACCAAAGATGTAACTTTTGGCAGAAGCAAAATATATTTGAAAAATACTTTGGACATGTTTTAGATTGTTTTATTAAAAATTCCCTAACCTTTCTGTCTGTGGGGGAGAAAGCATTGAAAGATCAGGGTCTAAAACTGTAGGTAATGCTGAAACACTCCATAGCTAATGCTGAAGAACATGTTTATTCAATGGAAACAGTTAACTAAATTTGGCATATATCCATCCATCACTGGATATAAAGCTGGCTTTGCTTATTAATTTAAATGCTGTACAATAAACTACTGATTGCCAACTCCAGTAGTATATGTATGGCTTAAAACTGTACTGGCGGGATTTGCAAGGCATCCCACATCCTTACTTTTTAGAAATGACTTATCTTCCCATCTCTTGGTAATAAAAAGGCTTGAAGACCTGATTGCCAGTGCTGGCAGCCGCAGCAGCTATACCATTATGTCAACAAAGCCCAAGTAAGAGATTTTATCTGTCTGATCTTCATTTTTACTGCACAGCAAAAAAATGTAAACACCGCTTGGCCCTTACAATTTTAATACCAAAGAGTTATTATTTATTTGGCCAGGAACTGCTATGGGGTATTGGGCATGGTTGCAGGGGATGGATGGAGGGGGGAGGAAGCTGCTGACAGTCCATCCAAAGGACTAGATGAGGTGCTTGTTGAATCAGCAGAAAATGACTTATCAGATTTGGAAAGAGGAGGAGAATGACTGTACAAGCGGTCACTCAAAATTAATTGCTTTTCATCCCTTGAAGGGGAATCTCTTTTAGATCTATTTTATAGTAAGAATTCTGCTTATATCTTTTCAGGGTCCTTGTAATTTGGGAGTGCAGTTTGGTAGACTGAAACCTTTAATAAAAATAAGTAAGAACATGAAATGGTTATTTAGAGCCAGACCTTGACAACTATTATAATGCCAACGGGAATTAATTGCAATATCAGTATATAGCCTAGTGGAATAAAGAACAAGATAAACGATGTCACCTACTGTTTTATTATAATACAGATATTAATTCAAACAGCTGCCTTGAGATACACATACAACACCTAGATGAGATCTTTAAGGCACTAGCCAGAACAAATAAATTGACTGTAGATAAAAGGTAAGCTAAAGCGCTGCATTCTAACATCTTAATTCATTAGAAATGTGCTAGTAATGAAGTACTTGTATTTGAATATGTTATAATACATCTTGATTTAGAGATATATGAGACAGATAATACAGATACTTATCATTTATAAAAATGTATAAACCTCCCCCTCTGATACATTCGTTTGGGCAGGGATAACAATTAAAACATTCACACTTAAAATGACAAATAAAACAAATCATAAGCATATAAAAATAAACACACAACATAAAATCTTTAGTTATATGAAAGCATCCTGAAACTACATTGTGCAACAGCCCAGTGCTTATGAAATGAACGTAGTCAAACACTAAATTTTGGACACTGAGGATGAAAATGATGCTTAAAACTGTGGATTGATTTTAGTTTTTAAAATATGCTACTGGGTCAGTATATATGACCTTTGACTTGGGAATTGCGGAGGATAAGTAAATTAAGAAGGGAAAGGAACTCAGATTAAACCAGAAATGACTGTTGAATCAAGGACAATTTTGTTACCACCCTTACATATCAAGCTAGACCTGATGAAGAACTTTGTGAAGGCCATGAACAAATCTAAAGCAGCCTTCAAGTACATTGGTGGAACATTTCCAAGAATAAATGAAGCTAAGATAAAAGAAGGGCAGGGGCAGATTGCAACAAAAAATCAGCCCAGGGATTTTTTTCAAAACCAACCAACAGGGTATCAGACGCCCTCATGCACTTTCCCTGCAGCACGTGTCAACAGCTCCCAAAAGCACATTAAGGTGACCCTGGAACCTGGTAGAATTGTGCCAAAACAGCTCCAAAATAAACTTCATCGTTCCTAAATAACTAAGAAGTTGAGCACATTCTAGATCAGTGGTGAGCAGAACTACAGCCCCCGCTCCATCCATGCAAATTGGTTGGGCCTCCTGCACATCTGTTTATATCTCTTATAGAGATATATCTTGGATTCTTGGCCTGGCTCTTGAATCAGTTGCAAGTAATGACACTGCCAGCCAGTGTCAGACATACAAATGCTTAGTCCAAAACAGATTTTTAGATTGCAGACACTTTATTGGCACATACACACTGACACACACAGACATACATATTCATACCTGGGAACTTTTGATTTCCAGTCACCCTGAGATTACCGTGAAAGGAGTGGGGGGGAGGAGGGGGAGTACAGGGGAGAGGGCCCTTATATACACAAATTTACTCTCATACACACAGACCCACACCCACACCCACACATACACACACACAACACTCATATGTTCACGATCACTTTCCACACACACACACACACACGCTCATTCTTACATGCTCTCATTCCTCATTCTCTGACACATTCTGATATGTTCACTTACAGCTTTACTCCTCTCATTTTTCCACACACCCCTCTCACACACATGCTCGCTCACTCCTCTCCCTCTTCCACAAACACACACACACCCGCATACCCATGTTTCTTCACACTTTCACAAAAACACACACTCTCACAGACATGTTCTTTCCCCTCCCCTTGATATACTCCCTCCCCCATGCATATACCCATTCACATATATACACACACACACATGCCCCTCACATATATATACAAACACACATGCACAAATACCCCCCTCACTAATTACTAGAGATGTGAATCGTGTGCCCGATCGTCTTAACGATCAGGTTCGGATGGTGGGAGGGAAAAATCGGATCGTTAGAGATTGTGAATTGGAATCGTTCCGATTCCAATTCACATTGTTAAATTTTTAGTGAGGCCTGAGCAGATAAACAAAACCCCACCGACCCCCCCCCCCAAAAAATGTTAAATTACCTGGTGGTCCAGTGGGGGGGGGGGGGGGGGGCCCGGCGCGATCTCCCGCTCTCGGGCCATCGGCGCCATTTTGGCTACCACTGATAAAAAGGTGCCGATGGCCCGAAAAAAAAAACCCCACCCCGACCCTTTTCAAATTACCCCTTTGCTTCTCCCACCCTCCCGACCCCCCCAAAAACCTTTTAGATGTACCTGGTGATCTAGCGGGGGGTCCAGGTACCATCCCTTCAATCGTGCCGGTGCCGGTGCTGGAGGTTTCAAAATGGCGCCGATTGCCTTTGCCCTTAACTTGTCACAGGGAGCGACCATCGCTCCCTGTGACAAGGTAAGGGCAAAGGCGATAGACTGCCAGTATGGTGCCGATCGCCTTTGCCCTTACCTTGTCACAGGGAGCGACCATCGCTCCCTGTGACAAGGTAAGGGCAAAGGCGATAGACTGCCAATATGGCGCCAATCGCCTTTGCCCTTACCTTGTCACAGAGAGCGACCGTCGCTCCCTGTGACAAGTTAAGGGCAAAGGCGATCGGCGCCATTTTGAAACCTCCAGCACCAGCACCGGCACGATTGAAGGGATGGCTCCTGGACCCCCTGCTAGACCACCAGGTACATCTAAAAGGTTTTTGGGGGGGTCGGGAGGGTGGGAGAAGCAAAGGGGTAATTTGAAAAGGGTCGGGGTGGGTTTTTTTTTTCGGGCCATCGGCGCCTTTTTATCAGTGGTAGCCAAAATGGCGTCGATGGCCCGAGAGCGGGAGATCGCGCCGGGGCCCCCCCCCCCCACTGGACCACCAGGTAATTTAACATTTTGGGGGGGTTCGGGAGGGTGGGGGAGTGTAAGGAATTTGTTTTAAAAGGTCGGGGTGGGTTTAGAGGTTTGTTGGTGTGCCGGTTTTCCCACCCTCCCCCAAATAATTCCCGTGCCCTATTTAACGATACAATATAAATGCTCCTGACGATAAATCGTGGGCATTTGTATTGTATCGTGTACTCTAACGGTTTAGAACGATTTTAAAATTATCGGACGATAATTTTAATCGTTCAAAAATGATTCACATCCCTACTAATTACCTCTCCCCACCCCAAACTCACCAGCATGGGCAACCTCCTCCTGGGGTTGAAAGGAAGACTCCTTCTTCCAGCCAATAATAACAGCAGCAGCAGCAGCAACGTCCTCTGCTGCTTTTTTTATTGGCCTTCTCCCTTCTTCCTGCCAGCATTGGTCCGCAGGCTCAGGAAGAAGAAAGGAGGCCTCTGATTGGTTAAAAGGTAGGGAAAAAGAAGGAGGCAATTGGCCTGTGTAGGCCAAGCAGACGTCTTCGAAGCTGACTGCGTCACTAGCGAAGCAGCAGTAGCAGCAGCCGTGCACCTGGAGATTACAGCTGTTGGCCCAGAGACCTGGTAATTCCATTAGAATGCCAGAGTGTCCGGGTTAAATCCGGAGAGTTCCCAGTATGTACATATTCTTTCTCAGACACAAAGGCACACCCACACACAGAGCATATGTGTGTATATTTGTGTCAGAGAGAAAGATACCCTCCCCCCCACACACACTTTCTCACATAGACTAAGTATGTATGGGTTTGTGTTTCTCTCTCACTCTCTTTGACACAGACACACAAACACTCTCTCTGACATGCTACTACTGTGCTGCTGCTTAGGTGCCTGCATAGTGATTGGCCCTGCTGCATCATGGGGTAAAGTTCTTGCTTTCTGCGAGCCCTTCCTCATTCTGCAGCAGCCCCCTTCCCTTTCCCAATCCCATTCTCTAGGAGACTCGCTGGTTCCAGAGCCAGCTGCTTCTCTCAGAGCTCAGTACAGTCACCTCAGACAGAAGCCTCCCCAACAGGCACATCATCCTGGCTTACCTCTTCCTTTCTGTGTCTGTAGCTTGCCTCCACTTCTCCACAACCCTCCCACCACTTTAGTGCTTTCCCATTGTCTGCAGACTGCACAGACTGCTGCTTTTATGGTTCCCCAGGCTCTGCTCTGCTTACCTACTCCAAGGGAGGGGGGGGGGGGGGGGGGGACACACCAGAAGTGACCCATACTGTTTCCTGGGCTTTTACAAAGAGAACATTAAGCCCTGGCCGAGAATGGGGAGAACCACTAACCCAAAGTAGTACAGCTTCAGATTGAAATTTGCTTTCTCTTGTGGTTTTCAGTGCAGCCAGTGCTGGTGCAAGGGTATTAGGTGTCATAGGCAAACTTTACAGCCTTGCACAAGCTCCTGGCTCCACCTTTACACAAGCAATTAAAAATTATGCATGTATAATAACACATTTTACATGAAAAACAACATTCAGTATTCTAAGGTAAAAATAGTATCACAACATGCATATTATTTACATAAACTGCTCTGGTATTAACTAGAAAACTTTGCAAAAAAAGACACCTGCAGGCATATGGTTTTAGGACTATTGTAAAGCATGTTAACCTTCAGAAAGCTTTGAGTAAACTGAATTACAATATAGTAAATCTCTCATACGAAAATAGCACTAACTGCTAGCACTCAAACAGTAACAAGCCTGCCTATGAGAAAGTAACATTGTAAATATTACACCAGGCTCTAAAACACCAATGCACCTGATATTAAGATAACAAAACAAGCCAAGCTGTTATAGATCCCTACACAGAAATTACAAGCTCGCAGAATACCTCACCTCATTCATACATGTAGAACACACAGATCCTCACCAAATACAGAATAAAGAGACAATAAAGTTGAACTAGAAACATGCAGACAAAAACTGAATTGGAAACCATAATATGATAGACTCTGTAAGCAGTCCAACAATGAAAAGCAGAAACAACATTGTTTCTCTTTAAACATTAAGCAATAAAGTCAAGAGTTACAAAACATCATTCATAATATAAAAACTATGCTAATAAAAAAATAAATATGTCAAGCAGGCAACAGCCAACAAACATCCAGTAATTATAACTCACACATTTTTTCTAATATTTCCCAAACACCAAATACTTCACACAGTAGACACATGAAATAACACCCCAAAATTTACATTAATAGCATTCAAAATCTCCAGCTCTCCATACCTGGGATCTTTTGACTTCCAGTCACCCACAGATTGTTGTGGATTATGGGAGGGAAGCCTTACAATCTTTATCCTCTGTCTCCTACACTAATATACACACATGCTGTCACACTCACAGGCTCTCTCTCACATATTTGCTGTTACATACACAGGCTTTCTCACTCTCTCATACACATGCAGAGTTTCTCTCATTCTCACACATACAGGCTCAGGGTTTCATAGACACATGCAAGCTCTCTCGCTCTGTCATACAATCACAGACTCACAGACACGCAAGCTCTCACACACACACACATGCAGACTGTCTCATACATGCATGCAGGCTCTCTCACACACACCCCCAGGATTACTTGCTCGCTCTCATATACACAAGCATACACAGATAGAGCTTTCTGGCCTCCCCCTTTCTTCTGGCCTTGTCTTTGGCCACTGTGGGATTGCAGAGTGCTCCTCAATGCTGGAAGGGATGTGGAAGGTGGCCACTGCTACCTGCTGCTCCTGCAAGGCAGGGGGAGGTCCCTGGCTGCAGTCACACAGGCCTCTCTTCAGGCTGCAGCAGGATGGGAAGTACCACACCGCTCAAATGTAAAGGGGGCAAAGCCGGCTTATGGGCCAAGAAGACTGCTGACTGCCACAGACAACCAGTGCCCCGATTCCACCCGGGGGGAAAGGTCTGGCTGAGCACACGCCACATCCACCTTAGGGTCCCATCTATGAAGTTCACTCCTCACTACATTGGTCCTTTTCCTGTCGTGCAGCACATTGGGTCAGTCTCTTACTGGCTGTGGCTACCATCCACCCTCAAGATTCACGACGTCTTCCACATCTCCCTGCTGAAACCCCTCATTCTTTCTTGGTCCTCCTGCAAGTTACCTGAACCCTCCAAGATTTTGACGGAGGATGATCAGATTTTTGAAGTTCAAGAGATTCTGGACGTCCATCGTTGCTGGACCCGCTGGGAGTACCTCATCTCGTGGCAGGGCTTTGGCCCCGAAGAAAATACGTGGGAGCCCGCCTCCACCATACTAGATAGAAACCTCCTGCGCTGTTCCACACTGTCCACCCTCGGAAGCCCAAACCCC
Organism: Rhinatrema bivittatum; assembly: GCF_901001135.1. NCBI lineage: Eukaryota > Metazoa > Chordata > Amphibia > Gymnophiona > Rhinatrematidae > Rhinatrema > Rhinatrema bivittatum. The sequence continues at coordinate 230,341,675 of NC_042615.1, read as the reverse complement.
CAGGGAGGGGGTTTAAAAGGGGGGTACTTTTGCATGGGCCAGCCGCGTGGCCACGCGACCAGCCCCACTTACCGGCACGACCGGTCCCTCCATGGCAATTCTTCGGTGTCTCGCCCAGGGCGCCTCCCCCGCTCAGGGCTCTGTTGTAGGCAGATGCGGGTGTGGGCGTGCCTCCAGGCACTCGCCCCATCTCTTAAAGGGACCCAGGACAGGAAGTGTCCCAGTTCCAGGAAATGAAGTCAGGACCGGTGCTCTATTTAACTCTGGACCCCGGCAGTCTGCTTTGCCTTGCAACAGGTCTCCACTGAGTGATCAGCTGCTGCTGGGCTTCCTCCTAGTTCCTGTCTATGCCCCTGTCTTGCCTTCTGCCTCCCTGTTCCTGTTCCAGCCCGTCTGTCTCTATATTCTGCCCTGTCTCCCATCTCTGCCTGGCTTGACTTGTCGCTGACCTTGGAATGCCCCTGGATTCTTCTGCTTGCTGCCTGCCCCTGACCTTGGAACGCCCCTGGATTCTGTCTGCTTGCTGCCTGCCTCTGACCTTGGTACGTTTCTGGACTCGATCCGTTCACTACCTGGCTAAACTCCTCTTCATCTGACGTCGTTGGACCTTCTTCTTCTTCATCAGGAACATAAGAACATAAGAAGAACATAAGAACCCCACCTAAGTCCTGCCTGCCCTGGCACCCAAGGGCGCAACCTGCGGGGAATGAGGGTGGGTACAAGTGAAGGTCTGCTCCGGTTCCTACACCTCCAGTTCCGCCTACCGATGGTCGGGACCTGCGGAACGTCACAGCAGGTAGTGTTAACCTCACCTCGGCTAAGGGTCCACACCTCGGCTGGCAACAGCCAACATAGGAAAAGGACTTTCCAAGTTAGGAACTTTAAAAGAGTTTACTCCAGTGGCTCAAAAGGAGGTTTCATTAATTGAGAAAGGACCGTGTTGAAATTCCATGGAATGATGTGGCTTATGTTTCAGAGGTTTGGCGTGGTAATGTCCTTTCAAAAAATGAGACACAAACAGATGCATGGAGATTGATTTGTTGTCCAACAAAGTGTGGTAAGCGTGATGGTGCTCAGATGTACTCTCACTGAGGCAGTGGCAAGGCCTGAATTATATAGGTGAAACAAGTATTGCAAAAGTTGTGGAATCTCACATGAGAAGGGATCAGAATCATGCTGTTGGCCCCAGAAGTAAAATCTTTTTGTTATGTTTGGCCCCATGAGCTGCCACACTCACCTGGCAGGTTTTGGCTGCAATGTGGTATGGACATCGCCAGCAACACCAACCAACCGGCTCTGACGCGATGCGCCTAAGGTGCGCTTGCACACCTCCTCTCTATTTAAAAGGTCCGTGGTGGGAAGGCAGCCCCAACACTCTCTGATGACATCACTGGCATTCCCCTACTTCAACCACCTCCAGAGGAGCATCAGATGCATCAGCAACCAATTTTTCTGCTCCTGGGCTTCCTGCTCTAGCCTTGAATCATCCTTGCCTCATCCAACCTTGCCTCATCCTTGCCGTATCCAGTCTTGCCTCATCCAACTTTGCCTCATCCTTGCCTCATTCTTCCTTGTCTCCCCCTTGGCTTGATCTTCTGGTTTTGACCTCTTGCTTGGATTGGACCTGACTTCGGTCTCAGAGCTGATTATCCTTGATTGCTGCCTAGCAGAGGCCACCCTAAGTAAACCTGCTCTTCTCCTCAAATCCTGGTCCCTGTCTGCCTTTCAATTGCCTTGACTTGGATTGATGCTCAAGCCTTCCTGGACATGGGTGCCAATGGTAACTTTATCAGTGAGGCGCTGGTGCACCAGTATGTTCTTACCATCCTCCAGGTGGAGACCACACTCATTATATCCTCCATCTATGGGGATCCCTTGCCTGGCCAAGTCTTGATTGCCACTGCACCTCTCCTAATGCAGACCGGCCTGCTCCACCTGGAGTTGATCAGCCCATATATGATGCTCAAGTGCATCAACGATATCATTCTGGATTTACCCTGGGTTAAGCAGCACTAATCTCACATTGATTGGGAAACCCTGCAGATCTCCAAGTGGAGTGTCTCTTGCTACGTGCAGTGCTTCTCAAAAGTATACCCAGCTATCACTCATGCCCAAATGGTAATCCCTGAGTTAACTTGTCTGCCTCCACTGTACGCTGCCTACATGAATATCTTCAGTAAATGACAGGCTGAAACCCTTTCTCCACACCGCTCTTATGTCTGCCTCATCAATCTGCTTCCAGGGAATATGCCCCCCAAGGGGATGGTTTATCCTCTCTCCACTCTAGAAACTGAGGTGATGTCCAAATATATTCAGGAGAACTTAGAGAAGGGGTTTATCTACCCTTCTTCCTTCTCCTGGAGCTGATTTCTTCTTTGTGGGAAAGAAAGATGGCTCTCTTTGCCCTTGCATCGATTACCAAGGACTCAATGCCATTATCAGGAAGAACCAGTATCTATTGCCACTTATCACAGAACTCTTCGACAACCTTAAAGGGGCCCAGATATTCACTAGACGTTATCTTTGCGGTGTGTATAATCTAATCAGGATCAAAGAAGGTGATGAATGGAAGACAGCTTTCAATACCAGGGATGGGCATTACGAGTACCTGGTAATGCCCTTTTGGTTATGCAATGTTCCCACTGTCTTTTGGTTTATGGTCAATGAAATTTTCCTTGATCATCTCTATTCCCATGTGGTCATGTATCTTGATGATATCCTTGACTTCCCTCTAAAACATTGGCCCAGCATCAAGTACTTGTGAAGCAAATGCTGTAATGCCTTCAGGAACATCAGCTGTATGTGAAATTAGAAAAATTTATGTTTGAGCGACAGGAGTTGCAATTCTTGGGTTATATTGTCTCCCGAAATGATTTCCAGAAGCATGCCGATAAGCTGAAGGCTATCCTGGACTGGCCATAGCCTGTAGGCCTCAAGGCCTTACAGCGGTTCCTTGGATTCGCTAATTACTACAGACAGTTCATCCAATACAATTCCTCCTTGACTGCTCTGCTCACAGCACTTATCAAGAAGGGCACTGACACCAGGAACTGGAACTACAGCGCTGTTCAGGCATTCCACAGTCTCAAAAAGGAATTCATCAGAGACCCTTGTCTTCACCATCCAGACCCTTCCAAGTCATTTGTGCTGAAGATAGATGCTTCTACCTTTCAGGTAGGGGCTTTCCTCTTACAGCACAACTAAGAAACCCTGGTGACCTGATCCTATTTTTCTAAGAAGCTCTCTCCAGGTGAAAGAAACTATACATTGATGACTGAACTGCTGGTTGTTAAGCTAGCACTTGAAGAATGGTGGCACTTATTAGAAGGAGCCAGGAATCTAGTAACCATCTATATAGATTACAAGAATCTGGAATATTTGTCTTAGACTCAGTGACTGAATCCATGGCAAACCCATTGGTCATTATTTTTCAACAGATCTGACTTTGAATTACGATACCACCCAGCAGAGAGAAACCATCAGGCTGATGCCTTATCATGCTCTTTTCACACAGAGGACTTCCTGGAACCACCTCGGCACATTATTGACTCAGCGAAAATTGTAGTAGTAGCCATTGTACCAGTCCTACCTGAGAAGACAGTCATTCCCTAGCGGCTTTACAAGACAGTGCTGCACTGGGCTCATGACTCTCGGCTAGTGGACCATCTTGGCATCACTAGAACTGATCTTCCACCACTATTTGTAGCCTCAGATGAAGAACGATGTTAGGCAGTTCATAGAATCATGCCCTATATGTGCCATGAACAAGAGCTCCTATGCTCGACCCTAGGGTATGTTACAGCCACTGCCAGCCCCCAAGAAACCCTAGACCCATTTGGCCATTGACTTTGTCACGGACCTTTCCCTGTCTGGTGGCAACCCCACATTCTGGGTGGTGGTGGATTGTTTTTCAAAAATGGCACATTTCATACCTCCTCCTGGGCTCCCCTTAGCATCTGAACTGGCTAATCTCTTCATTCAGCACATCTTCAGACTGCACATTCTCCTGACCCACATTCTCTCTGACTGTGGAGTAAAGTTCACAGCCCATTTTTGGAAAAGGTTACGCAGGAAATTTGGCATCACCCTTGACTTCACCTTGGCATATCACCCTCAGAGCAATGAGCAAAGAGAGTGGATGAACCAGACTTTCAAAGCCTTCTTAAGGGCCTATGTCAACCAGCGACAAGACAACTAATCTTCTCTTCTCCCATAGACAGAAGTCTGCCACAATAATCATGTGATCAACATATAAAAATTAGAGAGACAACAAATTCTATCACATCAATGTTATATTTATTTATGTAAAAAACCCCACAAAACCCTACATAGACAATTTTAAAACTAAGCTAGCACATTCATACTCACACACCACAATAAAATATCGCATGAAGTTTGAGATGTTCATAGACCAAATTTTTAGTTATAAATATGATTATACATTTATATATTTTATAACTAAAAATTTGGTCTATGAACATCTCAAACTTCATGCGATATTTTATTGTGGTGTGTGAGTATGAATGTGCTAGCTTAGTTTTAAAATTGTCTATGTAGGGTTTTGTGGGGTTTTTTACATAAATAAATATAACATTGATGTGATAGAATTTGTTGTCTCTCTAATTTTTATATGTTGATGATAGTGATATAGGGAGTGGTACTTAAAATTGCCCTTTGTGTTGTTATACAATAATCATGTGGGCAGCTCAACTGGTTCCTCAACCTTTTATGTGGTCTTTGGCTGCCACCCTCAAACTCTCATGCCTATTCCAGTATCTGTCACTTGCCCTGCAGTCAACCTTATGGCCTGCAAACTTCAAGAGCTCTGGCAAAAAACACACCATCTTCTGGATCAAGCTGCAAGGTGCTCTAAGAGACAAGCTGACAAGAAACTTCACCCTGCACCCCAATTCCAGCTGGGAGAATGTTAGATATGTCGGCCGCGGACGTCGGGAGCACAGCAGGGAGACGGCCCAGCTGCGCGCCTCCAGCTTCGGGCTCTCCTGCGGCCACTGCTGCTAAAGATGCTGCCTCCCATGGCAGTCCCTGGCTCCTTCGTCGCAGCTCGACCCGTATGACATAGTGAGGGCAAAGGTAGCGCCGGCGCCATTTTGAAGATTGGCAATACGGCCCGCGTGCAGGAGGTCGCTCCCAGACCCCCGCTGGACTTTTGGCAAGTCTTGTGGGGGTCAGGAGGCCCCCCCCAAGCTGGCCAAAAGTCCCTGGGGGTCCAGCGGGGTTCCGGGGGTGATCTCCCGCACGCGTGACGTCGGGAGCCAGGAAACAAAATGGCGCCGGCGCTACCTTTGCCCTGTCACATGATAAGGGCAAAGGGCCACCGGCGCCATTTCTCAACGCAGCAGTGGCCAGAGAGCGGGAGGAGATCGCGTCGGGACCCCCCCACTGGACCCCAGGTAATTTAAAACATTTTGGGGGGGGGGGTTGGGAGGGTGGGGGATTTGTTTTAAAGGTTCGGGTGGGTTTTAGGGTTTTTTTGGTGTGCCGGTTTTCCCGCCCTCTCCCGATTTACGATTTTTAACGTTTTTTAGAAAAAAAAAAACTTGACGATCAGATTTAAGACGATCGATTACACGATTCACACCTCTAGTGCCTTCATCCTGAGTTCCGGCGTCTCTCTCTATTCAGCGGTTTTTAACTCTACTCCTGGCCAATCCCCATTGATCTTTCCAGGACGAGACTGGGAGCACCCTAGGGTGCTTACTGTTCACGTTGGTGCGCAACATCACCTGTTAAAACTTTATTGGTAGCTCATTTATACCGGTCCCTATTTTAATTTAGTTATGTTATTTAAGTCTTCAATCCCCATGTGTCTATACAGTATTTCTCTATATCACATATTTAAAAGAATCCTTTCTTCCTTTCTTCTTTTTTTCTTTTTTATGCCCGCAATTCTGCAGCGGCTAGTTTTATTTAAACTCGGACCTGATGGAGACCTATCGAGTAGGCCCCCCCGTGTATATCTGGATACACGTCTCGAGAACGACAAATGATTAAGGGAAACAACAGGGAACCCCTGCTGGACTTTTGGCAAGTCTTGTAGGGGTCAGGAGGGTCCCCCAAGACTTGCCAAAAGCCCCTGGTGGTCCAGTGGGGGTCCGGGAGCGATCTCCTGCACTTGGGCCATCGGCTGCCAGTAATCAAAATGGCACCGATAGCCTTTGCCCTTACTATGTGACAGGGGCTACCGGTGCCATTGGTCTCATTATTTGCTATAACTAAAAATCATCAAATTATAATTTTAAGAACATAAGAACATAAGAAAATGCCATACTGGGTCAGACCAAGGGTCCATCAAGCCCAGCATCCTGTCTCCAACAGTGGCCAATCCAGGCCATAAGAGCCTGGCAAGTACCCAAAAACTAAGTCTATTCCATGTAACCATTGCTAATGGCAGTGGCTATTCTCTAAGTGAACTTAATAGCAGGTAATGGACTTCTCCTCCAAGAACTTATCCAATCCTTTTTTAAACACAGCTATACTAACTGCACGAACCACATTGTCTGGCAACAAATTCCAGAGTTTAATTGTGCGTTGAGTAAAAAAGAACTTTCTCCGATTAGTTTTAAATGTGCCCCATGCTAACTTCATGGAGTGTCCCCTAGTCTTTCTACTATCCGAAAGAGTAAATAACCGATTCACATCTACTCGTTCTAGACCTCTCATGATTTTAAACACCTCTATCATATCCCCCTTCAGTCGTCTCTTCTCCAAGCTGAAAAGTCCTAACCTCTTTAGTCTTTCCTCATAGGGGAGTTGTTCCATTCCCCTTATCATTTTGGTAGCCCTTCTCTGTACCTTCTCCATCGCAATTATATCTTTTTTGAGATGCGGCGACCAGAATTGTACACAGTATTCAAGGTGCGGTCTCACCATGGAGCGATACAGAGGCATTATGACATTTTCCGTTTTATTCATCATTCCTTTTCTAATAATTCCCAACATTCTGTTTGCTTTTTTGACTGCCGCAGCACACTGAACCGACGATTTCAATGTGTTATCCACTATGACACCTAGATCTCTTTCTTGGTTTGTAGCACCTAATATGGAACCCAACATCGTGTAATTATAGCATGGGTTATTTTTCCCTATATGCATCACCTTGCACTTATCCACATTAAATTTCATCTGCCATTTGGATGCCCAATTTTCCAGTCTCACAAGGTCTTCCTGCAATTTATCACAATCTGCTTGTGATTTAACTACTCTGAACAATTTTGTGTCATCTGCAAATTTGATTATCTCACTCGTCGTATTTCTTTCCAGATCATTTATAAATATATTGAACAGTAAGGGTCCCAATACAGATCCCTGAGGCACTCCACTGTCCACTCCCTTCCACTGAGAAAATTGCCCATTTAATCCTACTCTCTGTTTCCTGTCTTTTAGCCAGTTTGCAATCCACGAAAGGACATCGCCACCTATCCCATGACTTTTTACTTTTCCTAGAAGCCTCTCATGAGGAACTTGTCAAACGCCTTCTGAAAATCCAAGTATACTATATCTACCGGTTCACCTTTATCCACATGTTTATTAACTCCTTCAAAAAATTGAAGCAGATTTGTGAGGCAAGACTTGCCCTGGGTAAAGCCATGCTGACTTTGTTCCATTAAACCATGTCTTTCTATATGTTCTGTGATTTTGATGTTTAGAACACTTTCCACTATTTTTCCTGGCACTGAAGTCAGGCTAACCGGTCTGTAGTTTCCCGGATCGCCCCTGGAGCCCTTTTTAAATATTGGGGTTACATTTGCTATCCTCCAGTCTTCAGGTACAATGGATGATTTTAATGATAAGTTACAAATTTTTACTAATAGGTCTGAAATTTCATTTTTTAGTTCCTTCAGAACTCTGGGGTGTATACCATCCGGTCCAGGTGATTTACTACTCTTCAGTTTGTCAATCAGGCCTACCACATCTTCTAGGTTCACCGTGATTTGATTCAGTCCATCTGAATCATTACCCATGAAAACCTTCTCCATTACGGGTACCTCCCCAACATCCTCTTCAGTAAACACTGAAGCAAAGAAATAATTTAATCTTTCCGCGATGGCCTTATCTTCTCTAAGTGCCCCTTTAACCCCTTGATCATCTAACGGTTCAACTGACTCCCTCACAGGCTTTCTGCTTCGGATATATTTAAAGAAGTTTTTACTGTGAGTTTTTGCCTCTACAGCCAAATTCTTTTCAAATTCTCTCTTAGCCTGTCTTATCAATGTCTTACATTTAACTTGCCAATGTTTATGCTTTATCCTATTTTCTTCTGTTGGATCCTTCTTCCAATTTTTGAATGAAGATCTTTTGGCTAAAATAGCTTCTTTCACCTCCCCTTTTAACCATGCCGGTAATCGTTTTGCCTTCTTTCCACCTTTCTTAATGTGTGGAATACATCTGGACTGTGCTTCTAGAATGGTATTTTTTAACAATGACCACGCCTCTTGGACATTTTTTACTTTTGTAGCTGCTCCTTTCAATTTTTTTCTAACAATTTTTCTCATTTTATCAAAGTTTCCCTTTTGAAAGTTTAGCACGAGAGCCTTGGATTTGCACACTGTTCCTTTTCCAGTCATTAAATCAAATTTGATCATATTATGATCACTATTGCCAAGCGGCCCCACCACCGTTACCTCTCTCACTAAGTCCTGTGCTCCACTGAGAATTAGATCTAAAATTGCTCCCTCTCTCGTCGGTTCCTGAACCAATTGCTCCATAAAGCTATCATTTATTCCATCCAGGAACGTTATCTCTCTAGCGTGACCCGATGATACATTTACCCAGTCTATATTGGGGTAATTGAAGTCTCCCATTATTACTGCACTACCAACTTGGTTAGCTTCCCAAATTTCTCTTAGCATTTCACTGTCCATCTCACCATCTTGACCAGGTGGACGGTAGTATACCCCTATCACTGTAGTCTTCCCTGATACACAAGGGATTTCTACCCATAAAGATTCAATTTTGTATTTAGTCTCATGCAGGATGTTTATCCTGTTGGACTCTATGCCATCCCGGACATAAAGCGCCACACCTCCTCCCGACTGCTCCTCTCTGTCATTGCGATATAATTTGTACCCCGGTATAGCACTGTCCCATTGGTTATCCTCTTTCCACCATGTCTCTGAGATGCCAATTAAGTCTATGTCATCATTTACTGCTATACATTCTAATTCTCCCATCTTACTTCTTAGACTTCTGGCATTCGCATACAAACATTTCAAAGTTTGTTTTTTGTTTGTATTTTTATTCTGCTTTTTAATTGTTAGGGATAAGTTAGAATTTTTTAGCTCAGGTGAGTTTTTAGTTACAGGCACTTGGACTACTTTTCTAATTATTGGAACCTCACTGTCGGGATGCCCTAATTCTAATGCATCATTAGTATCCTTTAAAGATACATCTCTCCGAACCATGCGCTGCTGAGCGACTGTCGGCTTTCCCCTTTGTTCTAGTTTAAAAGCTGCTCTATCTCCTTTTTAAAGGTTAGCGCTAGCTGTCTGGTTCCACCCTGGTTAAGGTGGAGCCCATCCCTTCGGAAGAGACTCCCCCTTCCCCAAAAGGTTCCCCAGTTCCTAACAAAACTGAATCCCTCTTCCTTGCACCATCGTCTCATCCACGCATTGAGACTCCGGAGCTCTGCCTGCCTCTGGTGACCTGCGCGTGGAACAGGGAGCATTTCAGAGAATGCTACCCTGGAGGTTCTGGATTTAATCTTTCTACCTAAGAGCCTAAATTTGGCTTCCAGAACCTCCCTCCCACATTTTCCTATGTCGTTGGTGCCCACGTGTACCACGACAGCCGGCTCCTCCCCAGCACTGTCTAAAATCCTATCTAGGTGACGCGTGAGGTCCGCCACCTTCGCACCAGGGTTGACTCAAGTTCAGCCACACATAGACTTCCAGCTCAGTCATAACCTGCTCACTGCCATCTCTGATGAGGGTCTGAATCTGATGCACTTAGAGGTCTGTTTCATTTGTGCGCACCAAGATTTTTTTTTCCCTGATCAGGCCCCATCCTCCTGCCGCTATAGTCCAACCTTAATGGCAACAGTCCTCAGTAGAAATAGTCCATCATTCCTTTCGGAAGCTGGTACTGTATATGAGTACCATGGACTCCACCATTAAGTGTTGCTGTTGAGTGAATATTGGGATTTCCTGCCCTTCTTGCACCTGGGATTGCAATCTTTTCAGCACTACCAGCTCCTTCTGGTTTAACGACTAGGATTCAGATCTGTGACTTGAAACTTTGTCTCCTATGTAGCACATAGAACCCTGTCCTTGGACCTTCAGGATGGCCCAAATAGCAATTTTTTAATCTACCAATGAATGCCATTTCATTTTAAAAAATCCATCATGATATGCTATCTTATTAATTGATTTTTCCAGATTATTTCAGGATATGTTTTATAATTTCTTAATACTTCACAGCACAAAAGTTTGGAATTCTGGATCTGACTGAGCTTTTAACTGTTTTATTGCCATGTGCCAAAATAGGTATAGGAAGACTACAATAGGTTGTGTTGGACATTTTATTACTTTTTGCTTGTATTGCAATTGACCAGCATATATACAATGCATGTAGACATCTACTCTAGCTCTCAGATCATAAAGCAAACTATATTTAAACTGAAGAAGAAATGTATGCCATTGTGGTCAATCTTGAATAATTTCACCAGTATGTGTACAAGAGAAGGGTTATAATAAAATCTGACCATAAACCGCTAGAGAAAATCATAAAATATCCCTTGCTTCAGCACCACCGGACTTCAGAGAATGATGTTGTGGCTGCAGAAATTTGATATTGTGGTAAAAAAAAACAGACCAGGAAAAACATACTGACTGCAGACACATTAAGCAGTCTATTTATGGCAAACACATTAAACAGACTATGGCAGAAAAAAAGAGTATGGGAAAATCATGTGAAGACAGTGAAGCAAAAGTTTATCTTATCCTTTACAGTTAACCTGTACTGGATCAGAAATTGATAGAGCAGAGGAATGAGACTATTGCCAATCATCATCACTGATTCAGATCATTATTAGTTAATGGCCAACAGCAAAATACTTCTCTGTCCACCAGAAATGACCAGAAATTTCTATGAGGAACTGAATCATGGGTAAATTTGTAATACCAATATCACGAGGCCTGAACTGATGAAGCCCGTCTGATCCAGTCACACATGAGTGGAAATAATATCAGCAGGGTACCAAGAATTTACTGCATTAACTCAGCATCAAGGTTAATTTTCAGGAAACTATACTAAAGTGTCACGGGATATCTACCCTCATCCATATAATGGAAAACAATGTCATATTTTTCATGTTCACCAATGGGACTTTGGTGTTAGTAGTAGATTACTGAAGTTGCAACTTTAATTTAATTTTGGATTTCAACAATGTCATTTCTGGCTAGGCAACCACTTCAAAGAAAATTACAATAGGTGAAAGGATGGCGCCGGCCGTCCATTACTCCTACCATGTGACAGGGGCCGGCCAATGGCATGGATACCCTATCACATGGTAAGGGCAAAGTGCCATCGGCGCCATTTTTATTAGTGGCAGCCGACGGCCCGAGAGTGGGAGATCGCTCCCGGGAACCCCACTGGACCACCAGGTACTTGTAAAAAGTTTTGGAGGGGGGGCGGTCAGGAGGGTGGGGGAAGCTAAGGGATCTGTTTTAAAGGGTCAGGGTGGGTTTTTTGTTTATCGGTTCGGGCGTAGCCGATAAAAAAAAAACCGATCGGACCGCACGAAAAAAATTTCACGATGTGAATCGGAATCGGAACCGATTCCGGTTCCGATTCAATTCTCTGGTATCCTCTCACCTTCTCTATCAGGTAGGCAGGGCTGATGATTTTCCATTCTTTGAAAGTGAGGGATAGGATTTTGACTTCAATGTGTTGAGAAATAGGGAGCTGATGAAGTGTGAACAATAGATGGGAGGCCTGTTCCCATTTTCTCCTGCTGTGACAGTTCTGGCAACAAAGTTTTGTAGTGTGATTATGTGTTGAGTAAAAAAATATTTTCTCCTATTTGTCTTAAATATATCACCTAGTAACTTGATTGAATGTCCCCTGGTCTTTGTACTTTTTGAAAGAGTAAACAATTGATTTGCATTTACCCATTCCACTCCACTCGTTATTTTATAGCCTTCTTTCATATCTCCCCTCGGCTATCTCTTCTGCAAATTCTACAGCCCTAACCTCTTTACTCTTTTCTCATAGGAGAATCGTTCCATCCCCTTTATCATTTTAGTTGCCTTTTCCTGTACCTTTTCTAATTTTGCTATATATTTTTTTTGAGATGCAGTGACCAAATCTGTACACAATACTCAAGGTGTGTGCTTTTTTTGCAGTGTATGCCTGTATAATATATATGTTGTTGTAAGTGATATTTTTACTTCAGAAGATTATACTTTGAATGTCTATTTTGCATTTGCAATCTGCCTTTTTAGTTTTGGGAAGTTAATACATTTTAAAATGGAAAAGAATGTATACGTTTGTTAATTGTGTGGGCAGGGGAGGGAAGGGAAAATGAAAGGCTGTAAGGCTTGTATCAGCCCTAAGAGAGTGTGTCACACACGCAGACTCCCACCATTCACCAACCTCTCCCACCTGAAGGGGGCAGATCCTGGAGAAGGGTGGGAGGCAGGTAATAGGGAATGGAGGAGTCCTATTTTTAGACGCAGGAGGTGGGACTGACTTTGGCCGTCCTGCCCAATTAAATATTTCGCCGGTGCCCCCTAGTGCAGATACCGAAGACTGTGAACAAAAAAACAACAGGCCCAAAAACTGATTTGTTAGAGGAGTGGGCTGCAAGCAAGGGAAGCCAGGGTTCAAATCCTATTGCCATTCCTTGTGACCTTGGGCAAGTCACTTCACCCTCCATTGCCTTCCCCTTGCCCTGGCACTTGGTGATTTTACCTTTCCCGGGCCATGTGGGGAGGGGGGAGGCCATTTCATCCTTTGCCTCAGGCAGCAGATTGCCTTGAACCGCTCCTGCTGTGAGTATTTTCTGTTTTTGTTTCTGGCCAGAAATGCATTGCTTTTGTTACAGATATGCAAGAAATAGCTCACAATTCTGCAGACCTTGCTAGGATTGCTGGAGTGCATAGTGCGCTTTCTTCTTGAAATCTTTGCTTATCTGGTCCTTGGGTCCTGTGGTCCATGCCCAGCCACATTGCCGACTATTCTGAGCTTTACCAAATCAGGCAAGTTAGTTTCTGGCAGAATCTATGTATGCGTATGCCTCATTCGCTGAACTGGATTGTGAAGTAGCAAATTAAAAAAAAAATAAACAAGAAAAAACATATCATTTAATTTTTTCCAGCTACTCAAATTTACTTTCTTTCTCTAATTATGTGTCTGTCAGTCTTGTTGGCATACAGCTTTAGGAAAGAAGGACTTTACTGCCAGGGTTAAGGACTTTTCTTTGCCCTACAATTTCTTTTGACCTCTGACAATAAAACCCTCCAAAAACCTAAAACCCTACTGTTCTGCTCAGTGGCTGCAGCTACACAGGCATGCTTCTGGTCCTCTCCCATTTTCTCTGCAATTTGGCTCCAAAGTGTCTGCTTTCCACATGCAGAAGCAGTAAATATTGCTCAGCTAAACTGCTTGATTACTTTGCTTTCCTGTCCAAGTGCTTTTTCTGCTTACTTTCCCTTCCTGTAGAAGGCTCTACAGGTCAGCAAGCAATTAATAAAAAAAACAAAAAAACAATCTTTCTATTAGAGCTAATGCAGCTCTGCTTCTCTCCTTCCAGGACCAGGGCACCAGGCAATACATTATTATTATTTTGAACTCTATTACAAAACAAGGGCAAGAGAGGAGTTCAGCATAGATGGTATCAATAATGTAAGTCTAGTCTGTTAAATCAATGGCATTTTTAAAGAGAAACCTCTTGAGAGCTTTTCTAAATGCCCTCATATCAGTCATAGTACGAAGCTATGCCGGCAATGAATTCCAAAACAAGAGACCAGCGACAGTCAAAATCTCTTTTGCGCTGGTTCATTCTTGGGTAGTCTGTCATAGTGCCGATGCATATTTTCTGTATGTAGACATAAGAGATGGGTTTATCTCCTCAAGGATGCAGCCTGCATCCATAGGACTCTGTTTTCTCAGGACTGGATGGGGTTGAGCACACAGATTCAGATTGCTTGATTGACATTTCACTTTTAAATGTGGTACCAAAGCAATGCATAGAATGATCAAAATAAAAAGGGAAAGAAAAGAATTACAAAATAATAACAATAAAGTACAATTACAGGTTATAAGAAGGACAGGTTTTATCCTGGTACATATTGTCCCTGGTGAGATTACATTTCTGGCTTGGTGGCAGGATACCACATATTTCGCTGCTGTTTGTCTTGTTTTCCCCCAGGATTATGTGGAGTTTTTCCTGCTCATTCTTTTGTGGGAAGTCTTTGATTTTCTCTGTCTGCTTTGGAAAAACGTGCTGTTGTGTTTCACTCATTGCTGTTTTTTTGTGTTGAAGACAAGCCTTGGCTAGCCAGTCCAAACAATGTGGCTTTATTGGAAGTACTTTTCTATGGCAAAAGGGCAATTACTTAGCTGTGATTGCCATTCTCCAGAGGCAACATTTCAATGGAAATATGCAACCCACCATCCTGCCCTCTGTGATGATTGATATCTTACCGCCTAAAGTTTAACTTTAGCGTGAATATGTTTTAAAGAACTCTCTTTTATGCCAACCATTCAATTCAGGAAGGCAAAAATCAAAGGCATTTCCTTGGGTGAAATGCTGCTTTACCTGCAGAAATGGGCTGTTTGATTATTGCCCTTCCTGTACATGGGCAAAAGTAAACACGCATTTCAACACACATGCTTTTACCCATGTATTTCTGGGGAGGGGGGGGGGAGGGGGTTAGGCTGGGGGAGGCCTAGTAAAAGTACCCACAGAAAAAAGCAAGAGCAAATTTGTGTTGGTAATTTTGAGGGGGCAATAATCAAAGCAAAACTATTGATACAGTTTTGCTGTAATTATTGGTGCAAACCCAGCAGGCCTGGTTTTGATTACCCCCATTATTTTTACTAACTTTGCAGGATGTTAGGTATGCTAGAAGTTCAGTCACAGAGACTGTTGAGAATTATAGTGGAAGCGATCACTCTGGTGAATAAAGGCCTCATTAGTGTAACCCTTTTCTCTGAAATGGCATATTCTCCAAAGGGCAAGCAAAAGAAAATTTATACTGGGACCGTCTTCACTGAAATCTTTTTCCCCTCTCTTGTCCTCCAAGGTGTAGGTCTTTTCTGTGAGGGGAAAGCTGATGCTTGTGGCCCAGACGGTGAGGTGCTTCCCTCGACACGTATGTGTAATTCCCTCGGAGGTCTGTGCTGCTGTAGTCCTTCAGGGACAAATTCTCTGGACACAGAGCTGGCTGTTCAAATAATATTTTACTGATTCTGCAAAATGTAAATCAATGTCCAATTATGAATAAATTAAGTTACAGCTGAATGTCTTCTTCCTTCTGTGTAAGTGTCTCTGGCTCAGGTTCCTTATAAAAAGTCTTACCACTCTTGTTCTGAGCATGCAAGAAGTCCAGCACTTGAGAATATCCTGCTCTGCATGGGGTCCCTGTAGAACACAGAAAAATCCTACCTGAGTTCACAGTTGATTTGTCCTTTTACCCAGCCTGTGCCTGTGGGCCTAGGGGGGAGATCAAGTGGTAGGACTCCCGTTCTGGCCTTCTTCCTTCTTTCTCCAAACTCATTTCTGCCTAGTGCCTAACTTTCAGAGGGAAAGGTCAGCAGATGACAATTAGGCTATACAGCCCAGTCTTCACAGGAGAGGAGGGGCGATAGTATCATGATACTGTAAAAAAAAAAATAAGCGAAGGGTTCATAATAATAAGATTTAATAAATGAGATGGTTTATGTATTTTTTTCATCTTAAGATGTGGTGGGGGGAGATCATATGATAGTTAAAAGTAAATAGCATTTGAGATATATATTATTATCATTATTATTCCTATCTTTAATGCTATTTTATACATAAATCTGTAGCATTTGAAATTGATTTTTAATTATTTGACATCTATATCAGGACCTTCATAACACCCATACATAGGGTTCTTTAGTCATTTTTTTACTTTATTGCACATTCGGGTCCTATTTAATCATTGGTCCTCAATTGTCCAATTTTCTTTTTTTGGATTTTTATAACATTCGTATATAAAAATAGCAGAAGGATTAATAAACGTCCCTGTAAAGTTGCTGGAAGAATGCCCGATATATCATTTCATACGCACTGCTTCAGGGGTTTAAAGTATAATTCACCATCAATCCCCTTCAAATCTGTCAAGATGACAAGCTAAGATTTGCGGCACAATCTTTCTTAAGCTCTCATGTAGCATTCTGAAAAATAAAGGACACTTTAAATATAACCATCCAAGATAGACACCATACCACAAATCACCTATTTAACTATGTGCATTAAATACTTCTTGCATTGCTTTTACATCAGCTATATATATTTCAATAGAATGGAGGTGTATTCATCAGCTTTCATCTCCTCCACTGCCCTACTAAGTCCAGACATTGACAACAGCTATTTTATTGATGACAAGGCACTAATTGATGATCAAGGCACTAATTGGTCAGGAGACCTATGTGCAGATGTTACCAGGAAATTAGGATATAGTTTGCAATCAACTGTTTAAAAGCTGACTTGGCTCAGTGTGATTACCTGAAGTGATCGCATTCATTCAAAAATACTAGATGCCATTCTATTTCTGCATTCAGTCCATTTGGATGTACAGAGTCCATGTGAAATATCTACTCATGTTCCTTTTTATTTAATATACCCACCAAATCCTCCCCTCACCAGTGAGGATGCACATTATCCATGATTGCCCACTGAATGTGTTGAAACAAGTGTCATTTTTCCGTGAAATTCTTGACAATAGATGTTGCGATCCCTGCTGCGCCACAGGAGGCATCTTACCTTCCTTTCTGGAAGGGAAGCCAGGGCCTCGCCTGTGAACTGTCCAGGATTGCTCCAGGGCTTGGGAGGCCTTGCTGTTCTTGAGGCCTGCCTGTGGCTTGCTTGGCTCTGCTTGGACTTCCTGGTTTGGCCACGCCCTTCTCCCTAGGGGCCGGCCCGTGGCTCTCCACCTCAGTTATAGGGCCAGTGAGGGCTGGTCCAGGTGAATTCCTCCCAGGGAGTTACCTGCATACAGTAGTATAAAAGGACTTTCACTTCAGTTTCTGTTTGCCTTCGGATTGAGTTTCACAGTCGTCTGTGCTTCTTCCTTGGTCCAGGCCCTCCGTGGTCTTCGCGTGTCTTGACGGCTCCCTGTCCTGTGTCTCTGCCTGTTTCCTTGATGTTGGTTCCAGATGTTCCTAGATATTTGTTCCTGATCCAGTTCCTGATGTTCTTGCTTGCTTCAGACTGCCAGGAGTGCAGTATCCTGCTTCAGACTGTCAGGAGTGCAGTATCCTGCTTCAGACTGCCAGGAGTGCAGTAACCTGCTTCTTCCCTGCGCTTGCCCCATTCTCAGCATGGTCCACGACCAGCCTTCCTGGGCTGTGTAGGGCGCGCAGTGGGACAGGGTGGTCCACGACCAGCCCATTGGGTCCGCCCGTGTCGGTGGGCTGAGTAGGGCGCCCTGAGGGACAGTGCCAATATCTTCCTTCAGCCCTCGTCTATGATGTCTCCGCTTCAGCCCTCGTCTATGATGTCTTCTGTGTTCCAAGGACTCTGTCTGCCCTCGTCCTCTGTCTGGCCTGCTGTCCAATGCTGTTACCCAGCGGCAGGTCCGAAAGGGCTTGGAACAGTCGGAGGACCATTCATCAATCAACATTGTGTTGTTGGTTGCCATGGGCGTGCAGGTCCGGTTGAGGGTCAGACCTTGTTCTCTCGTCCTTGCTTCAGCCTTGCCTTGTCTAGCTCTCCATGCTTGCACCGGCTCACCTCCCACGGTGTAACCTATTCCCAGTTTCCTGCGTCCACGTTTCCTGGCATGCCACCATCGTGGTCCGTGACAGCCCATGGGGGGCTGTGTAGGGTGCTTCGTGGTACAAGACCTTCTTCTCATCTGCAGCTCAAGTATCCAGAAGACACTTGTTTTTAATGTTCCAAGTTCCAAGTTCCGAGTCATGAATCCTGAGTCTTGAATCCTGTCCCATCTTTGGAGTTCCTTGCCTGCTTCCGTCCATGCCCAAGACTCTGCCAGAACCTGCTCTGCTCCAGCGTGGTCCGCAACCAGCTGCAGATGGCTATGTAGGGTGTGCCCCAGTGCAGGCCTCTCCTGAATCTTCAACATGTTCCAGTCTCAAGTTTCATTACTTCGCCTGGGGTCTGCTTCGCGCTCAGCATGGTCAGTGACCAACCATGGGCAGCTATGTAGGGCATGCCGCGATGCAGTTCTCACCCAGTACTTTCGCCTGAGTCTTGAAATCTTGCCTGAGATCTTCTGAGTAACCTGAATCCTTGTTCCGAGTCTTTCCAAGTTCCAAGTGTTCGTCTGAGTCCTTCCAAGTTCCAAGTCCTCGTCTGAGTCCTTCCAAGTTCCATGTCTTCGTTTTGTTCCTGCCCTCAGCCTCCGTCTGGCCTCACGCACTCGTCGTTACCAAGCGGCGGGTCCAAAAGGGCTACTGAGTGGCCGGAGGGCTACTCTCGTGACCAGCATTGCGTTGCTGGGTCACACTTGTGTGTATAGGTCCAGCGGAGGGCTGATCCTAACTGGTTCCTGTTCCGAGTTTCCTGCCTTAGTTCCCAGTCCTGCTTTGTTCTTGCTTCGCCCGTGCTTGCATGCTCTCACCTCCCACGGTGTGACTTGGGGCTCCTCCCTGAGCTGCACCGTGGTCCAGGGGCTCACGCTCTCCCATGAGCTAGGATCCTTAGCCCGCGGTTCGCAACAGGTTCTGAAGGTCACGGTCGCAACACGATCCGAAGGCCATGAGCTCGGTGAACTTGTGTCTGCGATGGGCTCAAGTTCCTGGATATTTTTGAACTTTGTTCCTTGCCTAGAAAATGTTTTGCTCTTAGTTCCTGGACTGTTTTGTCTGGTTAAAACATTTTTTTGTGTTTGCTTCGCTTCTGAGTATGTCTGGATTTTATGACCTGCAGGAGGTGCCTGCATCCAGATTTTTTTTGTTTAAGTCAGTCCAGACCTGGAACTCCTTTCGACTCAGAGGAGTCACCTGCACTTGTTCCAGAAACCATCTCTGTTCAATCCCGCAGAGATGTGGTGTTCCATCTTGGGTTCCATACGACCTTCAGGAGGTGCCTGCGCCCAGGTTTCCACATCAGAGTTACCAAGTTCTGTTTCTTTGCTGAGCATTGTCAAGCTTCAGAGAATGTATGCTTACTCGAATCAGATGTCAGCATTTCCAGGTCCTTGGGTCTGAATGACCTGCAGGAGGTGCCTGCACCCTAGACCTGGCTTTGTCCTATCAATTCTAAAGTCAGCCCATGACTCTCTCATCTTGATGCTTGTCATTGGACTAATCACAGCTCAGAGACTACTATCCATCCTTCTGGTATCCTTTGTACAGCTTCTGATCTGCTAGAGTCCGGATTGGTAAACCCAAATTGTTCTTCATCCATCCACCTGATGCTGTCTCCACTGCCAGTCTAGGTCTGTGATTGCCACCTTCAGGCTTGTCTGGAAAGCCTGTATTGTCCTTCAGCTCAGCTTCCAGGAAGGACCTCTTGTTCCATCAATGTAAACCGTTATGATGGTATAATTACTTATTGACTGTATAGAAATATTACAATACAAACAAACAAACAAATAAATAAATAAATAAAATAAAGACTGCTCTTTAAGGATGAATCAATCTTGCCAGCCTTTAAACTGTCCACCTATCAAGCCGTCCTGGAGATCCTCTTCAAGAACGGGTCCCTTGTATAAAGCTGGGCATGTAATTCTATTGACCATCTAAACGTGCTATTGAGTATCTCCTCACAGTATGGGAGTCCACGTTGTCATGTGGATGATACCTGAGATGCAACCTTTTTTTCAATCTACTTAAAGGAACTGTTCCATCCATCTGGCTTCCCAAGAGTTTGGGATCAGTGCCCCTGTGCATCTTTGTTCCATCCATTGACTGCAACTCCATGTGCCATCTGTTTTTAAGGAGTATACAAATTGCCCCAAGATCAGCTTTCTATCTCTGGAGCAATGCTTGGACTGTCTTGTTCCATCTGGCGCTCTTTATACTAATGTTGCCTAATTAAATGGTGCTGCACGTTTGCATCCTCCTGATACATCATCCTGGATCCAAGGTTCCAACTGTGATGCCTTAAAACACCATTGGTTATTGCTCTCCAGAAGAAGATGCTGTGGAGGTGTTCCCTACTCTTGTCTTGATTTAGTAAAATCCTGAACTAGACCATCCCTTAAGATGATTTTTCTACTTCTATGCCTCCAGTTCAACCTGGGTCAAGATTTTTTAGTTTCTTCGTGTTTGTCATGACTTCAGTATGATTCGCCTTATTTCTTCAGCTCCTTCCAAGCTTTGAAGATTCTTGTTTGGACCCCCAAGTTCCACAGCAGGTATAGAAGATATGCATTCTCACCTTCCGGACCGCCGCTGAATGACCTCCTGCAGTCGATCTCCTGCCTGCGCCATTTTCCGTACGGAAAACGATTCACGGCAGGAGATCATTTTCCGGACCCCCGCTGGACCCCCAGGGACTTTTGGCCAGCTTGGGGGGGGCCTCTTGACCCCCACAAGACTTGCCAAAAGTCCAGCGGGGGTCCGGAACGACCTCTTGCAGTCGAATCGTGTTGGTCTATGGCCGCCGCCATTTTGCGGCCGCCATTTTGCAAAATGGCGCCGGCTGAAGACAACACAATTCAATTGCAGGAGCCCGTTCCGGACCGCCACTGGACCCCCAGGTAATTTAAGGCATTTGGGGGGGGGAGGGTTCGGGAGGGTGGGGGATTTAATTTAAAGGGTCGGGGGGTGGGTTTTAGGGGGTTTTAGTGTGCCGGTTTTCCTGCCATTGGTTTAGGGCAAGTAAGTAAGTTCCTGCCCTCCCCCTTCCCCCGATTTACGATTTTTTAACAATAAATCGGGGGAATTGGTATTGTATCGTGGC
Organism: Rhinatrema bivittatum; assembly: GCF_901001135.1. NCBI lineage: Eukaryota > Metazoa > Chordata > Amphibia > Gymnophiona > Rhinatrematidae > Rhinatrema > Rhinatrema bivittatum. The sequence continues at coordinate 230,320,593 of NC_042615.1, read as the reverse complement.
CCTAACGATTTTTGACGATTTAAAATATATCGGACGATATTTTAAATCGTCAAAAAATGATTCACATCCCTAATAGAATGGCATCTGCTCCCGATGAAGGATCCCAACCCTCAACTGTACGGGAACTGTGTTGTGTGTCACACGTTCCGGAAGAGGTTTACCTTGGATCGAGGAGATGACCAAAGGAGCTGGAAGATGAACTTGTGGGATCTTTAAGTGTTCCACCAAGCTCTTCATAATGAAATTGCCACTGGCGCCGGAGTCCACCAGGGTTAAGGTGTGGAACTCACCGTCAGCAGATGTTATCGCCACTGGTAGCGTTAGTGGAGGTGCAGGTGAAGTACGGCCCAGGAAGAGACCTCCTTCAGGTCCTAGGCCCGGAAGTTTCCCGACCGCGTCAGGCATGTGGCTAATTGATGACCTGATGCGCCGCAGTAAAAACAAAGTCCTTCCTTAATTCGCCGCCGGTGCTCCTGTGGAGAAATGTTCCCACGACCCAACTCCATGGGCTCCTCGGCGGGTGTTCGAAGGGCTCCCGATGCGCCCTTGGGAGAAGGCAAGGGCCTCCTCGCTGCTTTGCGGACAGGCTCATCAAAAATCTGTCGGAAAGCGGACAGAAATTGGTTCAAGTTTCCAAACACCGGGTCTCTTCTCTCCCATAAGTGAGAGGCCCAGATCAAAGGCTTCCCGTCGAACAGAGACATAATGTAACTGGTTTTGACCATGTCACTAGGAAATTGAGCAGGCAACAAGGAAAAATGGACTGGCACTGGCTAAGGAATCCCCGACACAACTTCGCGTCTCTGGCGTATCGAGAGGGTCCCAGGAGTTGTGTGGGAATTGCTTGTCCAAGACCACCCACTGTGGCCTGCACGGGGCCCTGAGGAGTAGAGTGGCCCCCCGGAGCCACAGGCGGGGACGTCATAGTGGGGTTCATGGGCCCTAACTCTTCAAAGCATTGGTTCAGGTCCTCCACTGCAGCGACAAGAGCATCCGGGGTCTTTTCCTGGTCCATCAGGCACTGGGCCATTCCCGGAATGGCCTGGAGGGCAGATACCTCCGCCGGGTCTATGGACTTGGCAATCTGTTATGTTCAGGCTTGTGAACCCTTGGGCCGACGGGAGGATGGTATACCTAGGAGGAAGATCCGTAGGTTCTCCCGTCGGGTGGCGAGGCAGAACAGAAAGATGCGACCAGCTGACCCTCGGCACTGGAGACTGAGGCGACTGTGGAAGCAGACGAAGAGTCGTGACGTCAAGGAGAAGAACGGAGTCTTCACCACTGGAAGTCCGTGGTCCCCCCAGGAAGGGACCCGGACCGCTGGGACTTAGGTGGACCTTTGAGAGGTCAAGGAGTCGAGAGTTCAGTGCAAGGGCTAACTGGAGCTTCACCCCTGGAAGCTCGCGGTCCCCCGGGGAGGAGCCCGTAGGGACCCGGGCCGCTGGGACTTAGGTGGGCCCTTGGGGACGATGGTCTAGAAGAAGTCCGAGGTCAAGTGCCAGAGGGTCGTCGCTTACCAGTCCGAGGTCTTATACCAAGGGATTGCCGCTTGCCAGTCTGAAGTCACACATCAGGAATCACTGCTTGCCAGTCCGAAGTCACACACCAGGAATCACCGCTAGCCAGTCCGAAGTCATACACCAGGAATCACTGCTAGCCAATCCAAAGTCAGGAACCAGGAACACCAAGACAAGACAGGAGCAAGGATTCAAAGTAGAAGAACTCACCAAAGCAAGCAGACCTGACTACGTGGGATGTTGCCAAGTCAAGGAATGGGCAGAGGAAGCTTCCCTATATACTTCCTCTACTCAGGCCCATTAGAAACAGCTGTGAGTAGTTAAGGAGCCTGGCCCCTTTAAATCTAAGGAGGAGGCATGGCCTCGCGCCTAAAGATGTTTGTGGCCATTTTGGATTTCCTCCGCAGAGGAAACACTGCAGGACACCGCGAGGGAGGAGCAGGAACTGCTCCCCACCCGGCGGCCAGACCGGGGACCTACGCTGAAGCGATGGGCACTGGCTTGGAGGCTATTCTAGGAGTTGCTGCAGCAGGTCGCCGCGGGCGAGGTAGGGGGCCATGGTCGTGGCCGTCTATGGCTGCGGAACACAACACCAGACTGGCTAAATTATTCACTAGCCTTCCTCTCTAGAACTTGCAGTTTTTATATCTAGCCACCTGCAAATAGGCCTTATTTATGCACCCCCCCGGTTGCCTTGAATTTGACCTATCACCTTTAATCGAACGCATTGCCAAACACATCAATCCTGACAAGCCTGCTATACTACTGGGTGATTTTAACCTCCATGTGGATTTGAACCCCCGTTCTTCCAGCTGCAACACTTTTCTCAACACGCTCAACTTCATGGGATTCAAACAAATCATTAACGAACCAACACACAAAGCAGGACACATGCTGGATCTAATCTTCATAAATGAATACCTCATCCCATCCTCTCAAGCAACATGTTTCCCAGTCCCATGGTCGGATCATAAGCTAATCTCCACCACCTTGAAGAACCACCAACCCCTCCCCTCATCTATACAAAAAACCACGGTCCAATTCAGGAAATTATGTAACCCTGACTTCCTTAGCTCTCACCTGTCCTCAGAGTTAGACCAGCTGGACCTCTCAGACGCAGACTCGGCCTCATCCTCCTGGTCCAAAATCACCAAAAAAGTGGCAGACCTAACCTGTCCTTTAACCACCAAAGTTCTTCAATCAAACAAAGACAACAGAAAACCATGGTATACTCCTGAACTAAAAACCATCAAGTGAGAACTCAGAAACAGAGAACAGCTATAGCGTAAAAACCCGTCATCAATAAACCCGACAGCATATAAATCCCTTATGCACCAATACAGGATCTCCATTCTCAGTGCAAAGAGAGATTTCTTTTCACAGAAAATCCATCACTTCATCTTCGACCCGAAAGCCCTATTTTCTCTGGTCTCCTCCCTCACCAAACCATCCCCCACGACTATCCCGGATGATCAAGTTGCAAGTAAAGCCATGGAACTAGCCACATACTTCAAGAATAAAATCTCAAACCTCATTGCTCCGCTTACGGATAATAAGGTCCTGCTTCCTCCACCCCCCCATCCCCGTCTCTGCACAGCTGACTACATTCTTGGAAACCTTCGAGCCTACCTCCTCCTTAGAAATCGACAACGTGCTAAAGAAGCTCAAACCTGCCTCTCACCCAATGGATTCAATCCCATCTAACCTATTCATCGCCATCTCTAAAACCGTCTCTAAGCCTATTGCAGAGATCATTAATTGTTCCTTATCACAAGGCCTGGTACCTGACCCCCTCAAACTTGCTATCCTTAAGCCTCTACTGAAAAAAACAAATCTTTCACCAGACAACCCGGCCAATTTCCGCCCCATAGCAAATCTTCCGTTCATCTCCAAAATCCTGGAAAGAATAGTAAATAAGCAACTCTCGGAATACTTGGACATCAACAAAATCCTCTCCACATCTCAGTTCGGCCTCCGTAAAACCCGAAACACTGAATCCCTCTTAATCTCCTTAACAGACACCATTCTCCTGAATCTTGACAAAAAACAACCTTGTCTGCTCATCCTCCTCGACTGAACTGCAGAAGTTTCATCAATAAGACGACAAAGGAGTGCTTCTTTAAACTTCAAGTCTTAAAACAGCTGAGACCTCTCCTCCACTTCCAAGATTTCCGGACAGTCCTCCAAGCAATCATCTTTTCAAAAATTGATTATTGCAACTGACTTTTGCTCGGCCTCCCTGCTAAAACCATCAAACCCTTACAGATGCTACAAAACGCCTCAGCAAGAATTCTCACCAAGACCAACAAAAGAGACCATATTACACCCATACTGCGGAACCTACACTGGCTCCCAATCTAATTCAGAATCGCTTACAAAGTAATAACAATCATTCACAAAGCCATTCACAACATCACCCCACTGGATCTTAAAATCCCACTTCGACCTCGCATACACTCCAGACCGGTGAGATCAGCGTACAGAGACACTCTCCATGCCCCTCCCATTAAAACCTCATTAAGGAAGAGAGCTCTCTCCACGTTCGGCCCATCTCAATGGAACTCGCTCCCTACAGATCTCCATCTCGAACGATGCCCGATTACCTTTAAAAAGAGACTCAAGACCTGGTTGTTCAACCAAGCCTTCCCTTAATTCATAATAACAGATGAATCTATTATGCTGCTCGCAAGTAGTCTATCATCTCTAGCTAGCTGTTCACTGTGTAGACCAGAGCTTTCCAAAGTGTGTGTCGGGACACATTAGTGTGTCGCCTGTAGTGTGGAGGTGTGTCGCCCGGTCCACAGGGCCGATGGAAGCAGGGAACTATAGCAGGAAGATCGGCGGGCAGTGGTGGAGCTTACATCACCACGGCCAGAAGAAAAGGGTCACGTTCACTCCTCCTCCTTCCTGCCTGTGCAGCCCTGGAAGAAAAACGTTGCCGGAGCCGCGTGGGCAGGAAGGAGGAGGAGCATCTGCTGCGCACAGAAGAAGAGCAGCATTAATGGGCCGTTGCGGATCCCACGTCGCGACGGCCCGAGAAGAGGAGGAAACCCGATAGCAGGGCGGCTGCGGATCCCACGTCGCGGCAGCCCGAGAAGAGGAGGAAACCCGATAGCAGGGCCGCTGCAGATCCCATGTCACGGCCAGGGAAGATCAGGGCCTCTGAAGAGCCCATCCTTCGGCAACCCATGCAGAGGGACAGCATGTGCCAGTGAGAGCCTGTGCTTGAGCAAGAGAGCATGTAGGAGTAAGAGAGCCTGTGTGTGTGAGAGTGAGACAGCATGTGCACGAGAGAGACAGTATGTATGTATGTATGTATGAGAGAGAGGCATGTGAGAGCTGTGGATGTGTGAGATTGCATGTGAGTGAGAGCCTGTGTGTGTGAGAATGTGTGAGATAGCGTGTGAGAATGAGAACCTGATTGTGTGTTTGAGGGAAGACAGATGGAGAGAAAAGAAATAGAAAAAAAGACCCTGTAAAAGGAATTGGCAAAAAAACAAGAAAGGAAAGGTGGAAAAAAAAGCCTGTGACCAACCGATTAGAAAACTAAGATCAGACAGCAAAGGTAAAAAAAAAATTACTTTTTAGTGATTGGCACATGTAATCTTTGGGAATGTGCAAGAGTAGCACTTTCTCTATGCCGATCTCACAATGTACGAGATCAGCATGGAGGAAGTGGAAGCCTGCAAATATTTATTATGAGATAGGTTGTGTTGTGAAACATTTTATTTATGTATATATTTAAGGAAACATACATAAATTGTTGAAATACATTTTGTTCGTTTAACCTTTAACTTCTGGTTTGCTGGTAGACTGAATTACTGTGTCACGAAATTATGTTTGTCTAAAAAGTGTGTCACCAACATGAAAAGTTTGGAAAGCTCTGGTGTAGACGATCTAAGAATTTCTCCTCCTTAGTATCTTGTCCCATTGTCATCTTCTTAGTCGCCAGACTATTCCCCTAAGTTAGTATCCAGCTCACCGGTTAAAGTTCTGCTTTTAATCTCTCTGTTAAACCCAGTTCCATGGATCCAAGTTAGTTCATCCTTGTTTAATGTAATGCATTCTTATGGGATGGTTATTGTTATAATGTAAACCGAAGTGATTTGTAACTTGTTACATGAATATCGTTATATAAAAGTGCTAAATAAATAAATAAATATTGTCAAAGGCCTTATTGAAATCAACACAGGATATACAGTATGTATTGTACCCACTGGTCTACTAGCTTCGTCATGTCATCAAAGAATTCAATCAGGTTTGTTTAGCAAGGTCTTCTCCTCATAAAGACATGTCACCTAGGAGCCTGTATCACACTAGTTTCAATGTATTGTACTTTTGTATCCTCTCTCTTTTTTTATCCAACATTCAAAATTTGGTATTTAGCCAACTAAACGTCTTTGACTACTGACCTCACTGTATTTTAATGTGTTAATTGCTGTTACAGCAGAAAAAAACATTGCATTAAATACCAGTTACATTGTTTACTTTCCACAGGAGATGCCACAGGAACAGATAGTTAGTTTTATTTCTTTGGTTTTGCAGGAGCCAACCTACAAGCCACAAGGATTTGGAAGTCATCCATCTGGTGACTTTTCTCTCTCATTCCAAACAGGATTGGAAGAAATTATAAGTGGTGTGGAGAATTGTTAAACTAGCAATTGTAATTTTATTGCAACAAGGAATAACAGGTGAAGGCAGAGGAGTTGGTGCACATCTAGTCAGTGCCATTGGGGAGTAAAAAATATTTTCATTCATTAAATGATTACATTCACATATATTCTTTTCTATTAGTATATGGAAGTTTTAGATGAGTGCTTTATTCCATCTGTTTCCTATGGAATTAAATGGGGAATAACCCCATTCCCAAGGGAGAGAGGGTAAAGAGCATGCTACTGCAGTAGAGAAAATAAACAGAGGATAATGCAGCCATGTAACATAAGCCGCCAGCCCAGGAAACCCAGAATGAGATTGAAAAGGTTGCCAGACCCCTTACTGTGAAGGTGCTTAAATTACCATTGAATAGATGAGTCAGAGATTCAGGTAGGGAATTTGCATGTCACAGCACCCTGGACTACTGTTGGTAACTTGCAGTGAAATATCACTTTAAATCAAAGGATAACAAAATCCTAAATTACAGAGCTATGACTGGAAAAATCTTACATTGGAGAATTCTGAATGATAAATAGATTTATGAGAGAAATGTACTGAAAAACAGTCCCAGGAAGCAAACAGATTTTCACCCTAACAAGGGGAGTCAGATCTTTGGGTACCCAGGTCTCAGACAACAGAAATAAAAGCCAGGTAGGATGGAAGGGTGTGCACATATTCTATTTCCATGGTCCTATCTGGGTCTTGGCCTTTTGGCTGAGAGAAGGTAACCCATCCAGGCTGGATAACAGCGAATGACTGGCTATGAGCTTAACAGAGCTAAAATCACTAAAAGCTGAGACTGCAGAGGGCCTGAATCACTGAACTCTAAACAAGCCATATGTCTAGAGGAGCTATAAACCCAAGCCAGGAAAAACCCTCCTATCAAGGGAGAAAAACCAAAGTACATTGGCAGATCCAGAGGTGAAGCAATCCCCAGGAGGAAGGAGACATCAGCGGCAGATCGAGCAGTTTCCCAGGAAGGTGTGGACCACATCAGCAGATCAAGTGGTCCCCTAGGAAGAAGGGGACCCCGGCAGCAGATCGGGTCCCCTGGATCCCCCTTGAGCAAGCAGACCCCAGCAGTAGATTGAGTAGTCCCTGAGGAGGGTGTGGACCCCTGTGTCAGATCTAGCAGTCTACCAGGAGGATGAGGATCCCAGCAGCAGATTAAGCAGTCCCCCAGGAAGAAGGGGACCCTAACAGCAGGTCCAGAGGTGCAGTTGGCTTCCTAGGAAGGCATGGACCCCAGAAGCATTGCAGGAGGTGGAAGGTCCCCCAGGAGGGTATGGACCCCAGCGATAGACCAGGAGGTGGAGTCATGTCCCCAGGAGGGCATGGACCCCAGCATTGGCACAGACCTTTCAGCAAAGCAAAAGCAGCACCAAGAGATGGCAGTGTTTTAGATACAATGGACCCCCCCCCCCCCCCACACACACACACATGCCAACACTGCCCAACAGCCCAGATGAGTGAGAATTTGGGAAAAAAGGGGGAGGATAATAATAACACTTAGTTAAGCAGGAACTCAAGAGGATACTTCTATTCTATATGGTGGTATACTGTAGGAGCCAACAACCCCAAATTGCCAAATATTAAATGTTCTTGCTACCTTGTAAAATGTATATAGTTGTGTGGCCTGAGACTATTATCCATGAGTAGATAAGTGTGATATTTGACATCCTATTAGCGATGTACATAGTCATGTAGAAATGTATATACTTACATAGACTAATAAACCTGTATATATTTGTATATACTGACAACCTTGTTCACAGTCCCATTTGTTTTTCCTGGGGTGAAGGGAGGGAAATCCCACCTACTAACACCTTCTTTCCCAGGTGGAGGCACCAGGTACCAAGAACGTGAGAACTGATGGAGTTTGCCCTAGGGGGGCTCCCACCAGGTCAGTCCTGGATCCAGGAATGCCCCGTGATGTAAGCAGTCAAGGGGGCATTACAAGAAGAAGGGGTAATGTCATGATGTCTTATTACTCTTTTCCAAATTGATCTCTCAGAGTCATTGCCTTTTGTTTGTACTTTAAAGTACCTATGTTTTGGTGCATGGCATTTAGGGGTTTGATTGTCTTTGCTGATGGTTGTAGTGCTGGCTATGTTTTCACATACAGTGAATAGATCCAGACTACACCAAAATAACATTTGGTGTTGCACTGTCAAAGAGTACCAAGAGTTACCTTCTGTTCAGAGAGAAAAGTGCATCAATTAATTTTTAGATGTTATTTTATTAATTCACCTGGTGGTGCCTCATATGAAATGTGTATATGGTTGCTTTCCTGCAAGAAGAAATAAATCTAATCAAGCATGGATGCTTTTATGTTAATTTGCTTTAATAGGTGCCTAACATGAAATTTATATTTTTGTCTTCGGCAGATCATCTTCTGATGTCTCTATCTCATGTGTCTTTAAGGAGGCAATTTTTAAAAGGATTTATGTGCTTAAGTCCCAGTTTTATGCATAAATCTGGTCTTGAAAGTTATTTGGGGGTAATGCACATTTTTGCGTGTATTTTTCCCTGGACGAGCAAGAGGCATTCTGGAGGTGGATTTGGGGTAGGGAAACCATTTAAGCACATATTCATAATTTTAACAAGTATGCATGCAAATGTTAGAGGTGTGCATCCAAACTTTTTTTGTTTTTCTGGGGGAGGGGAGGGTTATTTTTGTTTTATTATTTTGTTTTTTGTCAGTGTGTTTTAGTGCATACTGTTTTGACTTAGTGCATGCTAATTTAAATGAAATAAATGAAAGCACATTCCTAGTAAATGTACTTGTGATAAATTATACCTTCATGGAAAAATGTAATTTCCCACATGTATGTCTATGTGTGTATTGGCAGTACCTGGAAATTCTCAATGCAGATTTATGTAAATTAGTCTGCTTTGCAAATTTGGACTACTAAAATGTACCCTCTAAATGTTTAGTGATCTTACTATGTAATACCTTAAGGAGGTGTTTTCCTGAGAGCAGAGAAATATTTTGCCTTTGGGGGGGGGGGGGGGGGGGGGTGTGTGGAATGTGACTCTGATCTCCAAATGTGACCATTAGGTCTATTTGTGTAAGTGACCTGAACTTCAACCAAACTTATTCTCTACCCATACAGAACTATAGACACCATTTGTTCATGCAGTAGCATGAACAAATGGTGCCTTTAAACCTGTCTTTAAACCTTGATATTGTCACCAGTGACATTTATTGGGTACAAAGGATAAGATTTGCAGTGAGTGTATGCCTTTTCCTAAGAGAAATTTGCTTTTGGCTGGAGCTGTCTGCGAGAACTGTTGTCTGCTGAAGCAAAAGTCAATGGATGTCATGGAGGGAGTAATAATTAAATTTCTACTCCTAGACCAAAGGCCTTCTTCTTCTTTCTGAAGATCCCATGAGAACTATCATGGGGAATACAGTAGAAGGAACATCATGTCTCATGGAAGTCTAACCAATAGCAAGAATTGAGTAAGTGAATGATCTTGCTACAGAATCTGCATTGCACTCTACTTGAGAAAAGGGGAACTGCCTCTCTCTCTCACCTGGGCACTACTCCAACCCAACACTGATGTTCTGAGAAACTGCTATTTTAAGAACATAAGCACATAAGTTTTGCCATGCTGGGTGAGATCAAGGGTCCATCAATCTCAGCATCCTGTTTCCAACAGTGGCCAATACAGGTCACAAGTTCAATAGATTCCATGATGCTTATCCCAGTGACAAGCAGTGGATTTCCCCAAGATCACTTTAATAATTGTTTATGGACTTTTCTTCCAGGAACTTTTTAAAACCCAGCTACACTAATAGCTTTTACTATATCCTCCGGCAATGAATACCAGAGTTTACTTATGCATTGAGTAAAAAAGTATTTTCTCCTATTTGTCTTAAATGTATTTCGAGACATTCCCTTGCTGACTCTGGTTTCATGTTGTTGCTCTGTAATGCTCCAATACTCACCAATCCTCTTTAGCCACCAACATGGTGATCTTCTCCTCTCAATGCTACCACATGAAATACTAGAAAAGAATTTACATAGATCCCTGGTCACTTTTTTTATCTAGGCTATTCTGCAGTCTAGCAGTCTATGAAGTTATTCCTTTCCCCTGCCTAAGGTGAAATAAATTTCTAAGGAGATTGCCCCTGTACACTTGTTGGTTACAGAGGAATGCAAATGCCAAATGTTCCCCCCCTTGGTCGGGACTATAAATTACTCCATATGCTTGGGGTGGGGAGTACCACATGAGAAATTATATTTACTAATATGATTTATCTTTGGGTTTGTAGCCTGAGTGGGGGATGAGACAGGGTCCTGGTCACCCTGATCCACAATTTTCTTTTGTGCCCTTCCCAAACAACCTCTCACTTGTGGCACCACAGTCCATAAAAAATCATCACACCAGAATAAAATATTAATTATCCCTTTTACTAGTACTATGTAAGTAGACAGTAAATCCAACCAGAACATTAAATGGGAAAAGTATAATAGTGAAGTATAACATAAAATTGCAGTTTTCTTATTTTATAACAAGCAATGCAAAAATAACACTGGGTATGGCCTGTTAACCAGGGCAACCAACATTCCCATATGGATAGAAAAAAAATAGGGAACGCTAATAGAGAAAGGTGTGTGTGTGTGTGTGTGGGGGGGGGGGCTAGTGATGTACACAACTTTCAAAAATTGTCTTTACCCCTGAGTACTCAAAAAAGGGGGAGGAACAGATGCACTCCAATGTCACCAGTTGTAAAGGGTGTACCCTGTCTCAAACACAAAATTGTGTGGAAAAAAACATTCAGGAAATGAAGAAGTCACTCTTGATGATGGAGCTGGCTAGATGACAAACCAAATAGTTGAGCGCTACAGTGTGTGAAAGGTCTCTCTCTCTCTCTCTTTCCTGGGGAGCTTCCCCAAATGGTTTACTTGGTACTAAACAGAAAGCAGGCCTGGTTTCAGTCTCTTACAGAAAGACCATGGTTCATCAGTTTTTTTCTTCCCAGCAAGGGTTTATGCTTGACTTTGGCTGAAAATCTGAAGCAATTAAGATAAGGTACTGAATTTGGGGATAAAAGGCAAGGAAATAAACCTTTTCCCTCCTCTGCTAAAATTCTCTTTGTGGAAAGTTTAGATTACTTAACTCAGTCTCTTAGAAGGGTGATCCATCATGTGTTCCTGGGCCTGGTTATCTCTGAAAAGGAAATCTCTCAGTCTCTCAGCTCCTGGCTCCTCTGTCCATTGTTGGGATTTTACATGTAACATGGCTATGAAGCAAGAACAGCTGCCTGTCTATTTCCTCAAAGCAAAGACTCCTGTCTCTTCCTCTCGATAATTAGCTCTTCAGGAGAAGAACTGATAGCAGGGCTGCCAGATGCGCTCTTCTCTTCCTGGCTCCTGATTCCAATTCCAGCCAAATTGTGCCTTTTCTACCTTAAATGGTCTCCCAGCATTCCTCTGGCTTCCTCCTCTGCTGGCTATATAGTGCTGTTCTTTAGGCAGGCTAAACAGTACAGCCCTTTTCCTAACTTGTTAACATTGTGAGTGCTGGGTGTTTCTCGCATAACATTTGTCATTCACAGGAGAGCACATAGGGTTTTTGATGTATTTTTATATTCCTTCATTTTTCTGTGGTGGTTTGCAGTCTTTGCAGGGTTGAAAATCCCTTTTCAACAGGTCCAAAACATATTACTAATATCCAAATGCAGCTCGGTGCACATTGTAAGGCTTTAACACATGATAAGTTTGTGAGGGCAGGACCCTGGTTTACAGTAGCTTGCTACACAAATATTCCTTTGAAACCAAACCAATAGAAAAGTCATTGTTACATAAATGTGATGTTATTTACATTTCTCTATGATATTCAAAGAGGGGCGTATTTTAAACCCCCTGCGCGCGTAAATCCGGACGGATTTACGTGCGCAGGGCCCTCCTGTGCCGGCGCGCCTATTTTGCATGGGCCGCCAGTGCGCGCAGAGCCCCGGGACTCGCGTAAGTCCCGGGGTTTTTAAAAAGGGCGTGTCGGGGGCTTGTCGGGGCGGGGCCTAATGATGCGGCATTTCGGGGCGGGACGCGGCATTTTGGGGGCGGGACTGGGGGTGTGGCGCCGGCCCGGAGGCATGGTCGAGGCCTCCGGACCAGCCCCCGGGTCAGATGACGGCGCGCCAGCAGTCCGCTGGCGCATGTAGATTTACGTCTGCTTCTAGCAGGCGTAAATCGAGGGACAAAGGTAAGGGGGGGGTTTAGATAGGGCCGGGGGGGGGGGGGGGGTTAGGTAGGGGAAGGGAGGGGAAGGTGAGGGGAGGGAACGGAGGCAGGCTGCGCGGCTCAGCGCGGGCAGGCTGCCCAAAATCGGCAGCCTTGCGCGCGCCGATCCAGGATTTTATAAGATACGCGCGGCTATGCGTGTATCTTATAAAAAGCAGCGTACTTTTGTTTGCGCCTGCTGCGCGAACAAAAGTACGCGATCGCGCTCTTTTTTAAAATCTACCCCTTTGTCTTTAGTCTAAAGCCATTATTGTAGTAATTGTTGTTAGACTTCTCTAACACCAAGTGGGCGTAGAGAAGATACTCAAATTTATTATTAACTTTCCATGAAACACAAAGTTATATTTGAAATGACAAATGAGGTATTTTCGCATCTCAGCTTGGTTGGGCAATATATGTATGGAGTCAATGAGGGGCAAGGGATCGATTGCTAATGAACCTTCTGAATTAGGCATAAATGAAGGCTGTTCTTTGTTTAAAGGGACAAAAGCAGAGAAAAAGAGATGCAGAGATGAAAGTTATCTGCAGCTGGCTGCAGAGTGAAAAGAAAAAACAAAGTACTTTCTCTTTTGTTGTTTTCCTACCTTGGCAGCAGGAACAAGCATAGCCTTTTATGTTTTTTTTAGCAAGATAATTAAAATGATTTTCTTTGATAATTTTGTTTCATTTAGAGTAATTTAATTTAGGTACGTTTTAGAAGATTTGTCATGATTTTGCTTTTTTAGAATACAAAGGGAATATTTTTTTGTGTGTGTGAAAGAGCTGGGCATTTTATTCTTGAGACAAGTTAAATCTAGATCTATGTGGAGTGCTGGAAACAATTCTTCACAAACATCAGCTGCTTCATCAATCATCAGAATGACAGAGACGTTCATCCAAATGATTTAAAGATCACATGAGATTAACTGAGGACTAATTCTAATATTCTGGCCAGAATTTAGGTGGGAATTCTTATAATTTTCTTAAATTGAACTGAGTTATTGGGCAGGTTGGTGGTTTTCTGTTTTAACTTACAAAACAAACTGATTTTGTCTTCCTATGTTAATAAATGTTTCTTTTACTATATTACCATGTGCCTCTGCTTCCTATAGAGTATAAGAATCCTGATGTGTTATGTAAATGTACATGCACTAATTTTGCTTGCATTACTTGCAATAGTAATACATTATCGGACGAATTTTAAAATGGCCACTATGACTGCTGATACATATCAGGTAGCATTTTTGGATATACTCAAAAAATAGGAAGGCATGTTTGCCACCTCTATCTACAGGAAACCAAATGTTGCGACCGCGACCTTCGGAACCTGTTGCGAACCGCGGGCTACGGATCCTGAAACAGGCGCGGTTGCTAGCTCATAGGACAGCATGAGCCCCTGGACCATGGCACAGCTCAGGGAGGAGTCCCAAGGCACGCCAAATTGTCTAAATGTAAATTTCATAAAGAATCCGTGCCCTTCTTAGGTTACATTGTCTCAAACAATGGTTTCCAAATGGACCCTCAGAAGCTTGAGAGTACTCAAAAATGGCCACAGCTCACGGGCCTAAAAGCTCTAAGATGATTTTTGGGATTTACCAATTACTACCGGACCTTTATTAAAAATTACTCTTCATTGACTGTTCCATTAACAGCAATGACTAAGAAGGGAGCCAACGTTGCTACTTGGTCTATGGAAGCTGTGACTGCGTTCCAGAAGTTAAAAGACGCCTTTCAAAGCAAACCATGTCTATGCCATCCGGACCCTACACGACCCTTCCTTGTGGAAGTTGATGCCTCTGAAGTGGGTGTAGGGGCCGTGCTAAGCCAGACCGGTGATTCAAAGATCTTGCACCCCTGTTCATTCTTTTCCCGATGCTTCTCACCAGCGGAGAAGAACTACGGCATTGGGGATAAAGAACTGTTGGCAATAAAAATGGCATTTGAAGAATGGCACCCCTGGCTTGAAGGTGCACAACGTCAGGTTACTATTTACACTGATCACAAAAATCTTGAGTACCTCTGGCACGCTCAATGCCTCAACCATAGACAGGCGAGGTGGTCCCTGTTCTTCAACAGATTTGACTTTTTGCTGAAGTATCACCCTGGTGACAAGAATGTCAGAGCAGACGCATTATCTCGCTCTTTCCTCTCAGAGGATGTACCTGATGAACCCCAGCACATTATTGACCTGAAGAGAGTGATTCTCACAGCTACATATCCTGTACCTCCGGGAAAGACCATTGTACCCTGCAATCTAAGAAAGAAATTGCTAAGATGGGCCCATGATTCGAAACTGGCTGGACACCCTGGTCAGCGGCAAACACTGGCCAAGCTACAAAAGTATTATTGGTGACCCAACATGAAAGAAGACACTCTAGCTTATGTAGCCTCCTGTTCCAATTGTGTCAGACAGAAATCTCCGCCTGGTCATCCTTGGGGCCTGCTTCAACCCATGCCAGTACCGGATGAGCCCTGGACCCATATTGCAACAGATTTTGTGGTGGACCTGCCACTTTCCAGAGGTAACAATACCATTTGGGTTACAGTGGACAGATTTTCAAAGATGGCTCACTTCGTGGCTCTCCCTGGCTTGCCATCAGCCATGGAACTTGCTATGTTATTCATCAGTTACATCTTTCGCCTACATGGCATGCCTAAACATATTGTTTCTGACAGAGGAGCTCAATTTACAGCAAAGTTCTGGAAAGCCTTGTGTAAGAAATTCGACATCACACTTGACTTCACCTCTGCGTATCATCCTCAGTCGAATGGCCAAACTGAGAGAATGAATAGAACTCTCAAACAGTTCCTCCGCGCCTATGTCGGTTCACGACAGAATGACTGGGCTGAACTGTTGCCCTGGGCTGAATTTGCCATCAATTCCCATCCAGCGTCATCTACTGGATCTACTCCATTTGAAGTGGTCTATGGACGACAACCTTTACCACCTTTATCACTTCCACTTTCTGTGTCGTCCCTGACAGCTCAATCTACTGCCAAAAATATACAGCAGCTCTGGAGAAAGACTAAAGAGATGCTCCAAAAAGCAGGACAAAGAGCAAATAAAGGCTATGACGCTCACCGAAGCAAGGCTCCTGAATTCCAGCCTGGAGATAAAGTTTGGTTTTCTACTAAACATCTGAGACTTAAGCTTCCATCTGCTCATTTGCTCCTCACTTTGTCGGACCCTCTCCTATTCTCCAATGGTTGGGCTCACTCACCTATAGTCTGAGTCTCCCTCCAGCTATGCGGATTCACAATGCATTCCATGTTTCGCTGCTGAAACCGCTAGTTCTTAGTGAGTTTTCCACCAAGACACCTGAACCTACTCCTGTTGATGCAGAAGAAGACATCGAGTATAAGGCTTATGGCATCCTTGCTGTAAGAAAGAGAGGCAGAGTTTGGGAATAGCTCCTGTCATGGGAGGGATACGGACCAGAAGAAAACTCTTGGCAACCATTGGCTAATATCATGGACAAAGAGATGCTTCGTCAGTTTCATCGATCACATCCTCAAAAACCTAGACCAGGTAGGGGATCTGGAGGGGCCCCTTTGAAGGGGGGTACTGTTGCGCCCATTGGACTCAGACGGCTTTGACCTCTGTGCCTCACCTTTCTTCCTTCTCTCTCCTCAAGCCTTGGGAAGATGGCTGCTGCTGCGTCTTCATGCCGCTCTCTTCGGCATCCCCGGATCGGCAACGGCGACGGTGTTCACCATGATTTCCTGAGGGCCTCCTAGGGTTCATGTGTGCACGCCACCCACATCTATCCACGTCATGGTGGGAAACTTGGGGGTGTCCCCTCCGAGCGACATCATCATATCCTGGTATTTAGCCTGCCCTTCGTTTGCAAGGATTGAAATGCCTCCGGTCTAAGCTGCTCTGCCGCTTCCCAGCTGCCGCAGGAAGCTTTCTCTGCCCTTTGGGGTAATTCTTCACTAACCTGGGTACCCGCTCCTCAGGGGCCCTTCTGCTCTATTTCAGGTACCTATCTTGGGATACCGGGTACTCGCTCCTCGAGGGCCTGCTCTCCCTTATCTGGTGCCTGCCACTGAACAACTTCTGCCTGCCAGGGCCTTCTACAATACAGCTTCTGCTCAGTGAGTACTAACCTTTCAGTCCGTCTCACCTTCAGCTTCAGTGCTCAGGATTTACATCCGGGACCTGTTTCTGCTACGCCGTGCTGTCTATCACCTACTCGAGTGTGAGACTGGTCTCCTCTGCTGAGGACCCCTGGACTACTTCACTGGACTACCTTCACTGCTGCTTGCCCTGGGCAGTATCATCAAGATGTACAATAAATACTACTTCTCTGTGTCTGCGTGTATAGAGTCTAGCCTAGTACTGCGGTTCCTCACTGGGCTCCTCCCCGTGGGAGTGGCCATCACCGCAGTACCCAAGAATCCACTCTAACACCTCATAATCATAACAATAAGTCAGATGCAAAGTCACACTTCTGGATAATGGACTTTAATTGATGAGTATTAATCAGTAAACTTTATTTTAACACCCAGACCTAATCCTATCTGAGTAATTACAGCCTCTTACCTCATGGGAAGCACCAATCACACCTCCGTTCAGCAAACACAAATCTTCTTGATACTACCACCACCAAAATAGGAAAACTTGACCTCTCCAGTTGCTGGCCCTATTTTACAGAATACACTACCTGATTCACTCCGTTTAATACTTAAGATCAAAGAGTTCAAGAAAGACCTAAACCACCTTTATTTTTAAAATGGTTTTTGATAATGTAAGCTAATATTCCCTTTTTGTTGGAATTTACAAGATTTACTTGTTTTTATATTGAGGCATCACCATGGAAACTGTTTATGCACGTATTACTTTTGTATTATTTCTTTTTTTGTAAATGTAATGATTGTTTTTTATTCTTTTATATTGTAACAATTGGGGTGCTGTATATAAAAAGTTTAAATAAATAAATAAATAAATAAACGACTATATACACACACTGGTGACCTTTCCCCATTGTCTGGGTCATGAGCAAGAGCTTCCCCCCCCCATAAAAAGAGTCCCCCCCCAGGGATTGAGAGTCGGCGCGGGAAGTAAAATTCTAGCCGGAGCAGCCCCTGAAGAAATAAATTAGTTGTGTGCCCTAAAAAGCAGCAATCCTCCGAAAAAAGGGGTTACAAAAAAGTTTGTATACTGGCCTCATTAGATTCTTGAAAAAAAAAGTGTATAAGTTCTCTTGAACCTTTAGCATCACTCTTACTAGATTTCCCACATGCTGACAGCTCAGCTGCAATATGGACGCTCTATACTTCAGATGATCTACAGTACTGCACTCCATTATGACTCCTTCTCGACATACTGTCATTGTAGCCTTCAAGTCCAGAAGCTCGTACCATTTAAGTGGAAGTGCAGCTAATCTCTCCTGACCTAACTCTGACTTTTGAGAATCGTGTTTCTATTTGCTGGGCAAAATATCAGATTCATAGCATTGGGAAGTTGAGTGTTAACCAACAAAGATTGTCTAGTACTGCCAAAAATATTAGTAAATTTTATTTTAAAATAGTTCTTATTGCAGAAATCAGCAAATATTTTCAACAGCATAATGTGTTACTGTGTCTGGCAGTCTCCTTATAATAACAAAAGAATAGGCAAACCAAGGTTACACCCTGAGGAAAAAAAAACAAATAATCTTAAAACATTTGCAAAAATAAACATAAATTAATTAGTGCTACAATAATACTTATCAGCAGAAACTAAGCTTAGTATTTTATCACTCTAGCACTTTGGCAACCAGGAATTGGCACCACTGAAGAAAATAAAAACTGCCATGGGAAAGGAGACTGAAAAGACCAGACGAAACTGTAAGATCTTCCATGAGTATATCTTATCAGTAAACGAGGTACTAACCTCGGAGTGAAGGCCATCATGTCATAAGTGTTAAAAAGAGGAAAGTTGAACTTAATGAAAAACTGTTGATGTATGGGAACTAAAAAAAAGATTTAATGTTGTTTAACTTGGTATGGAAAATATTTAGAAAACGTATGTGCCAGCCAATATATGATAGATGCCAGGCAATCTAATTTAAACTCTATTTTTTTACCTTCCTTTTTTTTTACTCTTTTTGTTTGCTTTATTTTCTTTCTTTGCTCATTCTATGCCTTTTTTTTACACTGGGGTTTCGAGTGGAAAATAGCATACACATGTGTACGTAGCATGTATTTGTTTCTATGCTATTTTATAAACGTTACGCGTGCATGCGCATTTTCAGCTTTCTGCGTTCTTTTTTTACTGGAGAAAGATAGGGCAGGCTAGGGGAATTCCAGGTTGGGGTTCCAAGGTACACTTAGAAGCTGGAATTTCTAAGACATATACTCGTGTACATTACCAAACTTACTGGCACACTTTTACACCTTGCAGAAGTGATATTGGACTTGCCTCTTGTCTACCGTGTTTGGGTGTGAGGTCTGAGTGAACTGCTGCTGGCTCAAGTTGAAGGGCTGGAGAGTCTAGAACAGTGGTTCTCAACCTTTCTAATGCCGTGACCCCGCAATACAGTTCCTCATGTTGCGGTGACCCCTCGCCCCGCCCTCGCCCCGTGAGGGTGGGGTGAGGGCGGGGCTTTGGTCATATGGGGGTGGGGTTATGGATGGGGTTGGATTTTAGTGCACACTTATCATTTAATTATGACATTTATAATGTGAATGTAACTCAACTCATCATAGGTTCTCACATGCATGGCACACTGACCCATGATCGTCACGGGGGCTAGATGTAAAAGTACAGTTTGTATCCCACAGGAACCCCCCTGACCCACAATAATGGATGTAAAGCAGAATTATGACATTCCCCATACAACTCACCCTACAAAAAAGATATTCTGGTTCTAGTGACATCTCAGTAACAGCAACTCAAACTCCTTCTATTTCCAGGCTCAATAGCCCTACTTATGAAAAGACAGCAGTTTACACCAATGCATGTCCTCTGAGAAAACACAACAAATAAGACCGATACAAACGCTTACATGCTAGCAAAATATCTCATCTCGGGTAACAGACACAGAACCGACCTAACATACTCCCAGGATCTGTAGTAATGCACATAAACTAATCCGCACACAGTTACACCTGTATTATGGAATACACTCAAACAGGAGCAAACCCTATCTATGAAAAGGCAACACTACAAATATTAAATCAGGTCCTAAAAACCAATACACCTCTTATTAGGAAAACAGAACTAGCAAGCAGCTATAGATCCCCACACAGAAATAATTGTAAAACTATACTAATAAGCAGAATAAATGTTTCAAAACAGCTATGAACATCCAACAAATAAAAACGCATAAAAACTATTAAACATTCTCCAAACACCAATAAAATATTTCAAAAAAAGACAGACATCACACAATTAAAATGGCAGTCAAGAAAAATAAACTTAAAAAGCCACCTTTACTTACCCTCTCCAGCAGCTCTCCTACTCCCCTTCCCTGCAGGCCGTGGCACTCACCAGAAGCAGCAGGTAGAAGCTAAGCTCTATACTTATGGTCCTCTTCCTTAGTGCCCATGTCTCTCACACACACACACCATACCAGTCATGCCCCCATGACCAGTTCGTCTCTCACACACCAATCATCTCCCAAACAGTCTTTGGCACACACACACCAGTCACCTTCCTGAACAGTTTTCTCTCATGCCATACACACACACACACACACACACACACACAGGCTTCCCACTCCCGTGTTCTACTTACATATACGGCTTCTCATTCCCATAATCACTTTCTCACACACACACGCACCAGTCACCTTCCTGAACAGTTTCTCTCATGCCATTCACACACACACACACACACACACAGGCTTCCCACTCCCGTGTTCTACTTACATATATGGGCTTCTCACTCTCATAATCATTTTCTCTGTCTCTCTCTCTCTCTCACACACACACACTCACTCACTCACCAGTCTCTCACTCCCATGCTTGTTCTCTCCACATGCACAGCCTTCTCATTCCCATAATCACTTTCTCTCTGTTACACACACACCAGTCTCTCTCATTTCCATGCTCACTCTCCACGTGCACAGGCTTCTCATTCCCTGAATCACATTCTCTCACATTCACACACACACACCAGTCTTTTTCTCTCACACACACCATCACCTTCCAAGCAGTCTCTCTCTCTCATGCATGCACACTCACCCTGGTTTCTCACTCCATGCTTTCTTTCACCCCCACAACACCAGGCTTCTTACGCCCATGCTTTCTCACATACCCAGACTTCTCCCTTCCATGCTTTTTCTCTCTCTCACCCACACAACATCAGTCACCTCCCTGACTAATGTCTCACACTCTCACACACACATCAGTCACCTCCCTGACTAATGTCTCACACTCTCACATACACATCAGTCATCTCCCTGAGCAATCACTTCATTGTCTCTCACATACACACACACACATCAGCTCTCTGACCAGTCAATCACACACAGGCTGGCTGGCTGCTTCTCTCTCTTTCTCTCACTCACTCCTCTTCTTCCCCCGAGCACAAATGGGAGCTGCAGCAGCTCCGCTAGCCAAGAAAGAAGAATCCCATCGCCGCGGGAGGCTCGTGCTGCTCTCTCCTTTCTCCATTACCGGCTGCTTTCAACTGCTCGGGGGCCGATGCTGCAGCCGCCGCTGCTACTTTTTCGCGCGGCTCTCTCTCCTTCCCGCGCACCACGATTCACTTCCTGTTCCGGGTCACGGGAGGGGGGGGGGGGGCAGGCGCAGGAAGAAGAAGAAAAGGCCCAGCCGCGGGTGCAGAGCTTCTTCTAGCGCAGCTGCCGTCCCGCTGGGCTTGAACGTGCTGACAGCCCGGCGGGCAACGGCAGCGGGAGAGACGGGGAGCGCGCGACCACTGCGTTTGGGCGTTCGGACCCCCGCCGGGGTCCGCGACCCATAGGTTGAGAACCGCTGGTCTAGAAGAACTGGAGAAGCACTGAGTGAAGTGGTGGCTATATCGCGAGCTGGTGACTACAATTACGTGATGAGTATTTTTAAAAATGGTATATGTGCATAATTTATAAAATACCTGCCTCTGAGTTTAATGCTGGGGTGTTTATTTGTTCAGTGTAATAATTATGTGGAGCGTAAAATATGTGTGTATATGTTATAAAATGGGCAGAGACAGTATGGATTTTCTTATATTAGAAATACTCAGGTTTACTGAAACATACACATGTATGTTTGAAACAAAAAAAATATTCAGTATTTTATAAACTGTTAGCTTCTGTCACACCGTTTATAAAATACCAACACTAATCTCCACATGTCCACTTATATGCACAAATGTACCACCGCATATGTTTGAAAATAGGATCCCTTTTTTTAAGGGGTGGGGGGTTGCACTTTTATCCTTGCATTTACTCCACTTTTTTCTTCCCATCTTTCTTTATCCCTTCTTTATTACTTAAGCCTCTTCTTATTTCTCCTTCCACCCTCCCAGCCTCTTCCTATCCCTCCTATCTTCCTCCTTCCAAACCATCCCCCTGCTTCACTGAACTTTAGGCCTCCCACCCAATGCAGACCTCAGTGGTGGCTCCTTCTCGATGCACAATCCACAAGGGTGGTGCAATGGCACTGGAGATTCCCAATGCCTGCCCAGTGGTCCAGCAGCAACTTTACAATGTAAGCCCGGCAAGTTCCAGGCATGAAGTTTAGTTGTCTCTGTAGGAAAGCACCTGGGAATTTTCCATCCCTGTTTAGCATACATTGCAGAGATTGGGTATATATTAGGACACTATTTAGCCAGGATAACCTGATTAATTACAATAACCATTGTGATGGCTACACGGAACGACAGTATACAAAAATCAATCAATAAAATAAATAAATAAATAACACAAATATGCCATGGCACCTAAAACATATGCTCTGACGCTGTATTGTAATGCTAGTAACACAGTACCAAAGAAAAAAAGAGGTAACACCTCACAAAGGCAACAAGGGAAAAGGCAGAGTGGTGATATTTAAAAAATGCATATTAGGGAACACCACAAACTAGAAAATTACAATAACAATCAATAAAAACATTATAAACCACATAAAAATATTTTATTACACATTCATTTCTAAAAAATCTATTATCAATACAAATGCAATTTTAAAAACTAAAACATTATAAAACAAATTCCACATGGCCATGTTTAGTACTATCCCTACTTCAGGGAATTGCTTATTTGAAATTGATTAAAAAAATATATTATTGAAATTCAGAAAAGCTTTTCTCTAAGGTCAAAGCATCCCTGAAAACAGAACTTGCAAATTCATGTCTCTTATTTCTGTTCTAATATTTGTATCCTGCCTCTACCCAGGAAAGAGCCTGAAGCAGCAGAAGAGGACTGGAAAGCTAATCTGCATAGCTTACCCAGCAGCCCCCGGGACAGGACTCCAGAAGTCACTGTGAGCAAATCCAGGCTTCAGGCTTCACAGTCCCTGCATTCATAGGCCCCGCAACCCTTGTAGTAGAAGAGGACCGGAAAGCTCATCTGCATACCTTTCTCAGCAGCTCCAGAGAGAAGACTCTAGAGGTCACCATGAACAAATCCAGGCTTCAGGCTCCACAGCTTCAGCTTTCAGAGGCTCTATATCTCTTGCCACAGAAGAGGACTGATAGGCTCATCTGCATACCTTACCCCGCAGCCCTTGGGAGAAGACTGCAGAGCTCACTGTAAGCAAATCCAGGCTTCAGGCTCCACAGCCCCAGCATCCAGAGACCTTGCATCAATACGGAGTTTCTCCATTTATATGTTAGCATCCAGATACCACTGACTATTAATGACAGTACAGTCTCTGTACCATAACTGGCACAGAAACTGGACTGACAGGAATGAAGAATTGCTTTAACCTCAACACAATTCAAAAATTGTTGGTAAACAAAATTTGTAATTTTCTAGTTTGTGGTGTTTCCCATATATGCATTTTTTAATAGGGATGTGAATCGTTTTAGGACGATTAAAATTATCGTCCGATAATTTTAATATCATCTTAAAACCGTTATGGAACACAATACAATAGAGATTCTAAACGATTTATCGTTATAAATCGTTAGCATCGTGAGCCGGCACACTAAAACCCCCCTAAAACCCACCCCCTACCTTTAAATTAAATCCCCCACCCTCCCGAACCCCCCCCCAAATGACTTAAATTAACCTGGGGGTCCAGCGGCGGTCCGGAACGGCAGCGGTCCGGAACGGGCTCCTGCTACTGAATCTTGTTGTCTTCAGCCGGCGCCATTTTCCAAAATGGCGCCGAAAAATGGCGGCGGCCATAGACGAACACGATTGGAAGGCAGGAGGTCCTTCCGGACCCCCGCTGGACTTTTGGCAAGTCGTTTGGGGGTCAGGAGGCCCCCCCCAAGCTGGCCAAAAGTTCCTGGAGGTCCCAGCGGGGGTCAGGAGCGATTTCCCGCCGCGAATCGTTTTCCGTACGGAAAATGGCGCCGGCAGGAGATCGACTGCAGGAGGTCGTTCAGCGAGGGTTCCGGTGCCTCGCTGAACAGTCGATCTCCAGCCGGCGCCATTTTGGAAAATGGCGCCGGCTGAAGACAACAAGATTTCAGTAGCAGGAGCCCGTTCCGGACCGCTGCCGTTCTGGACCGCCGCTGGACCCCCAGGTTATTAAGTCATTGGGGGTGGGGGATTTAATTTAAAGAGTCGGGGGTGGGTTTTAGGGGGTTTTAATGTGCCGGTTTTGTGATTTTACGATTTTTCGATTTTTCACGATTTTTCACGATATTTTACCCCCCCAAACGGCAACAATACGATTCCCTCCCCCTCCCAGCCGAAATCGATCGTTAAGACGATCGAGGACACGATTCACATCTCTATTTTTTAAATATCACCACTCTGCCTTTTCCTTTGCATGTAAGTAGCCTCTACTTGTGTACTCCATATTTTATAAATGTTGAAAATATTCATGTATTCTCACTTTCACGTACACATATATGTGAGTAAAAATGGGTGGTCTAGGGGATTATGGGGTGGTGACAGCACGTATGTGTGTAAGTTGATATTTTTAAAGATACGCAGGTACATTTTCCAACTTCCTTGAATATTTTCACACCTGTTAATAACAAGGGTAAGGTGGGACATATGGCATTCTCTCCCAATCCCTAACCCCAAAAAACACAAGATACAAAATTGGGAATTAACATGGCCGCAGTTTATTGACAACAACATACCTGAGCCAAAAATTATAACAATGACAACCCCTCTCCTTTGACCTCCCTCCAGCCCATATGCCACTATTCCCCTCCCCGCAACAGTTTTCAAACCAGTTTATCAGTCCTCCTCACCACATTCCAGCAGGGAGCACCATCAGTAATGCAGTAACTGCACTGTGAAAGCAGCCATGTGTAGCAGCCCCCCTAACTAATACATGCCTCCAACAGGATACCCCCAAGTGCTACAGTTAATCAAGTAACAAAAAAACAACTTAGGCATGGGTTTACTGTCATAAACAAGGACTATGAGAGTAGCCCTTGTTCCCCCAAAAAACTGCAGCCCCTCCCCTTACAGAAAAAAACCTCTCAAGCACCTCCTAGAGCATGTTGTTAAATAAGTCACTACCCACATACGACAGATAAATGCCTTCTGACCTATAAAGACCCGCACATGCATCTGCCCAAATCATGTATAATCCGAAAACCACCCTCCCCTTCTACCTATGACCCCATTTGCTTATTGACTTTTCAACCCCTTGCTTCCAGAGAGGTTGATTTCTAAATTTCCACTTGAGCACAATGTCGGATCACGCAAAGTGAGTACCTGGCATCATGTTCATTAGAGACACAAAGTCTTTCCAAACTGCTGCCACTAACTCCTTGCAAGATTACACCTCAGATCATTACCCCACAAATGTACCATGAGGACTGCTGGACTTTGATGACTCCTTTGTAAGTCCATGATAACAGGCAATAAATGATTCCATCATCCCATAAGGATCGAACCAGCAAACACATCAACCTTCCGATGTGAAACCTAGATATTCATCATAAGGTCTCACTATAGCCCTTGTGAGTGCCTAGTGGACAAATGAGTGGCCCACAATGCCGCCCATCTCAGACCCTGAAAGAAACAAACACAAATTAATTAACCACAACATTTTTGCATACCATCCAACCCCCAAGACCATCTTATGTCTTTGGCCTGATGTAAGAAGCGAATGCTTTAGACCACCACCAACCAATATGTCTGATCTGCTCTTGTGACATCTCTGCCTCCATTGCACTAGTGACCATGCCTATATGAAAAGAATGTGTTTTATATGTCTTAACATCCCAACCCAACTTTCCTATCACTAGGTGCAGAACACTTTGTGGGCTCTCCCATAAAAAGGCCTGTGCACACTGTACAGGACAAATCAATGCATGTGCCCCCATGTCCCAACCAGACCCACTGTCCCATGCTCCTCAATCAGTTTTGGCCTGGTGAATACACAAATGCACCTGGTCCTTGAAAACATATGTGCTCCATCAGCAAACCCCTATTTCCTGGGTGCTCCGCTGACTCCGCAACAAGTTCTCCCACCCTTATCAGTCCAAAAAAAGCAAATGCAAAAGCTACTCAGAAGAGTAACACCTCGTAAGAGGACCAACACACATGTGACAAATGTCCCAACATAATAAAAATTTTTTTGTAAAGAATGAATCTTCTGCAATCCCTCTTCGCCCCCTCCCTTCTGCCAACAAGCCAAAAGGTGTTTAACTTAAAAACCAGCTGCTGGATTACCCCATCCCAGAATCTTCTGGAAACCCCCCCCCCCCGCCATCACCACCACCACTTGTGCCCTTACTGTCGCTAACGAATAGCCTGCTCGCTTAGCCCATAGAATGAAATGAACCAAAGCTGCATCCCCAACTAGGCTCCCTCTCCAGCCACTAGCTCCAAGAAAACTGGAAACAGCACCTCTTCCCTTGGAATAAGAAGCCCATGTTGTTGGTGCCATAGAAGATTTAATAATTTCCCATGCTCTTTCATCCCAAACTGCCAAATGTACTCCACAGATGCTCCAAATTCCTCTGCCTGGAGAGCCAAAGCCTGGAAGGTGTCTCAGTTTGAAGGAGAGAGTGCATCAGCAATTGAGTTGTCAACTCCTGGAACATGTCTTACAAAAGCCATTACATGCCACTGCAATCACAATAAAACCATTTTCTCGCAATAATGCAGACACCCACTGACATTTTGCCGACTGCCTGTTTATAACTGTTACTACCCCCAGATTGTCACACCAGAACACAACTTTCCTGTCTCAAAGAAGGGGACCCCCAACAACGTCAAGGCCACCACAGCAGGAAACTATTCCAGAAAAGTTATGTTCTTGGTGAAAACCGACTTGACCCAAGACATAGGTCATCAACTCATGCACCACACCCCTTTCCAGTACAATCTGAAATCAGAAGATCCTGCTGCATGTGAATACAACTCAATGTTCCTGTTTGACACCTGCTCAGCCTGCATCATGCAAACCCTGTTAAAAGATTCCAAGAATTCTGCCCATACGTGCAGTTTTTCTCTAATGTGAGAGACTCGAATAAAATTATGACCCACCTTCACACCAACAGTTGAACTTGACAATCTCCTAATGAATGCCTGCCCCATAGGAATCAGTTCAAAAGTAATTAAACCATGTGGTATGTGAAAAAAATCATATATTTATACGAATAAATATTTTTGCCTAAGACAACCCTCATATGTGAGCCAACATGCACATATTTAAAATGTGTTTCACATAGCATTCACTGTTAAGAATCAGTTTTTCCAAAAACAAGTGAACGGCTCACTTACATATAATCATAGGGTTTGTCTTATTAGAGTTCTTGCTGGGAATTCAATTCATATAAACTCTTTTGTGCTCCTTTTTCAATTTTTCAATTTTTCAAAACCAACACTTTACAGGCACGGAAGAAAGCCACTTATCTTAATTATGCAGCATTTGTAGGCAGCGATGGTGAACGTCCTGCCTGCGATTTCTGGTAATCAGCAGCAATTTTAAAGATCCTGCCCAGTACACCCGACACAGCGCGTGTTTCATTATAACAACTTCATCAGGGGCTAACTGCAATGCTGAACAAATAAAAAACAATTATTTCAACTCTTAATGATAAATTGCAAGTACAATGCATTTCAAAATAACATACGTGTCTGTCTGTAAGTTTGAGCTCCTTTCAGCGAGTCCTTCACTCACGACGTTTTTTCACAAAATGGAGCCACCCTTCTTAGAAAGGCGGGAGTTTTGAAACTTGAGATTGACTTGCGATGAGAACCAATCGGAGCGAAGCAAAACAGAAAAAAAAAAATCTTTCACAAAGTGTCATTAAATCAAAGACATCCATTCAATCTTATTATTCATACCTGATGGATATTTAGTTGCTAGTTTGAATATCCATCATTGTTCTTTATAATTCAATTTTGTATGAAGATCACCCCCTCTTTGCGATGATGTAATACAATCCAATATAGTCCAACGTAAACTAGAAAAATCATGTTGTGCCGAGAGACAGTGCTGTACCATGGGAGCCTCCATATTTTTGGTGTTTAACCTACTGCGATGTTCCCTTAGCCAGATTTTGATGGATCACGATGTACGTCCAATGTATAAAAATGGACAGCTGCATTGAATAATGTATATGACATTATTCGAATTGCAGTCCGAGAAAAATGTTTTGAAAAATTTTCTTTTGTCACAGGATGTTGCCATACTTCTTCAATAGTACTGGTGCACATGTCGCAATGACCACATGCACGATGACCCACCCTCTGTGGTGGCTGTTTTGGACTTATTGGCATGGCCCGGATGACATGATTTTTATCCCCCTTTGAAACGATATTAAAGGGGGTTCTAAAAAGATAGTATGTAGTTGGAGAACATGCCAATGTCGATGGATGCTTTTAATAATGGCTGCTGATTGATCAGAATGTTGTAAAACACAAACAGTACGTGATGTAATTTTTCTTGACTAGTATTGTAATAATGACTCTCTTGATGAATACAGTACTCTTTTGTAGGCAAAAAAATTTTTGGAAAGAGGGTACCCCCTGTTTTCCATATGGGCAGCCTACAAATGAGCCCTGAAATTTCTGAATTATTTCATTGTAAACAATGTTATAAATCTAATAAATAATAAATTTAAAAAAAAAGCCCCTCAACCTGCCCTCTGGACCAATACCACTGCCGCATCAAAAGATGCATAGCGGACTGAGCACTTTTCCTTAGGTACAAAATCATTCACCTATATTTTCCTGCCTCCCTCTTTAGGATAACAGCTATTGGTGAAAGGTGCATCAGCTGAGAAGTTAGCAAATGAAAAGGCCCAAAAATGCAACCTAAATCTATTTTTGACCCCAATTTCTTCTGAACCACTGACACAAAATGCATAGCGGACCTTGCATTTCTAACCATGCCCCCAAATGCCGGACCTTCATATGGAATAATAAATCCATTACCCAACCCTTTCCCTATTGGGATACCTCAATAGCCAACCCCACATCATATCCAAACTTACAGGTGACAGGGCCAAGGATGCTAAAATATTACAGCTTGGTTCCCCGCCCTGCGGGGGGTGTCTTCTTAATGCATTTACTAGCTGAGTGCCTGGCTCCGCATAAGGAACAGGCATGAATTTGCTGGATACCCTACTTCCTTTGACTTCTTTTTACTCTTCTTCTTTTCCTTCCTCACACCCCTCTGCCCCTCCAACAACTGGGAGATGTCTATATAATGCCTCTTCCTAATACTCTTCCCTAAACCCTTCCCACAATTCAGTCAATGCAATTAATGCTGGGTGACCCATGTCCTGCGCCGGACCCTCCCTGCCTGCCCCACACACTTCATGCCTAACATCAGGAGAAGAGGAAGATGAAGATGATGAAGAGGAGGAAGAAGAAGACGAAGAATCCTGCTCCCTATGTTTTTTCCTTTTTCCATGCCCCCTTGAGACTCCTGACCCCACCTCCAATAGATTCACCAATCGAAGAGCTGACAGGAATGCTCAACATTCCTCTGTCCGTTGCTGTTGCCTGATGTTCAGCACCGTGCGTCGCCTCTTGTTGACGTTCACTTCCCTCAGCTGCATCCCTCTGCAGATCTTGTTCTCTGAAACTCGGACTCTGCGCTGATGTGTCACTCCATCTGCGTGTATCCTATGAAATTGACCCAGGCTGCATCTCATCTGCTGCAGTACCTGCAACAGAAGACACAGGGCAAGTACCAACACCAGAACCCAAGTCCCCAGGCCCTCTGTTTCCTGTTGCCTCTGAATAATCCCTTAAATGTACTCGGTGGAGGAAGTGATGTTATTGGGAGAAATGGCTGTCTAAAGCAGAGGCTCCCATCCTGAATCCAACAATCTTCGCTAATTACAACTACTAAGCACTTCCTGGGAAAACTAAATGTTGTTTTCGGCAGAGTTAAGAGCTGAGATGGCAGCGCAGAAAAAAAAGTTCAACCTGAAGCAGTTTTCTTTTGTGAGCATGACGGTGTCTGGAGTGCTGGGACCTGATGGCAATGCAGTGCAAGACCATGAGGCTTCTGAGGTAGGCCACAATTGTGGCAATACAGTGGCTGATGGCGGGCAGAGTTCCAATTGTGGTTTAAGGAACTTCATACCAACATGGCCAACCTTAATAAAGAAACTGGGGAAATGGTGTTGGATATGCGCAGGAACGTTGCTGATCTGGGGCGCCACATGGAGGAGTCTGAATCGAGGCTGGAGGAACAGGCTTCTGATATGGAAAAAACAGAACAAGACCTTTGCCTTGGAAAGTAAAATATTTATTATAATTAATCTAGATTTTAAAAAACTGCCCAACTCTGCCCAAGTTTTGCCTTAATGGCTGCATCAGGGGCTGTAAAATATTAATAAAAAATTGTAATTTAATCACAATAGTAATGTTAAAATTATATTTTCAATAAATACATGGACATAAGATATATGGACTAAAACAGATCACTTAAAAAATAATGAGTAAATGTGTGTAAAAAATGAGTCAAAATAAATACACATTTAAATATATCACAAAAAGAATAAATGAGATGAGGGAATAGATACAATGTATGTATATGTTGCGCACCCCGGCCGTGCTAAGGCCACGGCCAGGCCTGCTCACCTCTCTCTTCCCTCTGGGGGTCCCGGTCCCTCTTCGCCAGCTGCCGCAGCGAGTCACCTGCGCCCCAGATGCCCAGTGCCCGCATCTCCGGCTCTTTCCAGCTCCCAGGTCTCACAGCGTGGATCGCGTCGGGGCTCCGTGGCCTTGGCCTCGCCCCTAGCCACGCTTGTGCACACAAGGCTGACCTTTAAAGGTGCCGCGGTGGAAAACTGCTCCACGGCGCCCGGCAATTACGTCAACTGAGCCCTGCATAAAAGGCAGGGCTCAGTTGTGAAGCTAGTTGATGTCCTTCACCTCAGTGTGAAGCTAGTTGCTGTCCTTGTTCCTGTGCTTGTTCCAGTGTTCCTGCGTTCCTTTGTTCCAGCGTCTGTTCCTTCGTTCCTGTATCCTGTTCCACGTTCCTATACCCAGGTTGTACCTTCTCAGACTGATACCCGGTTCTGACCTTGGCCTGCCTCTGACTATGCTCGGACTGATACCTGGAACTGACCTCTGTTTGCCTCTGACTACGCTTGGACTGATACCTGGAACTGACCTCTGCTTGCCTCTGACTACGCTTGGACTGATACCTGGAATTGACCCTTGCTTTGGCTGACCTTCCTTGGATGGATACCCTGGCTTTGACCCTTGCGCTCCACTCGGAACACTCTCTTTGCTCCTCCTGAGACCACCAGGTCCACCTGCTTTGACGCTGTCTGCAGTCTCCCTCGAGATAGACCACTAGGCGCTGCCTATCCTCTCCGGAGGACCGTCAGTTCCTGTCTTGTACCTGTGGTTTCCGGTACTCTCTGTTCCGGTCTAGCTCGCCTGTTCACCGTCAGCTGTGCCCCTCTATTTATGGTGGGCACATCTCTCCTCCATCTCTCCGGGAGACCCCTAGAGGCCCATCTAAGCCCAGGAAACCTGGGAATCCAAGGGCTCAATCCTCGGAGCCCCCTGGCTGTTATTGGTGAAGCTCCCGCTTGCCTCTGTCTCCTCGTGTGCTCCACCTCCTGGTGGCAGGTGCCCTCTGGGATCTCTCAGAGGGCTGTACCTATCCTGCGCCATGCCAAGGGTCCACCTCTAACACAACAGTATACAATAAAACTTAATTGCTAACATTTTTTAAGAACAAATTAATAATTACCTTTGTCATCCAAAATGTTTCAGAATTCAATTTTGTTTAAAAATAGCAGTGTATATTATAAATAAAACAAATATCTTCAGTATAATTAAAATCAATCCAAAAGCGCTGAGAGACACATCAGAATATGCAAAACCAATCACATAATGAGACAAATTAATAGTTGGATATTATAGTTTGTAAGAACTTAGTTGATTATTTCAATATATATTGAACAAACCTTGTTTCAAAATATAAATGACAGTGTCGAACTGTGGTATCTTATAATTACTTTCAAAACCATTTATTTATCAAGTTTTATATACCGTCATTCGGTTTCGCCATCATAACGGTTTACAAAAATACGAAGGATGCAAGGTTAAGGGGGAATAACAAGGGTTTCAAAAAGGTTCAAACTGATGATAACATAGGGTATCA
The DNA here is from genome assembly GCF_901001135.1 of Rhinatrema bivittatum. NCBI lineage: Eukaryota > Metazoa > Chordata > Amphibia > Gymnophiona > Rhinatrematidae > Rhinatrema > Rhinatrema bivittatum. The sequence continues at coordinate 230,288,531 of NC_042615.1, read as the reverse complement.
TATACAAGTTAGTTATTTATTTATACAAGTTATATACAAGTTAGTTATAAACCATATTTATAGTCAGGGCAATACAAATTCTAATATAATTAATTTGCAATCTTAAATCAATGCTTGATTATTAAACTATTTACGGAAGCATAATATCATTCTATATAGTCTTGAATTTTGTAGATATACAGTTAATTATTAGTATACACCTTAAATCTAAAAAATCTTATATGAAAATAACCTACAGATTTTTACCTTTAATAAACGATATATCTTATCTCAACGATTCAGTTATGCTTATTCCTCTTGAGTAGCACAAATTCTATAATTGAACGAGGAATGTAGTAATATTTAAAAGATAATAAAGCAACCCTATAATTTAGAGGATATAACAACTCTTAATAATGTAATGTGTAAAAAATAGATTAGCAATTAAAAACAACAAGTGATTGACATGTAGAGTGCTATTGATAGACAAGAATTGCTTACGTGTAACAGAACAAAGTAGCATAAGTCTGATAATCCATAGAGATTTTATCCAAATTGACATGACCGCAATCTTAATCATTATGGGGCGGATTTTAAAAGCCCTGCTCGCGTAAATCTGCCGGGTTTTACACGAGCAGGGCCTTGCTCGCCGGCGCGCCTATTTTCCATAGGCCGCCGGCGCGTGCAGAGCCCCGGGACGCGCGTAGGTCCCAGGGTTTTTCGAAGGGGGCGTGTCGGGGCGTGTCGGGGGCGGGACCGGATGACGCGGTGTTTCGGGGCCAGGTGCGGCGTTTCGGGGGCGGGACCGGGGGCGTGGCGCCGGCCCGGGGGCGTGGTCCAGGCCTCCGGACCAGCCCCTGGGTTGGAAGACGGCGCGCCAGCAGTCCGCTGGCGTACGTAGATTTACATCTGCTTCTCGCAGGCATAAATCTAGGGACAAAGGTAAGGGGGGGGTTTAGATAGGGCCGGGGGGGTGGGTTAGGTAGGGGAAGGGAGGGGAGGGGAAGGGAGGGGAAGGTGAGGGGAGGGCGAAAGGAAGTTCCCTCCGAGGCCGCTTTGATTTCGGAGCGGCCTCGGAGGGAACAGAGGCAGGCTGCGCGGCTCGGCGCGCGCAGGCTGCCCAAAATTGGCAGCCTTGCACGCGCCGATCCAGGATTTTAGAGGATACGCGCGGCTATGTGCGTATCTTATAAAATCCAGCGTACTTTTGTTTGCGCCTGCTGCGCAAACAAAAGTACGCGATTGCGCTTTTTAAAAAAATCTACCCCTATGTGTTATGGACCAAGCTCGCTCTTAAAAAAATATGTACTTTATTAAACATTTGTGGATATCAAAGTAATGAAACTAAGGTATAAACTTAAACATAACTGAGGCTACAGTTTAAAATTAATGCTCAACTAACCCAGCAATCATTACCAATAAAAAATCTATTCTCCATAACAACCTAAAGATTTACATTACATGAAAAATTTGAATCATACTATTATAAACATGCTTTTTTTTAAAACACGCTTTTTAAAAAACAACAACTATTTTTTTTGTTAAAAGTGCCGCTATTTGGAGAATTTTAGCCACAATTTTTATAGTTTCATATTTTCTCATTAAAAACTGAATCTTTTGAGAAGCTGCTCTCATAGAAGTAGATCTTTAAAACATACGCGATCGCATACTTTTGTTGGCGCACCAGGCGCCAACAAAAGTACGCTGGATTTTATAAGATACGCATGTAGCCACGCGTATCCTATAAAATCCTGGATCAGCGCGCGCAAGGCTGCCGATTTTGGGCAGCCTGTGCGCGCCGAGCCGCGCAGCCTGCCTCCGTTCCTTCTGAGGCTGCTCCGAAATTGGAGCGGCCTCGGAGGGAACTTTCTTTTCACCTGCCCTCCCCTTCCCCTCCCTTCCCCTGCCTAACCCACCCCCCCGGCCCTATCTAAACCCCCCCCACCTTTATTTCGTGATTTACGCCTGCCCAAAGCAGACGTAAATCAACGCGCGCCAGCGGACTGCTGGCGCGCCATCATCCGACCCGGGGGCTAGTCCAGAGGCCTCGACCATGCCCCCGGGCCGGCGCCACGCCCCCGGGCCCGCCCCCCAAACGCCGCGTCATGCCCCCGAAACGGCGCGTCATTCTAGACGAGCCCCCGACACGCCCCTTTTCGAAATCCCCGGGACTTACGTGAGTCCCGGGGCTCTGCGCGTGCCGGCGGCCTATGCAAAATAGGCGCGCCGGTGCGGGAGGGCCCTGCACGCGTAAATCCGGCCGGATTTACGTGCGCAGGGGTTTTAAAATCCGCCCCATAATGCATTATAAGTTTATATATAGAAGGATCCATTCTAAATCTACTATCGGTAAAAACAAATACTTAGAAAAACTTTCGTGTAAAAAGTGAACTGTGTATCTACAAAACTACGGTATCGGGTGATGTTACAAAAACATCTCAAATGCCGGCGTATATATAATATATTAGCATCATAATATAGAGCATACCTTGTCCTTCTAACTCTGGCCTTGAAGTGCTACTATTGCATCAGAGGAACAAAATTACACAGCATCCATTTGTACCCTCTCTTTATATACATAAATTCTCAAACAACGTGAAAGTTGTGTGACGTCATATCCTCCCCTAGCTGTCAATCATTTGGCCCGATATCTATCGATGTTAATCTAACTATTGTAATAATTTGATTTATTATTAAAGTGCAACACAATTTAAATATTTATTAAAGAAGATATCTTAATTTGATATTTAAAAATTAATTTATAAATTAATTGGTTTTAAACAATTGATGATATCTTTAATGGTAAAATTAATTTAAAAATATCATCTGAATACAGTGATTAATTACACCTATAGTTATATATCATTATTAGTTACATGATTTATAAACCACTCATAAATAGATAAAATAGTTATTTTTTAAAATATACTTTTTACAGATTAATATCACAGTTATATGACATTGTCAATCGTGGATGACATATAAAAACTAAAGACACTAAAATATAAAATATATTATAGACTTTAAAGATCAAAACCTTAAATTGTCTCATCATGGAAAAAGTAGAAAATATAGATTATGCATAATCAAAAGATTTCTAAAAATACTGTAAAATCAGTTTCTTGGTTAAGTCCCATCAGTGCCATTGTATTAAACCTAAAGATAAACTGTTGCTCTATTTTCAGTAATATACTGTCTAAATTTCCTCCTCTCCAGGATAATTTAGGTTTATATAGCACACAGAATTTATAGTCTTCAAATTTATGGTTTGCAAGGACTGAATGCTTCACCATCGTTTTTCCTTTGATCTTTCTATTAATCGCACTTCTATGTTCTACTAGTCTTTTGTGCAATGGACGTATTGTTTTTCCGATATACCATTTTTCACATGGACATCTAGCGGCATAAATTACCCCTTCACTTTTACAATTTGGAAAAGTCCTTAACATAAATGGGTTGTTTTGGCCATTAATCATTACTGAAAGTACCTTCATATTTACATTGCAAACTGAACAATTCCCACATGGTCAGTGCCCAGGTAGCCTAATATCTCTCAACACCTATCTGTTGAAAGAGCCGATGAGACCAAAAGGTCTCTCAAATTACATTCCCATTTGTTAGCAATGATTAAGTCTACTGTTTTCAAAACATTTTAAGCTCCTCAGGATATCCCAATTTTTCTCCAAAACGTTAATGATCTTGTGTGACATATGATTGTAATTCAAGGGACAGACTATGATATCTGATTGTACTTTCTTTTTATGTTTCAATAAGTCATTTCTATCTTGGCTCAAAGCTTATTCATGTCCAAGACACAGACTATGGGAGGTGAGAGTGCTCAGGCACGGGCTGGAGCTGGAACAAGACTTGGAACATCAGAAACTGGAACAAGGCAGGCTCATCCCTACACTGGACCTGCACGCACCGGTGAGACCCAACAATGCAATGCTGTTCTCAAGAGTAGTCCTCCAGCCACTCGGAACAACAAGTGTGTGAGGCCAGATGGAGGCTGAGGGTTGGAACAAGACGAGACATGGAACTCAGGAACTTGGAAGACTCAGATGAGGACACGTGGAACTTGGAAGACTCAGAAGAGGTTTCAGGATACTTGGAAGACTTAGTCAAGGACCCATGGAACTTGGAAGACTCAGACGAGGTTTAAGGATACTTGGAAGACTCAGACAAGGAGTCAAGAAACTTGGAAGACTCAGACGAGGACCCAGGGTTCAGGCACTAGTACAGAGTGAGTACTGCACCGCAGTGTGCCGTACATATCCGCCCATGGCTGGTTGTGGACCACGCCAAAAGCGAAGCAGACTCCAGACAAGAAAGAGAAGACTTGGAACCGGAAACATGTCAAAGATTCAGGAGAGGCCCTGCACCAAGGCGCGCCCTATACAGCCATCTATGGCTGGTCGCAGACCATGCTGAAGTGGAGCAGGTTCTGGCTTGAGTCTTGGGCATGGATGGAAGCAGGCACAAGGTACTCCAAAGACTGGGAACAGGATTCAAGACTCAGGATTCAAGACTTTGGAACTCGGATTCAGGAACAGACCTCGGGATTAAAAACAAGGAGCCTTCCGGAGACTTGCGCTGCAGACATGAAGACAGGTCTTGTGCCACGAAGCGCCCTACACAGCCCCCCATGGGCTAGTCACGGACTACAATGGTGGCATGCCAGGAAAGGTGGACAAGCAGGGAACCTGGAAGCAGGACAAAGAGCCGGAGACAAGGACTTCAGGACCAGGACTGGAACACGGAACATCAGGACAAGGAACATCGGAACTTCTGGACATGGAACATTGGGACATCAGGACATCAGGACACTGAAGAGACAATGAAGGAGCTCCAAAGAAGAGCAGGACTAGGAACATCAGGATGAAGGAGACCAGGAACATCAGGAACATCAAACAAGAAGCCATCTAGAGAAGAGAAGAACACGAAGGACCTTGACCAGAAGGAAGGCTACTGACCACTGTGAAGTCGTGGTTTGAAGGCCCCGAGGAAATGGAAGAGAGCCCTTTTATAGGACTGGTGAAGGTGATGACTGATGATGTCATTGTTGGGGCTGCAGGGCTTTTCCCACTGCTGTCCCTTTAAATAATGTGGCAAGGCATGTACTCGTACCTAGAGGAGCCCTGGAGGTGGAGGAAGTCGGCAGCGGCACCAGGGCCACATGAAAACAGTCGGGAAAGTCTAAAGGCAGTATGTTAGAAGTAAGTTGATCTCATGGGCCACATTTCTCTAAAAAGAAAGGGAGGGTAAACAATTACAAATTATGCAGCAGTTTACCAAACTAGAGGTGAGTCACAAGAGATCACCAGATCCTAATAGGTTGAGGAAATTTGAGGCTGCTAAAAGGGAATTGCAGGCATTAGACTTAGACAAGATAGCCTTCCAGCTCAATCTGCTCAAACAGAGGCATTTTGAGTTTGGAAATAAGGCAGGACAGCTTCTTGCAAGAAGGCTGAAAGAGGGGGTCACCCAAAATAACATTACCAAAATAAGACAGTTCAGGAAATTTCTATATAATACAGGTGATATTAGCAAGAGGTTTATACAGTTTTATGAGGAGTTATATGGTTCAGATAAAAATGTAGCAGAACAAGATGTAGAAATGTACCTAGAGAGTGTGGAGCTGCCAGTTCTACTGGAGGAGGCTCTGGAGATTCTTAATAAAGAAATGTCATCAGGTGAAGTATATCAAGTAATTAAAGATTTAAAAGTGGGTAAATTGCCAAGGCTGGATGGCTTTTCTGCCAAGTTCTACAAAACTTTCCATCCTGTTCTTATTCAGCCATTGGTCAATAAGTTCATTTTCTTTGATATAGGGGGGTACTATCTCATCCAATGCCAACTTAGTTGGGATAACCATATTAGCAAAAGGGGGCAGAGATCCCACACTTGAGATCTTATAAGCCAATCTCACTGATCAATATTGACTTGAAGATATTGGCCAAGGCTTTAGTGATGAGATTGGGAATGGTGGCTCCTCTGATTATCCATAAAGATCAGTCTTGTTTGTGCTGGGGAGATTGGCTTTGGATAATGTCAGTTGGGTTCTGGAATTAATCTGGAAAATGCAACAGAGGGGTACACCGATTGCATTGTTAAACGTAAATGCAGAAAAATCCTTTGACAGGGTGCATTGGCCATTTCTTTTCAAAGTACTGGAAAAGATGCAGTTGGGGAGGGAGTTCATGGGTTAACCACAAGTGTGCATACAAGTAATGGGGGCTATTCTGCCCCATTTGGCATGAAGAGGGGTACCAGACAGGGTTGCCCCCTTTCGCTGCTATTGTTCACTCTCTCTTTGGAATCCTTTATGGAAAGTGTCAGACGGAATGCTCAGATTAGGGGTCTTAAAGTAGAGGAGTGTGATTATAAGTTATCACTGTTCTCTGATGATTTGTTGTTCACAGTTACAGAGTTTGAAGCTTCTTTTGGAGCCTTGCTAGTAGAAATGAGTACATTTGGGAGGGTATCAGGGTTCAAGGTCAATGAAGACACATCAGAGGTTTTGAACATATCTGTCCCTGAGAAACAATTTGTAGATCTGGGTGGTAAGTTTCCATTAAAAATTGCAAAGAAATGGGTAAAATATTTGGGGGTGAAAATAGATCCAAGGGAAGAGGAATTGTGTGGGTTTAATTATGATCCATTGGTATGTGAGATTCAAAAGGATATAGATAGGTGGGACAGGATGGATTTCTCATGATTGGGAAGGTGGCCATTGTCAAGATGAATATCTTGCCTTGCTTTTGTTATTTTTTCTAGACGCTCCCAGGGAAAGCCCGCAGGGTCTGTTGAAACTGTGGCAGCACAGGTTGCTTCAATTTATTTGAAAATGGAGGCCACCAAGGTTGTCTAGTAAGGTCCTCTTTCAAGGAAAGCTGGGGGGGGGGGGGGGCTTAATGTCTCAAACTTGTCATGGTATTTTTTGGCTGGCAGTTGAGTGTTCACATATATTGGCATGTAAAAGGAGAACTCGAACCCTGGCTGCCTATTGCCCAAGTGGGTGCAGGGCATCCACCACTAGAGGTTAGGGTTTGGCAAGAAGGGAAACCAGTGGTTAATGGTCTTTCTCCTTTACCTAGGTTGATTTTGGAGGTATGGGGAAAGTGGAAAACTATACTTGTGGGGGATAGATGAGCATATCATTGCACATCATTTTTTGTACAATAGTGAATTTGGCCCAGGGAAGGAGATGAAGGAAATATCAAGATGGAGGGAAAGGGGGATAACCAGGATGGAGCAGATTTGGGATGGCCAGGGGTTGATCTCTTTTAACAAGTTACAGCAGACACACCACCTGTGTTGAAAGATACATTTTCTTACAACCAAGTAGCCCATTATTTTTGCAAGGAGAAGATTGGTATTGAATTACAAAAGGGCAAAACACTCTTTGTCAAATTGTGTGGGCAAGTGGAAAGGCTCAAAAGACCTATCTTGCGGACATATATGTTGCTGAATGCGGAGCTCAATATAAAAAATGGCCTAACAACTGGCATGGGAGGAAGAATTTGGGGGGAGACCCTGGAAGAGTGTTAATGGGATCATTATTTTTTGGCTGTTGGTAAAAGCTCTATGTCCACCATAATAAAAGAAAATGGATATAAAATCCTATAAAAAAATGATATCTGACTCCAGTTAGACTTTGAAAAATGTTCTCTACCACTAGTGATTGATTTTGGAAGGGTTGTGGTACATTGGGCACTTTCTTTCATTTATGGTGGGCAAATTATGGGAAGCAGTCCTGGGCCTTATACACGATATGACAGGGCTTATGACACTTAAAGATCCTAAAATGTGTTTGCTAAATATCCCAGCTGAGGTGGGGAGTGAAAGCCAACAGCGTTTGATAATTAATAGTTATGAATGTTAGGTGTGAGATCGCTTTTTGGTGACACAGGCAGACTGTACCCTTGATAGTAGAGGTTCACTCTAGGATCAAGAGAGTTTATTATCTGGGGAAACTTACAGCCATGAAAAATGATAGGCTGGATAGTTCTGAGAAAATATGGGAACCATATATATGCTGGAAGGATAATAATGAGGTCTGATTGAGAAAAGGGGGTTGGCGGAGGTTGGGAGGGAGGACTGTAATACAGGGAGATTCACTCAAAAGAGGCCCTGAATATTCTGCAATAACTCTCACTAGGACAAAGCAATCTGAATGAAACAACGTGCAATGTGCTCCACAGTATATGAAGCATCGAACAAGCTGGGATGCCCCCGCGTCGGAGCGATGAGGTAGGCACCGGACAGCCACCGTGACATTTAACCTCCATTTGTGAGATGGAGCAATGTGTCATACATCGGCAAAGAACATAGAAGAAATTGAGTTCTTTTTCGGCAACAGGGTAATTTCAAAGCGGCTTTGGCTACCAAGATCACTGGGTCTGACACCATCAGACTTCTTCCTTTGGGGTATGCTCAAAGGAAAAGTCTATCAGAACAAGCCTTGCACTGTGGAAGATTTGAAGGAAAACATCCAACGTGAAATTGCTGCTATTCCCACCGATATGCTCTCAGACACATTCAGGAACATGGAGCGCCACATCGAAATGTGTCTGGTGGAAATTGCAATCATTTCCAGCATTGCATGTAATGCAAAAGATTACACATAGGTCAAGGTATATGGCGTATTTTCTTTTGTTCTGATTGCTTCATCTTAACGGAAGTTACAACAGAATATTTGGGGCCTCTTTCAAGTGAATCTCACTGTATGGTGAAGTATCTGGGGATTCAGGCGGGATATGTATGAATCTCATGTTTGTGATATGGTCTTATTTGATGTTTTATTTTATTTTCTATTTTATTGGTTTTTATTGCATTGTACTGTATTGTGTTGGGGATCATCATGCGGATGGATTTGCATCTTGAAATGCTCTGATTTCTTTATTGGAAATGTTGCAGATAAATTGTTGTAGATACAGCCTGTTAATAAAACTTTAATTATAAAAAAAAAATGTGCCTGGTGCGTTACACCTGGCTCTGAACCATGCTGCCCTGAACCCAAATCCCTATCTTCCAGTTCAAGAGTCAATTCCCCCTATGCCATCCCAGTAGCCACTCTCATAAAAACCCAGCCAGCTCCCAACATCCCCCCATCCCCATCCCCAACCCACTCTCCCACTCCCCCACCCCCCCCAGCCCAACCTCCCCGCTCCCTTTCCTCCCTGGGGCTTGCAGATCAACCAACCCTGTAAGTTCCCCTAGCAAATCCTTGGCAACCAACTCCAGATCCCCAAGCACCACTAAAATCCCCAAACATTTGCTGATTATTGGCCCTCCCCACCCCAGCACCACAAAATACAGACAGATCAATAGGATACATCCTATTGATATCCCCTACCTCCACTTCTAAGGCTTCAAGACCCTCTGAACTCCCCACTCCCTTTTCAGTTCCCTGGTGCACAGCCCTGTCTTTGCCCCTTCCCCCTTTTCTAGATATTCCCTTCCCACCCCCAGCACTGCACTTAGCAGCCAACATCACTTGTGCACCAACACTTCCCTCCCCATAAACCTGAACTACATCCTGAGCCTCCATGTTGGCAGATTCTACAAGAGGCACAATACCTTCAACAGAAGCCCTAATCCTGTGCCCCCTGCACGTATTGGACCTCTGCTCCTAAATCCATAGTGTACTCACCACTGCTTCTGCTGGAATCCACCTCGCTGTCCCCACAACTGGCAGATGCAGGATCACCACTGTCCCCTGCCCCCGCTAGCAACAGGCTACCTCTCTGCATGCATGCCTGCATCCAAGCCCACCCATGAGCTCACCAGGTCTCCTACATGCTCCTCCCTGTGCCCCACAACCTCCCGGCAGGACCCTCAAACTGCCACTCAAACTTGACTCTTAAGATGCAACCCTGCCAGGCCTGAAAAACCTTGCAACCTCCAGACATGAGAGAACACTTTGGCCCACCTCCCCCTGCCGCAGGCAGGTCACCTGAAACAGAAGATATCCTGGAAGAGCTGCCGGCACCTTCCCTCATCAGAATGTCGCGATGTGGTCTAACCATCCTCCCAAGGTTCAGCTCAGGGCAACCGCCATAGGAAAGACCTCCCAGCTGACAGGCAGCACAAATGTGCACCAAAAGGAAAAAACGCATGCCCGAAGATGAAAATACAGCCCAAGAAAAAATGCAACCCGTCGACACCGCTACTGCCGAGGATCTGAGGCAAGAAATGGCTCCTTGATCCCGGTGGGAAAAATTGGTAAACAAAAACAGTGAAACACTCCCTCCCTTCTTCCCCGAGCCTAAACATGACCTGTAGAGGTTCAGACCCGCTAATCAGAGCCTCCAAAAATTGTTTAAAACAAAGGAGGAAGCCAGCAATAGAGCCCCCCTCCCCCTTCCAACAATTAACAAAGGCAGGCTGGGGAGAAGAATGCCAACCCACCACCATGATAAAGGTGCAGGGTGGATGCTGCCCCCCATCCTGGAACTTATTTGGCCTAAGTGATATTAAACATGTTTATTATGTAGTACTACTGTCTGAGTGGGAGGTCTGGTTAGACAGGGGAGAATCCAGGCCAAAGAACTAGGAAAGTCTTGATGACCTGGAGAAGGACTGGGCAAACTGGTGGACTAAATGGTAAACTGGTTAATTTCCTTGATGCATGCATGTTTTCAAATTGGCCAACTAATGCATGTAAATTAGGATTCACGTAAGTCCTAGATTACTTTCACATGTAAAACATACACATGTATATTTTTTAAATAGGAGGGTAAAGTACATGCGTTCAGTGCTTTGAAATACGTGGTTTCAATGCATTGCATGTCTTTGCACATTGGCCTACATACACACATATGCTGGAGTAAACAAACATGTATTTTATAATATGCACATATGTGATACATGCATGTTATAAAATACTGTGGTAAAATTACACATGGCCACATACACGCATAAATGCCGCAGCGCTTGTTGCAGAGGTGAACCTTTGGCCCGAGGTGGTGTTGGCGCTACCCGTGGGGAAACCCCCACGGGTCCCCACCGTCGGGAGGCAGGGCCGAACGGGAAGCGGAGACTGACAGGAGTTTCACCAATACCAGCCCTCGTTCCCCGCATATTGAGCCCTTGGGTAACAGGGCCGGCTGGTCTTAGGCGGGGCCTCCTCGTGGTTGATCTCGGAGAAAGTGTCCAAGGCAGGGTACCAGGAAGCAGTGGAGGCGCAGGGTCCGAAGGAGCAAAGTCGAAGACAAGGCCAGGTTCCAGAAGCCCGGACAGACAGAAGCAGGCAAGCAATTAGGAACAAGATTAAGTCCAGGCTTGTGAGAAGGCAAGTGCCTAAAAGTAGGCCAAGTCCAAAGACAATTAGCTGGAGAGGAGATCAGGTTCAAGCTGGAGTCAGAACAGGTGGCTGAAGACAAGGTCAGGCTCGAGCTGAGGTCAGGGCAGGCAGCTGAAGACAAGGTCAGGTTCAAGCTGAGGTCAATGTCAAGGAATCTGTCCAGAGAGTAGTCAGGTACAAGCGGGGGTCAAAGCCAAGGAATCCGTCCAAAGGGTAGCGAGAACAGGAGTCTGGAACTATAACACAAGGACTGGAACAGGATCAGGTACTGGAACACGAACATTGGAACAGGAGCAGGTACTGGAACAGTAACAGGAACACTGGAACAGGAACACGACAAGCGGCAACTAAGCACATGGCTGGAAGCGTGGAGACCTGTTGCCAAGGCCAAGACTGAATGGCGGAGCCCGCCTTATATAGCAAGGCTGAGCGACATCATCATCTGGGGCCACGGGAAGGATTCCCTCCGCAGCCCCTTTAAAGTCAGCAAAGGTGTGCGCACACACGAGCGTAAGGCAGGCAGGCTGGAACTAGGAGATGGTTGCATCTCCCCTCGACACATGTGGGGAGACCCGACTGGGACCATAGGAGGCCACAGAGCTGCTGGAGGAGCCTGGGAGTGTAGCAGGAGCGCGAGCGAGGAGGCGACTGCCTACCGCTGCCAAGAAGGAAGGGTCAGGTCTGGGACCCGGGCGTCGGGGGTGAGTGGAGCTGGCTGCGGGCCTGCTGCAGCCGGGATATGCAACAGCGCTCAGCTGTTTGAAAGTTACCCTCCCTTTTTTTCAAAAATACCTTTATGTCAATGGTAATATATTTCTTATTAATGCATGGTTTTAGTTGTTTTCTAACATTAAAAAAAATATATTATTTTTATTTTTTAATTTGCAGTGTTTTGTTCCCCATATATATATGCATTATTTAACTACCAGCACACTCTCTTTTCCCCAATAGTACATTACAACAACCAAATATGGATGTGCCAAAATAGTTCTATTAAAAACAAAGGTAAAAACCAGGCTGCTCATCTTCCTTAAGCAAAAAAAAAAAAAAAAGAACCTAAATTATCTACTTTTTCTCAGTTTTTTCACCACAGAATTTAGGGAGAAAACATTTTGCAGAAAGAGAAAGAGCTGGCAAATTTTGTCCCTTTCCTGCTTTGTAAAGTGGAAGTTCTTTCAATAAAATACGTGGTGAACATTTTAGCAAATAGGCAAAGTTTGCAAACTAGGCATGAAAATGTTCAAGAAGAAAAAAATGTTCCTTTTCACACATCCTTGGAGCTGATATAAGCCAGGCTCCTACATTGTAAATGCAGCTGCGGTTTTCCAGGGATCAGACATTCTCCAATAAAGAGGGAGAGGACAAAAAAACAAACAAATAAAAGTTTCCCAATATCACCATTCTGTGCAGACGTGCACATGGGCCTGAGCTACAAGTGACTTTTAACTAACTACTAAGAGGCATGAGCCAAACCCTTGTATAACGTTTAAAGGAGTTTAAACAAAACCTAATGAAAGAGAAAATAATTGCTGCATTTACCAAATGAAATTTGGCAACAGGCTCCCCTTCGAATGCCAGCCATTCAGCAGCCTTTCTCCTATACCCCAAATGCTCAGAATGCGCACTCTGAACAAATTCATTTGGGCTCAGGATCTGCATGCAAGCCGTGAATGTTTTCTGTGGCATGAAAAGATAAAGGTCCACACATTGCTATCTGTGGTTTCTTCCCCCTTCTCCCTTGTTATTTTTCTGAGTTTAATTGCCACAGACTCCCAAACACCTGTGATTACAAGAACGCAAGATTGGCAATTAAGGTTATAGAACTGGCACTAAGCAGAGGACACAGTGTTAGCAGTGCTAGAGTTTCAGTGCTGGATAAATGCTGCTTCAGAGAAGAGTTTGGAGCCTTTTCAAAGAGACTCTAAATAAATCAGAATTTTGAAGCACTTGCACTGGAGGAAGGGTCCTCCTCTGGTTTATTTTCTCTCTCTCTTGGGACCCCTAGCTATTATAGAAGTGCTGCGTTGTAATCCCTAAGAATAGATTATTTAGTAAAATTGCTCTTACTTCAAGATACTGTTTTACTTTTTTGGTTTGCTTTCATCCATAAGGTGCAAGGTGCATCTCAAGGGTTGGGTCGGGCTGCCAGAAATGAAGTCACATGATGCTGGAGGACTTTGCACTGGTTTACCATTAACAGAATTTAGACCAGTTACTGCATTTGCAGTAACTCAAACAAATTCAATATGGAGATTATGCATGCATTTTGTGTACCTGCCATACTAGTCTTCTTTACTTCAAGTACAATTATTGGTAGTCTATGTGATTGTGAGATACTTTCCAGGTTTGTGTTTAGATTCTGGAAGCAGGTAGTGCAGCCTGCACACTCGTGGTTCTTCTTAACTAGCACATGGTGAGGTCAATCTTCAAAAGCCCTTTAGATGGATAATTGAAAGGTTATCCATCTAAATGGCTACCCAGAAATACCGAAAGCCATATGCAGCTAAATTCTAGCCACATAGTGAGTTATGTGGCTAGAATTTAGCCTCCTAAGTCGGGGACATTCTGGGGAAGGATGGGAGGCATTTTTGGGAGGAGCCTTAGGGCTGTTTTAAAGTTAGCCGGTTAGACATAAATGGCTAACTTTAAGATATTTGGATATATTCAGTGGAATGACTGCACCATTGAATATACCCTGCTAGTTAACCGGATATGTTTAGCTAGCTAACTAGCTGAGCCTTACAGCGGCTGAAAATGGATCCAAGTGGCAATCAGCTACTCTAAGGAGTTTGACCTATTGCTGAGGTGTCTGAGGTGAGGTGAGGCAGGGCAGGCTTTATATAGTGGAAGGCCTGTGATGACACCCCGAGGCACCGCAGGGCTTTTCCCAATGTGGGCCCTTTAAAAAGGGCTCAGCTGTGCGTGCACATGCCTAGAGACACCCGCTCAGCTGAGCATCATCCCTTGCAGGCTGCATCGGGCCTGCTTGGCAGTCGACCATATTTCTGCCAGTTGGCATGTCGAGGAGCCCCGCTTGGTCTGGGACTGTAGGTAAGTGCGGCCGGTCTGTTATGGTTATTGATGTTTGGGTGGATCCTTGGACACAGTGGCAGCTGACCATGCCCACTGGGGGGCAGTCCCGTGAGGGACCACTGTTTCAGGCTAGACTCTGGACACACAAACACAGATTTGAATCTTTTATCAAACAGTTTTGGAAACCACCAGAGGTGGCAGTAGTGAGTAGTAGATGTTGAGCCCGGCTGGGCAGGGCTCCCACAGAATGCTGGAACAGCGAATCCTCTGCTAGGCTGTGCTGTAGTGGAAAGAGACTGAGAGTTATGAGTACTAGAGATGAGCTTCGTTTTTTTCTACCGGGTCGTTTTTTGAGTCGGACGCTTCGGGGTAAAGTTTGTTTTTCCTCGGTTAGTTTTTTGGAAAAACAAACAAAAAACTAAACGGGGAAAAATGAAACGGGCCCAAAAAATGGCGTGGGAAAACGAAGCTCAAAAAAACCCACCCCAAGCATTAAAATTTACTATAATACATTATATACAAGATGGCGCCAGCCATCCATTGCTCCTACCATGTGACAGGGGCTGACCAATGGCACTGGTAGCCCCTGTGACATAGTAGGTCAAAAGCTATTGGCACCATTTTGATGCGAGGCAGGCCCGAAAGCCCGATGGCACGGAGGGAGAAATCCCTCGTGGGACCCTGCTGGACCACCAGGGATATTAGTAAGTCTTGGGGAGGGATTGGGATGATGGGGGTTGGTTGTATTACAGTAAAATTTAATGCTTGGGGTGTTTTTTTTATTTAAAAAAATAAAATGTGCCCCTCCCCCGTACAAACCCGAAAAACTAATTTTCCTCGTAGTTCGGGGAAAATCGTGATAAACGAAGCACATCTCTAATGAGTACACATTAAGAAGCATTCAGAGTCCCAGGTAGAATTAGGAGAAGCTCCGAGACAGGAAGAGCAGGTCCCTTAGAGCAGAGAGACTCGGTAGCATTGTACTCACGTAGCAGTATCAGAGATTCCACTAGATGAGAGGTCTAGCACCGGAACAGAGGGCAGGCCCTTGAGGAGCGAGTACATGGTTCCAGTGAAGCAGTACTGTGGAATAGATGGTAGTTGTACTCACAGATGGAAACTGTTAGTGAAGTCTTCCAAGTAGAAGGGTTTGAAGATGCAGGCAGCAACTCAGGGAACATGGGCCCTCAAGGAGCGAGTACCTGTTTCCTGATAGCACCTGAAAGAAGCAGAAGAGGCCCCCGAGGAGCAGGTACCCCATTAGCAACCCCAAAGGGTGTAAGAGTTCCAGATAGCGCTGGAGTGGCAGAGCAGCTTCGGTATGGAGAATGAATCCCATCCGTAGTGATACTGTTGCTAACTCGATGAGCTAAAATATGTGGCCAGCGTGACGTCATATCAGGGGGATGCCCCTGAGGTTCACGCCATCGTGGAAATAAAGATGAGGGTGGCGTGCGCACACGCGCCCTAAGGTACCTTGGAGGATCATGGTGGGAGGCAGCACCAAAGCCGGTCCAGGGAAGCTGGAGAGGACGGCAAACAGACGCCATGACAGCCAGTAGTTCGAGGTGAGCAGGAGGAGCCACAAGTAGTGAGAGGTAGGCGGGGCAAACCATCGAAGACCAACGGTTGCAACACGGTCATAGTATGGACCAGCGGCCAACCAAATGCAAAATATAATTGCACTGGAGAAAGTGCAGAGAATGGCGACCAAAATGATAAGGGGCATGGAACAGCTTGTCTATGAGGAAAGGCTAAAGAAGTTAGGGCTGTTTAGTTTGGAGAAGAGACAACTGAGGGAGGATATGATAGAGATCTACAAAATCATGAAAGGGCTTGAATAGGTTAATGTAAATTGGTTATTTATTCTCTCAGATAATAGAAGTTAGCAAGTAGCTCATTTAAAACAAATCGAAGAAAATTCTTTTTCAGTCAGTGCATAGTTAAGCTCTGGAATTCCTTGCCAGAGGATGTGGTTATGGCAGTTAGTGTAACTGGGTATAAAAAAGGTTTGGATAGGTTTCTAGAAGAAAATACATAAACTGCTATTAATTACTAAGCAATAGTAGCTTGAGATCTATTTAATGTTTGGGTACTTGCCAGGTACTTGTGACTTGGATTGGATACTGGGCTTGATGGACCCTTGGACTGACCCAGTATGGCATATCTTATGTTCTTATGTACCATAAGAGCTTGCTAGGCAGACTGGATGGAACATTGGTCCTTTTCTACCATCATTAATATGTTAACATGTAATTTTTAATTCTGTGTATAGAATGGAGAGGGCCGGCAGAAAGCTGTAAATATTTCCCAGGGCGCTTATTACCTTTGCACCAGTCCTGAGTGCTTCAAGATGTTTGTAGAACTGTACAGATACACATAAGAGAAAGATCCTGCTTTGTAGAGCATACAATCTAGTAAAGACAGAAATCTCAAGACAAAAGGTGTTTGTGGTAAAATCAAGGTCAAGATTTAAAGCCTCATGATGGATAATCGATGTAGTTTAAATGAAGAAAGGGAACATTCTAAAAATTAAAATTAAAAATTAAATTGAATCTTTACTCCACAAAACCATCTATTATGAGAAACAAATAGGGTGGGTGAGTGGTGGGTAGGATACGAGGGAAGGTCAGAGAAACTTACCATCTAGTTCTTCTCTTTCAAAGGGAGACATATACAGTAGGGATGTGAATCGTTTTTCAACGATTAAAATTATCGTCCGATAATGTTTATATCGTCTTAAATTGTTATAGAACACGATACAATAGAAATTCTAACGATTTATCGTTAAAAATCGTTAAATCGTGTTAGTGCGCACTAACTCAAGTTAGTGCGCACTAACTCCCCGTTAGTGCGCACTAACTCCCCGTTAGTGCGCACTAACTCGATTTAGTGCGCACTAACTGAAAATGATACAAATAAACACTTTCCAGGTCACTGAAGGTCAGTTAGGAATGAATATGTGTTCCTATTGGCTGGCTGCCCTCTTATCTATTGATGTTACCAAGGTTACCACTGAGGTGATGGTTGGGGGGATGGGAAATGGAACTGGAAACTAACGAACACCAACAGAAAATGAAACAAAGTGTTCACACTTCCCAGGTCAGTAAAGGTCACTTAGGAATGAATATGTATGTATGTATTCCTATTGGCTGGCTGTGCTCTTATCTATTGATGTTACCAAGGCTAATACAGAGGTAATGGTTGGGGGGATGTGAAATGGAAACAGTTGGAAGCCTGACAAAAAAAGTAATGTAATGATCAGCACTCACGTGACTAGAACTTGTTTGTTTATTATTTTTGTTAGCAGGCACCTGAAATGCTAGTGCATGTTGAATTTGCCAATCACTGTGCATTTTAGAAAGGTGGTCCTGGCTGGAACTGTACACAGTTCAAATATATGTAATTGATTGTTGGTAAGTGTATTTTTTAAGTAGCCACACTGGCACAAGTATGTTTACTTTTCCTCCTACTTAACTCACTAGCTCAGCTTTGTAAGAAGGGCTTCTCTGCTTGTGTGTTGTTTTTGTTTGGTGTGAGGAGAGCAGAAACATCAGATCTTTATTCAATCTACTACAGTCATCTCTTACAGTGCCCTATCCCTATTAATACCAGGAGTGTTGTGATCTTCCTGCACACAGTGCCCTAACCCTGATACCAGTCTGAGACAGCTCCCTCCCTGCATTACTAGTGAGAGGCTGGCTTCACAGACAGGGGGGAGCTGCCTGACCCTCACTCCTGACTTCCCCCATGTCCCAGCTAGTGAATGGTGTGTGGGTGAGGGGGGGGGGAGGATGGTGAAGTCTGAGACAGCTCCCTCCCTGCATTACTAGTGAGAGGCTGGCTTCACAGACAGGGGGGAGCTGCCTGACCCTCACTCCTGACTTCCCCCATGTCCCAGCTAGTGAATGGTGTGTGGGTGAGGGGGGGGGGGGGGGGAGGATGGTGAAGTCAGAGACAGCTCCCTCCCTGCATTACTAGTGAGAGGCTGGCTTCACAGACAGGGGGGAGCTGCCTGACCCTCACTCCTGACTTCCCCCATGTCCCAGCTAGTGAATGGTGTGTGGGTGAGGGGGGGGGGGGAGGATGGTGAAGTCTGAGACAGCTCCCTCCCTGCATTACTAGTGAGAGGCTGGCTTCACAGACAGGGGGGAGCTGCCTGTCCCTCACTCCTGACTTCCCCCATGTCCCAGCTAGTGAATGGTGTGTGGGTGGGGGGGGGGGGGGGGAGGATGGTGAAGTCTGAGACAGCTCCCTCCCTGCATTACTAGTGAGAGGCTGGCTTCACAGACAGGGGGAAGCTGCCTGACCCTCACTCCTGACTTCCCCCATGTCCCAGCTAGTGAATGGTGTGTGGGTGAGGGGGGGGGGGGGAGGATGGTGAAGTCTGAGACAGCTCCCTCCCTGCATTACTAGTGAGAGGCTGGCTTCACAGACAGGGGGGAGCTGCCTGACCCTCACTCCTGACTTCCCCCATGTCCCAGCTAGTGAATGGTGTGTGGGTGAGGGGGGGGGGGGGGAGGATGGTGAAGTCTGAGACAGCTCCCTCCCTGCATTACTAGTGAGAGGCTGGCTTCACAGACAGGGGGGAGCTGCCTGACCCTCACTCCTGACTTCCCCCATGTCCCAGCTAGTGAATGGTGTGTGGGTGAGGGGGGGGGGACGATGGTGAAGTCTGAGACAGCTCCCTCCCTGCATTACTAGTGAGAGGCTGGCTTCACAGACAGGGGGGAGCTGCCTGACCCTCACTCCTGACTTCCCCCATGTCCCAGCTAGTGAATGGTGTGTGGGTGAGGGGGGGGGGGGGGAGGATGGTGAAGTCTGAGACAGCTCCCTCCCTGCATTACTAGTGAGAGGCTGGCTTCACAGACAGGGGGGAGCTGCCTGACCCTCACTCCTCCGGGGTATTGTGATCTTCCTGCACACAGTGCCCTATCCCTGATACCAGGGGTGTTGTGATCTTCCTGCATGCAGTGCCCTATCCCTATTAATACCAGGAGTGTTGTGATCTTCCTGCATGCAGTGCCCTATCCCTATTAATACCAGGAGTGTTGTGATCTTCCTGCACGCAGTGCCCTATCCCTGATACCGGGATGTGTGCAAGAAGATCACAACACCCCCGGTATCAGGAATAGGGCACTGCGTGCAGGAAGATCACAACACCCCCAGTATCAGGAATAGGGCACTGTGTGCAGAAAGATCACAACACCCCTGGTATTAGGGATAGGGCACTGTGTGCAGGAAGATCACAACACTCCTGGTATTAATAGGGATAGGGCACTGTGTGCAGGAAGATCACAATACCCCTGGTATCAGGGTTAGGGCACAAGTTCTAGTCACATTGACTGATCACATTACTTGTTTTGTCAAGCTACCAACTGTTTCCATTTCCCATCCCCCATATACTGTCAGTAGGAAACTTGGTAACATGAATAAATAAGAGGGCAGCCAATAGGAATACATATTCATTCCTAAACTGACCTTAACTGACCTGAAAAGTGTCAAATTGTATCATTTTCAGTTAGTGCGCACTAACTCCCAGTTAGTGCGCACTAACTGAAAAAATCGTGCCTAAGACGATTTTCTTGCCCTGCCACACGATTTCTATCGTTAAGACGATATGGAAAACGATTCACATCCCTAATATACAGGTCAATATTCAGTGAGCCAGTGAAAGGGAAAGTTAGCTGGATATTCAGCAGAACGAAACCTGGATAAGTGTTCCACTAAATATACCAAGTAAAGGCCTAGATTTATCAAAATGCGGTAAGTACCGCATGCAATAGCAAAAGGGGTGTGTTTATTGCATTTTGTGATAATTACCTGTGTGAAGAGCAGAGAGAGAGAGAGAGAGAGCGAGCCTGGCCATCATAGCATGTCCCATACATAGGTATTTGTATCCCTAGGATAGGCCAACCTAGTAACTCGAGGTAGGGATTAGGTAAGAGTGTAGGGGGTTAGGGGCTGCTTTCACATTGTACATGAGACATACGAACAGAACAGTGGTCTCTTGTGAAGATTAGCTGGCCTTCGGAGTGAGGAAACTCACTCCAAGATGAGATTTGGGCAAGGGTCTCTCAACCTAGCTTGATGGACTCTCTACCTGGGTAACATCAAGCTAGGTTGAGAGACCCTTGCCCAAATCTCATCTTGGAGTGAATTTCCTCACTCCGAAGGCCAGCTAATCTTCACAAGAGACCACTGTTCTGTTCGTACGTCTCATGTACAATGTGAAAGCGGCCTCTAACCCCCTACACTCTTACCTAATCCCCACCTCGGGTTACTAGGTTGGCCTATCCTAGGGATACAAATACCTATGTATGGGACATGCTATGATGGCCAGGCTCTCTGCATTACTCTTCGCAGGGAGCCTACTCCTCCTCCTCCCATGTTTGGAATTTGCATCACACCATACACCTTACTGCATTTTGAAAAATGACCCCCAAAGTTATTCTTCTGACCAGACTTATCTGCCAGGTTTACCAGATAGTGATTAACATTAACACTCACTGGCTAAAATTTAACCATACCACTGGAATGCTTTCATCATCAACTCTTTTTATCTGATAAATTTTGTGCAGATAATGAGTTACCCAGACAAAATTTAGCCAGGGAGTTTCTTCTTTGGAATTCATGGCATTCTATATCCATACTTTTCACTCTCTGTACAAGTGCTATTATCATGCGTTTAGGGATAGTCATCAGGTGGATAAGTGGGTCCCTTACCCTAATACTAACATCATGGCAAGGCTGCCAAATCGGTGTTAAATTCTTCAATGTGCTAGTAGTCTATAGGGTAACTAGCCTGTATTCAAAGACACCGTAGCTATGGCTCTAGACTAGTTGCTTGTCTCTCACGATGCTCCCCTGGCAGTCAGATTCCCTTCCATGAGCTCTGAATTCCTGAACTACTCTTAAAGGTGATAGAGTGAAGCGCCCTACTGGTGTCATTTGGTGGCTGCAGCGTTGCTGGCAGAAGGGCTTTCTCATTCTTTCTTCCGGTGAAGATGGGAGACCCTCTAAGATGGTAAGGATTCAATTTGCCTTGATGGGGGATGGAAGTCTGAATGATTTGGGGGAATCCAGGCACTTGATGGTTTGATGTTGGGTGGGGGGGGGGGAGGGCTTGATCTTGGAGGGGTCATGATGGTGCTGTGGGGAGGCTTGGATGGGCCGGGGAGGGAGGAGGGTGTCATGATGGTGGAATGGGAGGGAAAGATTTGGCTGTGTGCGGTAGAGGTGTTTGTGATGGGAGTAGGGTGTTAGTGCAGGGAAGGTTTTCAATCCTGCTTAGGAGAATGGAGAGAAGAAATCTTCCCTGCTATCTGTTGTTTCATGTTGGGATGGTGAGCAGAAGAGATTTCAAGAGGCAACATGTGGAGTAGTAGGCAGGTGTTAAAGTTTTGGTATTAACGAGCCCAGGGTGAATAGTGTGCAGAAGAGAATACATCAAGCTATTTACCATGCACACATTAATACCTGATGTGAATATGATAGTCCATTTATATGCATAGAGATACTCATTTTAGCAAGTTCCTGCCAATTTCTATTCTATTCAGACTGTTTTAATGTGCCCAGTAAGACCGTATTGTATAACACAGTTTTAGTGTGCTCTAAAGGGACTTACTGGGGTCCATATTTAGCTGCTGTGCAGCTTTGCTAGTTAGCCAGATAAACTTATCCGGCTGACTAGCATTGTATAGTCAGCAGCATAGCTGGACTCAAACCACACATGACAACCAAGAAAGAAGTGTTAAAAGAGGACCAGTGGTCTTTTACTTCAGCACCCAATGTTCCTATTGCATCTTGTAACAAATGTTACCATAGTCAGGACGGGTTGCAGTGTATTAATTGGATTTTATGCATTCTATTTGTGGAAATGTTGGGTTGGGTATTTATTTAGGATAGGATTATTAATCAAATGTACTTAGGGAATAGTCACTGCTATTAATTGCATCAGTGGCATGGGATCTTCTTAGTGTTTGCGTAATTGCCAGGTTCTTGTGGCCTGGTTTGGCCTCTGTTGGAAACAGGATGCTGGGTTTGATGGACTCTTGGTCTGACCCAGCATGGCAATTTCTTATGTTCTTATGATTGGTGGGTTAGTGGGGATTTTTATTGTAAACTGCCTAGTGAACAATGTGGATAGGATGGTATATCAAGTTTTATAAATAAAATAAACTACCCTGCATTGAGCAAAATTATCCTCTCTCTTGATATTTTAACTTTGGAGTGGGGGAAGGGAGTGGAGGTATTTGAACTAGAACACTTCCGTGCAATAAGGGGCGGATTTTAAGAGCCCTGCTCGCGTAAATCCGCCCGGATTTACGCGAGCAGGGCCCTGCGCGCCGGTAAGCCTATTTTACATAGGCCTACCGGCGCGCGCAGACCCCGGGACTCGCGTACGTCCCGGGGTTTTCGGAGGGGGGCGTGTCGGGGGCGGGCCCGGTCGTCGCGGCGTTTCGGGGGCGTGTCGGGAGCGTTTTGGGGGCGGGTACGGAGGCGTGGCTACGGCCCAGGGCGGTCCGGGGGCGTGGCCACGCCCTCCGTACCCGCCCCCAGGTCGCGGCCCGGCGCGCAGGAGGTCCGCTGGCGCGCGGGGATTTACGTCTCCCTCCGGGAGGCGTAAATCCCCCGACAAAGGTAAGGGGGGGGTTTAGACAGGGCCGGGTGGGTGGGTTAGGTAGGGGAAGGGAGGGGAAGGTGAGGGGAGGGCAAAGGAAAGTTCCCTCCGAGGCCGCTCCGATTTCGGAGCGGCCTTGGAGGGAACGGGTTAGGCAGCGCGGCTCGGCGCGCGCCGGCTATACAAAATCGATAGCCTTGCGCGCGCCGATCCAGGGATTTTAGTGGATACGCGCGGCTCCGCGCGTATCTACTAAAATCCAGCGTACTTTTGCTTGAGTCTGATGCGCAAGCAAAAGTAGGCTGATCGCGCTTCTTTTAAAATCTACCCCTAAGAGAATAAGCACCTTAAATAAATATAATTAAACATGCCTGTTTTATTTTGTCTTTGATTAGTAGTAGCATATGGAATGCCACTTTTTGTGGAGGTTATTTTCTTATTCAGATAGCTTAAAGTCTCAAAGCTATTTCATCCCTGCATGCAATAGTCTTCATAAAGGCAAAGGTAACTGTGCCTTATTGATGAATGAATTCCCTTATCTAGAAACCAAAGACATCTCATAGGAATAATAATAATTAAGAGTTAAAGTTGTAGCATATATTATATAAAGAAGAACATATCACTTTACAAAAAAATCAGACTTTGTAAACATATGTATAATCATGATTCAATATGGATACATTTTCTGAGTCACAATCTTTGTGGATAACAATATTAATTAAATATTTATTTTAACTTTTCTTAAGTTATTTTAGCTATGCTGTGCACGCTCATTTTTACAAACTTTATCATTTATGTTAAAAAAGCAAGATTAATCTCAATATCACTGGATAGCAATGAAATGCCAAGTATAGCAATGTAAGTTTGATTGATGATTTACAGCACATTTCTCAGAATAAATAGAAGCATCATTGTGCTTCATGAATTCTGTTCTTCCAAATACAACATATCCTATACACTTAAGCCAGAATAAACTGTACCATAGTAATAACTCAGAATAAAAGGAGGTAAACTTCATAGATATTATTTGTTCAGTGGATTTGGCTGTAGGCTTTAACCATAACCACCAATAGCTCAAAGTAACATTGGCTACAAGTAGAAAAGAAAGAAATGTAATTGTGTTATTACTGCTTGCATACAATGTCTGTTCACGGCTGAGTTTTTATAACCTAACCAGGTAAAAATGCGGGAAGCATATCTAACCTTCTGTATATATATCAATAACATAACAACAATTAGACTTACTACTTATAGGGGGTACATTCTTAAAGATGTATATGCTGGCTTGGAAACGCTGAGGCCCTCGGCAATTCGGCACCGGAGACAGCCGTCTTGCCCAAAGAGAGAGAAAGGGAAGAAAAAGAGGTAAGGCAGAGCGGTCGCAGCCATCTGCGACCGACGGACACAATAGTACCCCCGTTCAAAGGGCCCCCTCCAAGACCTCTTCCGGGTGGTCTGGGCTTGCATGGGAGTGCCAGGTGGAATTGGCGTAGCATCTCCTTGTCTGTAATATTGGCCAGTGGTTCCCAGGAGTTTTCCTCTGGGCCATAGTTCTCCCAAGAGATGAGGTACTCCCATGTCTTGCCTCTTTTACGTACATCAAGGATGTCATCTATGGTATATTCAATGTCATCTTCTGTGTCCAGGCTGGTAGGCTCTGGTTCTTTTCTGGAGAACTTGGAGAGTATCACTGGCTTTAGTAGAGATACATGAAATGCATTGTGTATCTTCATTGATGGAGGCAGTTTGAGACTGTATGTTAAATTTCCTAATTGCCGAAGGATGGTGAAAGGTCCCACAAAGCAAGGAGCAAATCTTGAAGAAGGGAGCTTAAGTCGGAGGTATTTTGTGCTTAACCAAACCTTATCTCCGGCTGGAACTGGGGTGCCTTTTGATGATGAGCATCATAGCTCCTCTTTGCCTTTTGTCCTGCTTTAAGAAGGAGCTCCTTCATCTGTCTCCAAAGCTGGGATAAATCTGTTGCGGTAGCCTGGGTAGCAGAGGTAAAGGTTGTCTCCTGTAGACAAGCTGGAAAGGGGAAGACCCCGTTGAAGAAGCAGGATGTGAATTGATGGCAAATTCTGCCCAAGGCAGTAATTCAGCCCAGTATTTCTGTCTAGAGTTGACATAGGATTGCAGAAATTGTTTCAGCATCCTATTCATCCTCTCAGTCTGACTGTTAGACTGAGGATGGTAGGCAGAGGTTAAATCCAAGGCGATGTCAAATTTTTGACATAATGCTCCCCAAAACTTTGCAGTAAATTGCACTCCTCTGTCAGATAGGATATGTTTGGGCATCCCATGAAGACGGAAGATGTGTTTAATGAAGAGTTTTGCTAACTCAGTAGCAGAGGGTAATCCTGGTAATGCTACAAAGTGTGCCATTTTAGAGAAATGGTCAACCATAACCCATATGGTGTTATTGCCACTGTATGATGGCAGGTCCACTACGAAATCGGTAGTGATATGGGTCCATGGTTCATCCGGTGATGGTAGAGGCTGTAATAAACCCCAAGGTCTCCCAGGTGGTGGCTTTTGCTTGGCACAGACAGCACAGGAACCCACGTACGCTTGCACATCCTTCTTCATGGTTGGCCACCAATACTATGTTTGCAATATTGCTAAGGTATGACTCTGTCCAGGATGGCCTGCCAGATGGGAATCATGTGCCCATTTCAACAGTCTTTTTCTTAAACCTCTGGCCACCACCGCCTTCCCGGCAGGTACTGTGTGAGTGGCTGCGAGGACCACTCTTGCGGGATCGATATGACGGGGTTCTTCTGGCATGTCCTGTGGTGAGAAGGAGCACAATAGGGCATCAGCCCGGGTGTTCTTATCTCCTGGACAGTATTTCTGAAGGAAATTAAACCTGTTGAAAAATAGAGACCATCTTGCTTGACAGTGATTGAGTCGTTGAGCATGTTGAAGGAACTCTAGATTCTTGTGATCGGTATATACTACTGTTTGGTGTTGAGCGCCTTCTAGCCAGGGATGCCACTCTTCAAAAGCCAGTTTGATCGTGAGAAGCTCCTTGTCTCCTATCCCATAGTTTCTCTCAGTAGGTGAGAATCGCCTAGAAAAGAAGGAGCAAGGATGGAGCACTTTGGATTCGCTGTACTGACTTAGAACTGCCCCCACATCAATGTCGGATGTGTCAATCTCCATGATGAAAGGATGGTGTGGGTCAGGGTGGTGGGACATGGCTTCTTTTGAAAAGCCTCCATGAGCATCATGAAGGCTGAGATGGCTTCAGGAGACCAATTGGCAGGGTTGGCTCCCTTCTTTGTCATAGCAGTTAGAGGGACTGTCAATGATGAGTAGTTTTTAATAAAGGATCGGTAGTAAATAGTGAATCCCAAGAAGCGACGCAATGCTTTCAGGCCTGTGGGTTGAGGCCAATCCCGGATACTCTCAAGTTTCTTGGGGTCCATTTGAAAACCGTTCTTCGAAATGATATATTTATTTATTTATTTATTTAAATGATTTATATACCGGAGGTTCCTGTATAATATACATATCACTTAAATAAATAAATAAATAAATGGGACAGGTTTGGACTGCAGGACCCGATTGTCCACAGTACATGCACAACCCCATGCACTTATAATAACTGTCGCTACATTTAGCGGTTTACATAGAACAGAATAAGAATAAAACAGGAGTTTTATATCCCAGGAAGGGTACAGCTTCTTTGTGAAATTCGCACTTTTCAAGCTTTGCGTAAAGGTGGTACTCACGCAGGCATCTTACGACTTTCTTAACATCCTCCTGATGACTTTGCAGATCCTGAGAAAAGATCAGTATATCATCAAGATATACTACTACGCATTGATACAGTAAGTCCCGTAAGATGTCATTCATCATATTTTGAAAGACTGCAGGTGCGTTACTTAAACCGAAGGGTATGATGAGGTATTCAAAATGTCCATCACAGGTGTTAAAAGCAGTCTTCCATTCGTCTCCTTCTCGAATATGCACCAAGTTGTAAGCTCCTTTTAGGACCAATTTGGAGAATATTTTGACCCCTTGGAGTCTATCAAATAGTTCATATATTAAGCGCAGGGGGTACTTGTCCTTGATGGTAATCTCATTCAGACCCCTGTAATCGATGCAGGGGCATAAGGTGCCATTTTTCTTCCCTACAAAAAAGAAGCCTGCACCAGCAGGAGATTTGGAATGTCTTATAAATCCCTTCTGTAGATTTCCTTGTATGTAGGTAAACATAGCTTTGGTCTCAGCTACTGAAAGAGGGTAGACTCTTCCATTGGGAGGTTCAGAATTTGGCTTCAAATTTATGGCACAATTGAACTCTCTGTGTGGCGGAAGAACATCAGCTGCTTGCTTAGAGAAAACATCCTGAAAGGAGGCGTATTGTGGAGGTAAGTCAGGTAATGATGGAGTAGTAGGCATGCAGATGAGCGGTGAAACTTCAGCAAGACACCAACCATGACAGTCTGGTCCCCACCAGGACAGTCCCAAGGTAGCCCAATTAAATTGTGGCATATGGTCTTGAAGCCACGGCAGGCCCAACACCTCTGGATGCATGGAGTGTAGGGCTCCAGTGCGTGGTCAATGAAACTTCTCCAGGAAGTGGTTCTCCATGGATGGATGACAATAGCAGAGGCTTAGCTATTGGTGTGGTAGGAATCCTCAGATGTTCGACCAAGTGCTTCAGAATAAAATTACCTCTGGCACTGGAGTCAATGAGAGCGAGAGTCTGAAATTATAGACCTCCACAAAGCAGAGATATAGGTAAAGATAATGGAGGAGTAGGAGAGGTGAGGCCCAGGAGAAGTCCTCCCGCAGATCTTAGGCCCATCAGTTTCCTGGACAAATGGGACAGGTTTGGACTGCAGGACCCGATTGTCCACAGTACATGCACAACCCCATGCACTTGCAATAACGTCTCTCCTTAGAGGTCAAGTGGCTTCGGCCTAGTTGCATAGGCTCTTCCTCCTCTAGGGGTGCAGACTGTAAGCAGGAAGCAATAGGCACAGGTTTAGGATGGTTATCCCCCACTGTATACTTCCGTGTAGGGATGTGCAGAGCAAAATTTTATGTTCATATTTTTTATGTCCGAAAGGGGGTCCCACTTGCGGCCAATATGGACATAAAAAAAATCCAATGAGTTGGGTATATGTACATATGTGCAAAAAAAAAATTTAAACCCCCTCACCCTCCTTAATCCCCCCCCCAGACTTACCACAACTCCCTGGTGATCGAGCGAGGAGTGAGGACGTCATTTCTGCAATCCTTGGCGAGAAGCATGTGACGTCGGCGGCACGTCGAGTGACGCGGCGTCACGTGATTCCCAGCGAGTTCGCGCCGGACGGCTCGTTCGGCCCAAAAAGAACTTTTGGCCAGCTTGGGGGGGCCTCCTGACCCCCTCAAGCTGGCCAAAAGTTCTTTTTGGGCCGAACGAGCCGTCCGGCGCGAACTTGCCGGGAATCACGTGGCGCCGCGTCACTCAGATGCGGCGTCACGTGATTCCCGGCAAGTTCGCGCCGGACGGCTCGTTCGGCCCAAAAAGAACTTTTGGCCAGCTTGGGGGGGCCTCCTGACCCCCTCAAGCTGGCCAAAAGTTCTTTTTGGGCCGAACGAGCCGTCCGGCGCGAACTTGCCGGGAATCACGTGACGTCGCGTCTGAGTGACGCGGCGCCACGTGATTCCCGGCTCGTTTGCGCCGGACGGCTCGTTCGGCCCAAAAAGAACTTTTGGCCAGCTTGGGGGGGCCTCCTGACCCCCCCAAGCTGGCCAAAAGTTCTTTTTGGGCCGAACGAGCTGTCCGGCGCGAACGAGCCGGGAATCACGTGACGCCGGCGTCACTCGACGTGCCGCCGACGTCACATGCTTCTCGCCAAGGATTGCAGAAATGGCGTCCTCACTCCTCGCTCGATCACCAGGGAGTTGTGGTAAGTCTGGGGGGGGGATTAAGGAGGGTGAGGGGGTTTAAATTTTTATTTTGGCTCAACAATCGCGATTTCCCACATATCGAACATATCTATGTTCGATATGTGGGAAATCCGATCGTTTATGTCGAATCAATTTTTTAAGTAAAAAAAAAATATGAGTTGCGTTTTACTAATGCGGTCAATCCGAATGCACACCCCTACTTCCGTGGACTCATAGCCTCTTGAGTACGATTGCGGATACAGCAGTCAATTCTCCCTGCTAGTTCCATCAGGGACTCAAGGGAATCAGGCAAATCACAAGCCACTAATTCGTCCTTTATGCGAGAATTGAGACCCTCCATGAATATGGCACGTAAGCATCCGGTGTCCCAATGCAATTTGGATGCTAGAATCTTAAATTCAATAGCAAAGCCTGTAAGTGGCTTGTTACCTTGCTGAAAGTTGAGCAAGGCGGACCCGGCTCACCAGATGGTCTGGTGAGCCGGGTCATCAAACACAGACTTAAAAAGTTGTAAAATCCTGGTAGGTCATTCAGGACAGGATCTTCATGTTCCCAAAGCGGTGAAGCCCAGGCCAGGGCTCGTCCTTCAAGGAACGACAGGATGTAGGTGGTCTTTGAAGCCTCAGTGGGAAAGCGGGTAGGCTGTAATGAAAAATGCATGCTATATTGATTGATGAACCATCTCCACATCTTGGCTTCACCCGTGAAGCGGGTAGGTATAGATAAAGGCACAGTGGTCTTAAGAGTTACCACTGGCACAGCAGTTCCTTCATAGGAGGAGCTGAAGAGTTCAGTTGAGCGTGTAACTGATTGAAGGCAATAGCTAGGTTCTCCAAAGACTTTTGTTGTTCTGTAATTCGCTGGGCTAGGTCAGGGATGGCCTGCAGGGCTGCGAGCTGAGCTGAGTCCATGGAGTTAGCAATCTATTGTGTTTGAGGCATTGTGGACCCTTGGTCGCAATGGAGATTATTCCACCCATGGGGAGGAGCTCCGTGGGGAACCACTGCGATAGGCTGACACAGATAGCAGACACAGAATGGATAGAGTCTTTATTGTACTGCTGTAATTAGATGGTGAAGCAGGAAGGTAAGGCACTGATCCACAAAGTGCCAATACGTTCAACAGGCTCAGAAGTGTAGTCTCACCCAGATGTTCACGATAGGCAGGAGCCCGCAGTGCGGGTAACGCTGCGGCTGGTGGGTGGAGTCGGAGCACCGGATCGTAGAGGTACTCACAGAATGAAGGCGTCTTCCTGATGGTGGAATGATGGGACCGAAGGTCCGTGGTGCAGGATATGAAGTAGAGAGGCCCTCGAGGAGCAAGTACCCAAAGGTCCAATATCCTGAAAATGAATAGAGAGAGAAGACCCCTGAGGAGCAGTTGTCTTGGTTAGTGAGGACCACGAAGGGAAGTTGGAAGCGAGAGACCCCCAAGGAGCGGGTGTCTAGAGCTTCTGCTGGAGCGAGGCCCTTAGCGTGAAAGTAGCATCTAAGCTGGCAGCTTAGAGCAGTCAGAATAGCGAAGCGAGGTCTTTGCTAACTCAAAGTGGTAGCGGAAGCGGAGGCTAGATATACCCGGAGGTACTGACATCATGCGGTGGGGACACCCCTGAGGTTCCTGCATGACGTGTATTTGAGCATCGGAGATGTGTGTGCTCACGCCCTAGGAGGCCACGGGAATGAGCATGGAGGATGGGGACGCCCATGCTGTTCTGGAAACGCCGAGGCCCTCGGCACTCGGCACCGAAGACAGCCATCTTGCCCAAAGAAAGGGAGAAAAAGAGGTAAGGCAGAGCGGTCGCAGCCATCTGCGACCGACGGACGCAACAGTAAGGGTATCTAGATAAGAATACGAAACCATGAATAGCTCTAGCTAAATTAATGCATAAATGGGATAACAGAAGCTTGGGGGAGACAGACCTGAAGCTTTATAATTTGACCTATAACCTGTGCTTTGTCACATACTGATGACTGGATATACAATTTTGTACTCCTACACAAGTGGAAAAGGAATTATTTTCACAGACTGGCCTGGGTTTTATTCTTTACTCCCCAAGAGCTGCTTTACCTGACAAAATTAAAAATAGCCTAGATCTATTTGTCTGATTCATATTTGAAGGCTTTTAGATGCATATATTAAAAAGGACTAAAAAATTGTTTTTTGACATATATGATGTAGAGCTCCGGGTGACCCAGAATTCAAAAGAGTACATCGTCAAGGCTTACTGATGCATTTTTATAAGTTCACAATATTTTTAAAGTATTTTTCTAAATATTTTATAGCCCTTTGAAATGGCTGATATCACTGTTGAGTTTCCTTTTTTGATATTGAACTTTGAGATAGAACAAAAATAATTTTTTGCATATTTTGTATTACATTCAAAAATGGTTTGGATAAGTTCTTGGAGGAGAAATCCATTAACTGCTATTAATCAAGTTTACTTAGGGAATAGCCACTGTTATTAATTGCATCATTAGCATGGGATCTTCTTGGTGTTTGGGTAATTGCCAGGTTCTTGTGGCCTGGTTTGGCCTCTGTTGGAAACAGGATGCTGGGCTGGATGGACCCTTGGTCTGACTCAGCATGGCAATTTCTTATGTTCTTATGTTCAATCCTTTAAAGTCTTAGACTAGGAAAGTGAAAATAGGAATTTCCTGTCCAAAATATTTGATGTGGAAGATCCAGCCCATTGCACAATATCTTACTAATACCACAAATTGCTGGGGAAAAAGCCAGAAATAAACTACGGGAAACTTTTGAGGGGCTGGAAGTCAGAGATGGATCTTGACAGAAAATCAACATATTTAATGTTTTAAAAGAATAAGATTAATCATTTGTAATCTGGGGTTGTGTGGGGTGCAATATAAATTTTTGATGAGGTATCATATTCCCCAAAAATTAGTTGTGTGAATAACTATGTCTGATATATGCGTTGTGTAAATTCCCCATATGGAGTAAGCTTTTTCAGACCTGGAGGCCAAAAATGACCTTAAATAAATAAAACAATTTTTTTTTGTTTCTGTGGTAAAGATCCATATCAGCTTCTTGCATTTGCTTTCTGCCTGCATGTGTCTGGTTGGATTCCAGACTATACTTGGTAAAATTCTTAATTTCTCTGTGATGGGATATACAGAAGAAATGAAAAGAACAGCATAGAAGATTAGAGCTACAAACAAGACAGTTTTAATAAATCTGGAAATAAGAAAGTAAAAGGTAGATAGAGGCTCAAGAGAGGGTGAGACTGGGCTTCCTCTACGTCCTCATAGTCCCACCCTAAGTCTTACATGAAGGAAACAAGGAGAAGGCGCAGGAGGAGACAACAAGAAGTAAAGAAGGTAACTCCTTTAACTTAATAACATAAGAAAAAAAGAACATGCCATACTGGGTCAAACCAAGGGTCCATCAAGCCCAGCATCCTGTTTCCAACAGTAGCCAATCCAGGCCATAAGAACCTGGCAAGTACCCAAAAACTAAGTCTATTCCATGTTGCTGTTGCTATTAATAGCAGTGGCTATTTTCTAAGTCAACTTAATTAATAGCAGGTAATGGACTTCTCCTCCAAAACTTATCCAATCCTTTTTTAAACACAGTTACACTAACTGCACTAACCACATCCTCTGGCAACAAATTCCAGAGTTTAATTGTGCGTTGAGTGAAAAAGAACTTTCTCAGATTAGTTTTAAATGTGCCACATGCTAACTTCATGGAGTGCCCCCTAGTCTTTCTAGTATCTGAAAGAGTAAATAACCGATTCACATCTAGCTGTTCTAGACCTCTCATGATTTTAAACAACTCTATCATATCCCCCCTCAGCCGTCTCTTCTCCAAGCTGAAAAGTCCTAACCTCTTTAGTCTTTCCTCATAGGGGAGCTGTTCCATTCCCCTTATCATTTTGGTCGCCCTTCTCTGTACCTTCTCCATCGCAACTATATCTTTTTTGAGATGCGGCGACCAGAATTGAACCAGTATTCAAGGTGCGGTTTCACCATGGAGCGATACAGAGGCATTATGACATTTTCCGTTTTATTCACCATTCCCTTTCTAATAATTCCCAACATTCTGTTTGCTTTTTTTTTGTCCAATTCGGCATGTTTCAGGGAGTCCAAAAAAGATTGGGATTTTCCCATTAGTGCGCACTAATAAAAAGTAACAATCTAATGGTTTTTGTTAGTGCGCACTAACGGGAGTTAGTATGCACTAATGGGGAGTTAGCGCACACTAACAGGGAGTTAGCGCACACTAACTAAAAATCTATTTTTCGCGAAAGACCCGAACCGAAAAAAAACGACATTTTCCATGGCGGCTGAAAAACAAAGAATGACACGAACACAAAAAACGATGCACATCTCTAGTGTATATCTTTGTTCTGTTAATATTAATGTAGTATTATAACTGCTGTTAAAGCTGTTGGTTTTAAAATTTCTGTGTCACTTCTTTGATAATGTTGTTCTATATTTGCTTACATGACAAGTTGTAGATTGAACTAAATGAAATATGAGCCATTATTAAGATACTGCATTTGCAGCGATTACCTTATTTTATAATCCCTGGGCCTAGGGGCTACATCTTAAGTTTAGATACTAACTGCTTGCATAAATAAAGATGTTCAAATATTCTTTTAGGTCGATTTTAAAAGTGTTGCTCGCTCAAAATGGCCACATTATGTGAGTATGTGGGCAACACATGAGGAATGCGCATTTTAAAAACTGCAAAATACACACGCATGTACCCATGAATGTGTGAGGAATAATGAGGCGTAAACGGGGAGGGGAATGGGAAGGCCTTGGATATTCTGGGGTGGGGCCAAGATTTATGCACGAAACTGTTGTAAACAACTCTGATAAGCTCATAATTGTTTCACAGTAATAATAACCACGCTAGAAGCTATATGATTTCCAACTCAATTTTACTGAAAATAAACAGAAAAGAATGAAAATTTATTTACAGCAATTGATGTTTATGGTCCAATTGATTTGGCCACAATAAATCCAAATACATTTGTGATATTAACTTCCAGCAAAGGTCTTTAGATAATAAAGCCATAGAGCTTTAGTTTAAAAGCCCGGCATGCACATGAATGGAGGGGATGTGCAAATAAGTTGGGCGCATGCACACCGACCGTATTTTAAAAGGCACTCAGATATGTGCATAAATGCTGTAGTGTGCAAATCTCGAAAGTGTTCAGAAAGGGGCGAGGCATGGGCATGGTCTGGGCAGAGTATGGGCATTTCGGGGCGTGAACCTGAGATGTGTGTGTGTGTAATTACTTTATTGCTGCATGTTTAGGCGTGATCTGCTTAGACTGATTATTTTTATTATAAGAGGACAAAAAATGTCCCAAGTAAGTAAATAAACAAACAAACAAAAAGATAAATAAATAAATAAATGAAGAGCCCTGTGTGCACTGAGGTCCCCTGCCATGTAACTTTACTTCTGCTATGGATGCCAAGTATGTAAAAATGTAAAGCTAACTAGGCAGATCTGCAGGGTTTTAAGGGTCATGGTTAACTGGGGGGAGTGAAGGCTATCAAACCGGGGGGGGGGGGGGGGGAAGGGTTGGAAAGCCTATCTCTTAACTTGGCAAATTGGGGATAAACTGGGAATGGTTTCGGTGCATGTCCTTTTTAAAATCCCCCAATTAACACAATAGAAGTGGGATTTGCACACACAAGTGCATGCCCACTTAAAATTTAGCGCACATATGCATGCGGCCAGGCTACTTTACATCATGCATACGTATACGTGCGTATGTTATAAAATTGCTGGGTGCGGGCCAACATATTTGAGCAAATGTGCACACATGCGCCGGTTTGAATGTTACTGCCATATCCTTCAATAATTTAGTTTGTTCTCCTTCTCAGTCCATAGAGTTACTGGTGGCTTCTTCTCATTGCGAAATGGTTAGAAATTTAGTCCCAGGTATTTTCACGAATCTCAGGTCCCAGTTCTCATACATTTCCTATAGTCTTTCCTGTCTTCCTTTTCCCTTTTGGTAGTACACCTGGCTGGCACTGTCTTACTCCTCTCCTCACCTGGATGAGTAGTGACATGTTCTTGAATGATATTCTCAAACTCCTTCTCTCTCTGGTAATGGATGTGAACCCATTCCTGTTTGATGACACTTGATCCCTGGGCTCAAGGGCAGTGCTTCTCAAACTAGTTCTCGGGGCATATTTATCTATCTATTTATTTATTTATTTAAAATCATTCGTTAATTGCCTAATTAATGAAAATCTTCCTAAGTGATGTATAACATATATCAAAACATCTTGAATAAAACATATCATAATCAAATAAACAGCACTCAGAAAAATTGCTTATCAACCACATTTTTAACTGATTAGGGGCATACCTGACCAGTTAAGTTTTCAGATTATCCACAATGAATATGTATGAGATAGATTGCATGCACTGCTTTTATTGTATGCAAATCTATCTCATGCATATTCATTATGGATATCTTGAAAATATGACTGGCTAGGTATGTCTCGAGGACTGGGTTGAGAAGCACTGCCCTAGGGTACTCATTGAAGCATGAAGACAAATCTTACTCAAAAGGGAAACCAAACAAGAGGCAGGAAGTGTGGAAAAACTCCCTCCTCAAACAACAAAAAGGTTTCCAAAACCCTGGAGGAAAATAATGGGTAAGGCACTCTGTCTCCATCCTCTTACCTAGGTCTCAGTCCAAGAAACCCCAGACTCATTTGCCCAAAAAAGTAAACAAAAGTGGGGACAACAAAGAACAAACTGCCCCAAGAGGTCAACTAAAGAAATCCAACTAAAAATCTGGACCTTAAGATGGTGGCAGAGGTTTATGAACTGCTGGAACCCACCATCTGGACCTCCCTCATCGGGGAGATAAATCCATACTACTCCTGCCAGCTAACTCTGTCCCTTCCCAAAGAATAGGATCAATCCTTTTAGTAGAGAACCCTTCATGTACTCTTCAATTGTACTATATTAGTAATGTAAAATGTTTTAAACTTAATGCAATGAATTGAAGACAAGCATTTGAGGGACCCAGATTCTTAGGACTAAGGTAGTCCTGAGAAAACTCTGAAAAGGAATCTTAACCTTATTATTTGTCTGTAAAAAGCTGCTACAGTTACTCTTGGACTTGCGGAGAAAAGTAAATTGTAGGATTGATCTATCACCTCATCACCTTTGGAAAAGTCAGCTTTCCGGGAAGCAGCAATTTGTGAGGATGCAGAGCCTTGGCAGGGGCTGTTTGCCCAATTCACAGAGACCTGGCAAATGTTTCTATGGACAAACTGAGGTATTCACTTATTTTATCTACTTGTATTTGTACTTGTACTAGTACTATGAGGCAAGTTACAATACTAAAAACAAACTTTTTACCCACAAACATAATACAAAGAAAATCAATAACAAATACATTCAAGGTTTTAACTCTAGATTAAAATAATCTATCAAGCCTCATTATTTAAGTACAGCCAGCTGTGTTAAAGGCCTAGGATAACTATGGGGGTAATTTTGTATCAGCATGCATAACAATGTGGCCAAATATGTGTATTACTTACACTAAATTTCATAGCAAAGTGCATATGATCACTTTGAAAATTACCCCACTAAAACTTCTACAGAAAATTACAACTGCAAATTTGTATGCAGTCATTTTTCAAGAAAACTGATGCATAATATTTTGGAAAATTTAAAAATATGTGTGAAAGTCCAAACCCTTCTCCAACTATAACCCTGGGATTGCCCCACTCAAGGTAAACTAACGCCATACAAATCATTCCCACATAAGTGTTGCGGTCCCGGTCGCTAAGTTAGCGACCGGGTCCTTACCTTGTCTCCGGGCTCCCCGTTCGCACCGCGAACCGCGCGCTGAAAGGCCTTCCTGGCCGCATGGCAGCGGCGTCTCCCTCGTGGAGACGCCGTCAGGGCCTGAACGCGGCTCCTCCCCCCGCCGGGGAACGCGCGCGCGCGAAGGGCCGGCACTTGTAGGTCCAGCACCCGGAAGTGCTGAACCGCCCCTTCTCTGACGTCAGACGCCGGCAGACTATTTAAGTCGGCGTCTGTGTCCTCAGCCTTGCCTTGCAACGAGGTCACTCTCTGAGTGTTAGTTGCGTTCCTGGTGATCCTTGCTCCAGTTGTTCCTGCTCCAGTTCCTGCTGATCCTGCTCCAGTTCCTGCTGATCCTGCTCCAGTTCCTGCTGACCCTCGCTCCAGTTCCGGTCTTTCCTGTTCCTTCTCCTCGCTTCCTGCCTGCTTCCGCCTCTGCTGACCCGACTTCGGACTTCACCTTGACTCCTCTTGTCTTCAGCCAGCCACGACCTTCGGACTTCACCTCGCCTCCTCTTGTCTTCAGCCAGCCACGACCTTCGGACTACACCTCGTCTCCTCTTGTCTTCAGCCAGCCTCGACCTTCGGACTTCATCTCGACTCCTCTCGTTTACTGCCAGCACTGACCTCAGCGCTTCTCCTAAGACCCAGCGACCCGGACCTCTACAGGCCCCTCCTGGGGAGGTCTCGGGTTTCCAGGGCGAAGACTTCTCTTCAACACCCGCTGTGCTCCGCCTCCCGGCCTTCCTCCACTCTCGGAGCCCTCGCTCCACTCGGCCGGCCCAAGGGTCCACTGACAATTTCTATCCACAACAGTTTGCAAGGCCATGGACCCGGCGGACGCAGCCGGCTTGCAAGCCATTCCCGGAATGGCCCAGAGAATTCAGCAGCAGCAGCACTGCCTAGAAATGCTAGCTGCTACAGTCGATCGCCTCGCAACTCGTTTGGACACTAGTCCTCCTGAGGTGGTTCAACCTCCACCCCCGGTACCAGCACCGCAGCCACCAGCACAGACTCAGCTTCCTGCGCCTACTCGTTATACCGGGGACGCCAAGACCTGTAGAGCCTTCTTGAACCAGTGCTTTATCCGATTCTCCTTGCTTCCGGGGCAGTTTCCTTCAGATGCTGTCAAAGTGGCCTATATCCTCTCCCTACTTGATGGGAAGGCCATGCTGTGGGCATCACCCATGTGGGAGCATCAGGATCCTATGTTGCAGGACTTGCCTCGGTTTGTGGCTCATTTCAAACAAACCTTCGATGAGCCTGCTCGCCTGACTACTGCCACCACCGAAATCCTACAGTTGAAACAAGGGACTCGAACCCTGGCAGATTACGCCATTGAATTCCGCACTCTAGCTATGGAACTCAGCTGGCAAGATGATTGTCTGCGAGGCATTTTCCTTGAGGGCCTCGCAGGCCGCATTAAGGATGAGCTGATGGCTCGGGACATTCCCAGCTCTCTGAATGAGGTTATAGACCTTGCTGGGAAAATCGACCGTCGCCTCCAGCAACGAGCCAAGGAGGGCCGAGTACTTCGTCGTCCTGTCTCTTTGGCGCCTAACTTCTCTAGACCCTTGACTGCCACTTCCAGGACGCAGTCTTCTCTCAGCAACCCCTCTACGGAGGAACCTATGCAGATCGGGCGCACGCATCTATCCGAGGAAGAAAGGAGACGACGCCGTACTCAAGGGTTGTGCCTATACTGCGGGGCCAAGGGTCATCTCTTGGCTCAGTGCCCAGAGAGGCCGGAAAACGCCCGAGCCTAGATGGATGGGAGGAGCTTCCCCTAGGCTGTGTCAACCCTGCTCCTCAATGCACGGTTCCTGTTACGTTGGAGTACCCTGGTGGCTCCTTCCAAACCCTCGCTTTTGTAGATTCTGGAGCCGGGGGGAACTTCATTCTAAAAGATTTGGCTTACCAACTTGGACTCTCTACGGTTCCTAAAGAACCGCCTCTGCGAGTCACCTCCATCCAAGGAACTCCTCTTCCTGGTGACATTACTGAGCTCATGAGACCTCTGACTCTACGTACTGGACTTCTTCACACCGAGGAAATCTCTTTTCTGCTGCTCGAAAGGACTGTGCATCCAGTGGTCTTAGGACTACCATGGTTACAGCTGCATGCTCCTATGATACATTGGGACTCTCTCCAGATTGCTCAATGGAGCTCTTATTGCTTCCAAAACTGCCTTGAATTTCCCCTGAAATCCTCGATTCCTCTTTGCCAGGCAGCCATCAAACTCCCTTCACCGTATCAGGATTACTCCGATGTGTTCTCTAAGCAAAAAGCGGAGGTCCTTCCATGTCACCGGCCATTTGATTGTGCCATTGAACTTCTCCCGGGCACCACTCCCCCGCGCGGCCGTGTCTACCCGCTGTCACTACCGGAGACCCGAGCTATGTCCGACTATATTACGGAAAACCTCACTAAAGGCTTCATTCGCCCTTCACACTCTCCTGCTGGGGCAGGGTTCTTCTTTGTAGCTAAGAAGGACGGCACCCTTAGACCCTGCATCGACTACAGAGGGTTGAACACCATCACCAAAAAGGACCGTTACCCGCTCCCCTTGATACCTGAGTTACTTGACAGACTACAAGGAGCGAAGGTTTTTTCTAAACTTGACCTTCGTGGAGCTTACAATCTTGTGCGTATACGCCCGGGAGATGAGTGGAAGACGGCGTTTAACACCCGTGACGGACATTATGAGTATTTGGTAATGCCGTTTGGGTTGTGCAACGCCCCAGCCGTCTTCCAAAATCTCATGAACGAGGTATTCCGGGAAATGCTCCACTCTTTCATCATTGTTTACCTGGACGATGTTCTGATTTATTCCCAAGACCCAATCACCCATCGACAACATGTCAGACTCGTTCTACAGGCCTTAAGAGAAAATCATCTATACGCTAAACTAGAGAAGTGCCAGTTCGACTGTGAATCGCTTCCCTTCTTGGGATACATTGTCTCCTCCTCGGGGTTCCAAATGGATCCCGAGAAAGTCTCGGCTATCACTAATTGGCCCCGTCCCTCGGGCTTGAAGGCTCTCCAGCGATTCCTCGGATTCGCTAATTTCTACAGGCACTTCATTCCTCACTACTCTCTCAAAGTCGCCCCACTCACCGCTCTCACTCGTAAGGGGGCCAACGCTCAAGACTGGCCTAAAGACGCATGCGTAGCTTTTGAAGACTTGAAGCAAGCTTTTTTAAAGGCTTCCTGCTTGCACCATCCAAACCCACTGCATCCATTCATTGTGGAAGTTGATGCTTCCAGCTTAGCCGTCGGGGCTGTCCTTAGTCAACACGATGCTTCTGGCAAACTGATGCCATGCTCCTATTTCTCTAAAAAATTCTCCCCAGCCGAATACAACTACGGTATCGGAGATAAAGAACTTCTAGCAATTAAACTCGCATTCGAAGAATGGAGGCAGTGGCTTGAAGGAGCCAATCACACCATCACAGTGTATACAGACCACAAGAACTTGGAGTTTTTAGCCCATGCTCAACGCCTGAACCCGCGTCAAGCCAGGTGGTCCCTTTTCTTCAGTCGCTTCGACTTCATTCTCAAATATCGACCCGCAGAGAAAAACATCCGAGCCGACGCTCTGTCCCGTAATGCTCAACCTGAGGAGGAGGAGGAACTACAACATATTCTGGATCCCGCACGTGTCCATCTCGCCCTTACTATACTAGATTCAACCACGAGAACCGTCGTACCCAAGAAACTTCGAAGGAAGGTCCTGTCTTGGGGGCATGACTCCTTGTCCGGAGGGCATGCAGGTAGGGAGCGAACCCTGGATCTCATAAATCGCTTCTACTGGTGGCCCGGCCTTCGAAGGGATGTCTCTCTCTACGTTAGCTCCTGTCCTACGTGTGCCATGCAGAAACCTCTGGTTGGTTCCCCGAGAGGACTCTTACAACCATTGCCCGTACCTACGGAACCGTGGACTCACATCGCCACGGACTTTGTAGTAGATCTACCCTTGTCTCAAGGCAAGACGGTAATTTGGGTTACCGTGGACCGTTTTTCTAAGATGGTCCATTTCGTGCCACTACCCAAACTACCCTCCGCAACCGAGCTAGCCCTGTTATTTACTCATCACATATTCCGTATCCACGGCTTGCCTCAAGACATAGTCTCGGACAGAGGCCCACAATTTACAGCCAGGTATTGGAGGGCTCTTTGCAAAAAGTTTGAAATACAACTCAGTTTCTCTACCGCCTTCCACCCGCAAAGTAACGGGCAAACAGAACGGATGAACCGTTCTCTAAA
Source organism: Rhinatrema bivittatum (assembly GCF_901001135.1). NCBI lineage: Eukaryota > Metazoa > Chordata > Amphibia > Gymnophiona > Rhinatrematidae > Rhinatrema > Rhinatrema bivittatum. The sequence goes on along the minus strand of NC_042615.1, from coordinate 230,247,600 downwards.
ACTGTTCCTACGAGCTTTCACCAACCACAAACAAGATAATTGGGTGGAACTGTTACCGTGGGCAGAGTTCGCCTACAACAATCAAGTACACGCAGCAACAGGAAGATCACCCTTCCAAATCGTATATGGAAAGCAACTCAAACCACCTTTGCCCGTGCCTGTGCCGGTCTCCTCACCTGCGGCGCAGCTTACTGCCCAGCAGTTGGGTACACTCTGGATATCTACCCAACGGAGGCTTCGTAGGTCTGCACTCATCTCTAAATGCTACAGTGATCGCCATCGGACACCCGCACCTATCTTCCTACCTGGAGACAGAGTGTGGCTCAGTACCAAGCACATCCATTTAAGACAACCATCGAAGAAGCTAGCACCTAAGTTCTGTGGTCCTTTTCGGGTAGCGGAGAGAGTGGGGCTGGTGTCCTATCGTCTGCGTCTGCCTACCACGTTACGCATTCATAACGTTTTCCACGTCTCTCTCCTGAAACCAGTAGTCCTTTCCAGGTTCCACCAGAGCCCGCCTGATCCTACCTCTGCTCCCACAGCCGAGGACCCTACCTTCCAAGTACGAGAAGTCTTGGATTCTCGTTTCGCCAACAGACGTTGGGAGTACTTGCTAGCTTGGGAGGGATGCGGGGATGAAGACAATACTTGGGAACCTGCTCGCAACATTTTGGACAAATCTCTGTTACAACTATTCCACGCCGATCATCCTGGCAAGCCTGGGCCTTTGAAGAGGGGGCGTAAAGGAGGGGGTACTGTTGCGGTCCCGGTCGCTAAGTTAGCGACCGGGTCCTTACCTTGTCTCCGGGCTCCCCGTTCGCACCGCGAACCGCGCGCTGAAAGGCCTTCCTGGCCGCATGGCAGCGGCGTCTCCCTTGTGGAGACGCCGTCAGGGCCTGAACGCGGCTCCTCCCCCCGCCGGGGAACGCGCGCGCGCGAAGGGCCGGCACTTGTAGGTCCAGCACCCGGAAGTGCTGAACCGCCCCTTCTCTGACGTCAGACGCCGGCAGACTATTTAAGTCGGCGTCTGTGTCCTCAGCCTTGCCTTGCAACGAGGTCACTCTCTGAGTGTTAGTTGCGTTCCTGGTGATCCTTGCTCCAGTTGTTCCTGCTCCAGTTCCTGCTGATCCTGCTCCAGTTCCTGCTGATCCTGCTCCAGTTCCTGCTGACCCTCGCTCCAGTTCCGGTCTTTCCTGTTCCTTCTCCTCGCTTCCTGCCTGCTTCCGCCTCTGCTGACCCGACTTCGGACTTCACCTTGACTCCTCTTGTCTTCAGCCAGCCACGACCTTCGGACTTCACCTCGCCTCCTCTTGTCTTCAGCCAGCCACGACCTTCGGACTACACCTCGTCTCCTCTTGTCTTCAGCCAGCCTCGACCTTCGGACTTCATCTCGACTCCTCTCGTTTACTGCCAGCACTGACCTCAGCGCTTCTCCTAAGACCCAGCGACCCGGACCTCTACAGGCCCCTCCTGGGGAGGTCTCGGGTTTCCAGGGCGAAGACTTCTCTTCAACACCCGCTGTGCTCCGCCTCCCGGCCTTCCTCCACTCTCGGAGCCCTCGCTCCACTCGGCCGGCCCAAGGGTCCACTGACAATTTCTATCCACAACAATAAGTTTACGTAATCAGGAGGACATTTTTATAACAAACCATTTCTGTGGGTAAAACATTGTTTTATTTGTGGAAACTGCCTTTGAAAATTACCTTCCCTATGGTTATATGCTTAATTTACTCATTCCAAATAGAGTTCTTTTTAACATGTATGTTGATTTACGTTGTCTATTCTGCTTCAGTTAAATTTACTTGTTGAAACCTTGTGTAATCTGAGCTTTATTGTTTTCTGAGTACCAGAACTATTGCATGTTTGTTTAAAAGCTGCATTTGCACAGGAGTGATCAGAGAATTGTACTCTTGTGAATTAGTGCAGAAATTGCAGCCAAATCCGATCTTAAAGAATCCTGATGCTTCTTCCTGCAGCAAAGGGTTAAGCCTGAGGTGGAAGGGTTACAGAAGAACAGAGGGAAGAATCCTCAGGAAAAAGGAGGAGAAGGAGCAGAGCAACAGCAGACAACTGGAGACACTGGTAAACTAAACCCATAAAGAAATGTTTGTGAGTAAAAAAGAGAAAGAGAGGACTGGATGATTATTTGCCTGAAAGTGCCCAGGAATATGGCCATATGGCTATCTTTCATATATTGTGGCAATAGTGTGATTTTTCTGTGGTGCCCCTGGTCATGTGGCATAGATCAAAGTGGTATGGACGAGCAGTCCTGAGAGATGTCCATTAGCTATCAGAAAGTCATGTAAGAATAACAGGATGAGAGATCCCCTAACTCCTCTCCCCTCCCTGCCACACAAAACACAAAAAAATCTTTTTTTGTTGATGGGCCTCACTATATCAAGTTTTATATTTTTTTTCACTATGCTGTGCAGAAATACTCAGGATGAAGCCAGAAGCCCTTCTAAAATAAATGTAGCAGCAGTTGTTGCATCAATTGACCTAACAACAACTGCAAGTTCAGGTGTATCTTGAAAATCACTATTGGGTAATACAGTTGCTGATGCCACAACTTATCCCAGCTGAGGCACCGGGAGTTGTTGTAGGGGAAAGAAAAGTGGAAGAAACATCCCATACCACCCGGAGAGACTATTAACAAACCTAGAACCTGCTGATAACTCTGAAGCATTCCCAATTGTGTTCAAGCAAGTGACAGAAGGAGCAGAGTAGATGAGTATTAAATAGGTGAATCGACCCTTTCCTTGCAGAGGAAGCCTGGGCAGCTTAATGATCCTACTCAATGGAAGAGGCTTGAGATTACAAGAGTGATTATTGAACTGGCTAGAAATTACCTCAGAGACATACCACTGATGCTGCTGGATAACTGGCTTTGACCTAGTGTTGCAACCAAGTGCCCTAGTACAGTTGTTTTTCTATTTTAATATTTTTATTGTCTTATATTTTTTCTATTTGTTATATATGTTTTATTGGTTTTATTTTATTTTATTGATTTGTATTGTTTTTATAGTATACTTAATATTATTAATGTTTTTATGGAAATTGCCTAGCAATATTGATAGGTGGTTGATAAATTTTAAATAAATAAAATAAATAAGGAAATAATGGGTTGCTTGCTGATATTGCTTATGACCTGCTGGATGATGGAACTGGAGGTAGCTGTAGCAGTAGTACTTGAAACATTGGTAGAGGTATTATATCCCAAAGCCTAGGAATGGGTAAGAGAATAAGCACTGACTCAATTGTCCCAACTGGTAAAATTGGCCAAAACCAATTTTTAGACTCTTGGTTGGCCACACTTTTGCAAACTCCACAGGACTATAACAGGTAGCATCTAAACTAACTCAATGACATAACACAACATTATGCAGTTGAACCAAAAGCATGAAGTCAGTTCAGAAAAAGGAAAACAATAAAAAAAGATCTGACTACCTTATATGCTACAGTGGGTTATAGAATAATTTGGCAATGGTAGAAGCAATTTATATTTCTAGCTAGTGTATATTAACTTAGATTCAGTCACGTCATCACTTCTCCAACAGTGTGGAACCTCATATGTTTATCTTCTTGATAATAATTGCTTTGGTTTCATATGTAACTCATTAGGATCCCCTGAATCACCTCTGCACTGGAATACAATGTTAATTTTTGGTAGTCTTTATGGGATTATTTTTAGTTAGCTGCTCTTGATATATGGAAGAAAGTGAGTAATAATTGCAGAACATGAAACTGTTATTTATGGGCTAAAATGTAAAAAAAATAATAGACTAAATGTTTTTTTGGCTCTGGTAAACCATTATTTTTGGAAATATGCTTTGCTTCTAATTACAGGCAAGCAGATGCAGGAACAGTAGCACACTATATTTCTTTTGCAACATGCAGAACTCTAATATAGTTGTCCCTTGGCCAAGCTTATATGTAGTGACAAGTAGATTGTAAAAAACAAGGAAGCCAATATTCAGTGCCACTTAGCCAGCTAAGTGATTTATCCAGCTAAGTGGAACATTTTAAATATCCAGCTAAGTATTTATCCAGCTAAGTAGTTGGAGAAAAATGGGTGTAATGGGGAGGAGATGAGTTAGCCGGATAAGTTATCCGGCTAACTCCAATATTCAGAGTTAACTGGCTAACTCTGGTCACCCTGTAAACTGGATCTAAAGTTAGCTGGATAAACTTATCCAGTTAACTTTAGGATAGCCAATTGTACAGGCTAAAGGCCTAATTTTCAAAAGCATTTACACATTTAGAAATGGGTTTTACATCTATAAATGCACTTTACTCATGTCAGTAGGCTTTTGAAAATGACTACAATATATGCAATTGAATTGTCTAAAGGATTTACCCACATAAATGCATTTTACATGCATAGATGGCTTATGAAAATAGCTACAATAGTATGTCACATTTTCATGCCTAACTCCTTTGAAAATTCACCTGTAAGTTAGCCGGATAAGTTTATCTTATCCAGCTAACTGCACAAGCAGCTGAATATGGAACTCAAGAGAGATGGGGATCAGGACTGTGCTTAAGTTAGAGCAGTAAGTGTTGCAGAATTAAGCTGTTGTGGTATGCAGACAGTACAGTAGTATCATTGCATTGAGCCTCTAAGAAAGCATACAAGTAGCCTGCTAGAGGGCAGTTACCATCTTAAACCACAGTAGACAACAGCCCTAGGCCTTCAAGAAGGCTGGGTTGACCTGCATGGAGGGACCATAGTTAAAACCCAAATTTCAATGAGGATGGGGAGGCTGGATTTTTCTTACAACAGCCTAATTACTCTTAGTGGCTGTGGAAATTATTACAAAACTTGGTATAAGACAAAGAAGGGTGGCGCTTGTGTACTGGTATTGTAAGAAGCAAGTTGAAGATGGCAAGACCTGAAAAGACCCTACTAGCAGAGGTGGTGGAGGCCATCACTGTAACAGAGTTTGGGCATTCTTGGACAGATATAGAGGGCAGTGGTGAGAAGAGGGTAAAGAAGTCAGGTAGAAGACATGGGGAAGGGGGGAGTTGTGTTGGACTGTATATGGGAATTTATAGGCAAATCTATCCAAAGTGGACAAATCTCAGCTAGGCAGGCTGGATGGGCAATTTTGTTCTTTATCTGCTGTCATTAGTTCCACTAATTTAGGTAAAAAAAAAAATTCCATATATACTGTAAAATAATTTTTTGGAATTAATTTTTATATCATGTATGTAAACAATTTAAAAAAAATTCCATATACTTCAGCCGTTAAGTGGTAACAACTTCTTTTTTAGAATTATCAGCTCAGGATATACTACATTATCATTGCACTTAAATGTAGGGGCTAAGAATGTGCAAAGGGAAAATTTTAATTTTTATTTGTTAATTCATTTTGTAGGTCACTTTCATTCATTTAGTTTGTTTGAAGCAAACAAACTTTCATGTGTTTTATTCATTTATTTGTTTATCATTAAAGACAATGGGGGAAACAATCCAGCCCATTTTGGGCTCCAAATTTGGGGATTTTCTCATCAATTATAATGGAACTTGTGAGAAGAAATCATCAGAAGTGGGAAAGAATGCCAAGGCACTTAGACTGTAGTAAAGTAGCACCAAAAGTGGCATGAATAGCCTAAGGCATGGTAAAGGGGAAAAGGGATACCAGCAGTGGCAGGACTTCCCCAAAGCACCGTGAGAGGAGCAAAGAAGCAACAATAGTGGAAAGAGTACCCCAAGGCTACAAAAGAGGGTACAAACAACTAGGGATGTGAATCGTTTTTCTGACGATAACTCTCAGAATTCAGGGGCCCCCTGAACCCGATAGGAAAACCCCACAAAAAATTTTGTGGGGGCATGGGTGGGAAGAAAGGATGCTTAAAAATAAGCCCCAAACCCACCCCAACTCTTTAAATGTAATTCTTTCGCATCCCCCACCCTCCTGACTGCCCCCAAAATTTTTTAAAGTACCTGGTGGTCCAGCGTGGGCCATCCAGTGCTCCTACCATGTGACAGGGGCCGGCCAATGGCACAGATACCCTGTCACATGCTAAGGGCAAAGGGCCATCGGCGCCATTTTGATTAGTGGCAGCCGACAGCCCAAGCGCAGGAGATCGCTCCCGGGACCCCCGCTGGACCACCAGGTATTTTAAAATTTTTGGGGGGTTCGGGAGGGTGGGAGATACAAAAGAATTAAATTTAAAGGGTCGGGTGGTTTTTTTTTTCAGCACGACACAGCGGATTAGAATGGGTAAGAATTGAGGGAACGAAGATTACCCATGGCTTTTACCCGAAATTGATACCGGAAATGAGTCCGGTACCGATTCACATCCCTACAAACAACAGTGACATGAATCCTCAAAAACAGCACAAAAGGCAAAGTGGCATCAAGAAAGACATCAACATCCTAAGGCACTGAAATGGAAGAAAACGCAGAAAAGGTGGCAGGAAAACCTCAAGGCAACAATAAAGGGACAAAGCAGCATTAAAATTGGCAAGAACACCTAAAGAGATATAGCATGGGGAATGACAACAAGACCATCACGTTGCAAAGTCTGGGTATGGCAACAATGCTGAGTACAATAGAAACTCCTGCAAGTTTAGGAGAAGGGGTTTAGAACAAGGTAAAATGGCATGGAAGATGTCTGTCTTCCTGTTGAAGCACTTCCCTTTGTCAGATATACTACAATAGAATGATCTGTCAACAGTATCATTTCTGTGACATAAGCGTTTATTACATTCCCTACTTGAACTGATCTTGTTGTTTGGTGGAATTTTGGATTACATGTGAAATTTGCTTTCCTACTGAAACTTTTGTTATAATCAGAACATGACCATGTTATCTCATCAGAGTGGCTTTCCTGATAATTTGTGAGGATTGCTTTAATAAGAAAGCTTTTTCCATATTCTGTAGCTGAACACAATTTCTTCCCGTTTTTGATTTTGCATAAGTTCACTCTTCCAATTGTAACCTTTCCCACATTCAGAACATGCAAAAGGTCTCTCCAGTGCATGCTTTCTGTTTATTTTTTCTGACTGTTTTGCTATAGTCTGTATATGTATATTGTCAGTCTTCAGTATATTGCCTGTTTCTTAGTCAGAACAGAAGGAAGCATCCTCTCTGTGTCTTTCTGGCAACATCTTGTTCCCTTTTGGTTACTCACTGAGCTCCCAGTGATGTGTCCCTGTATTACTGTTTCTGGGATCATCTTTTTCTTTGGATTGGAGAGTGGCACATAATTAGCACAGAGGATCTCTAGTAGCTAAAGTATGCTTCCTCAGATCTTGCAATCCATTAGGTTCCAAAAATTGCACTATTCTCTGTTTTAGCAATGATTCTATTAGTTTTCTCACCACAGAGATCAAACTAACCAGCTTGAGGTTCCCAGCCTTCTCCTTACTTCCACTTTTATGAATAGGAAGTATATCCTCCCTTTTCCAGTTCTTTGGAACTACTCCATACTCTAAAGAAGCAATGAAAAGGTCAGCCATAGAGCTGCCAAGACAGCTCTAAGTTTCTTTAGTTCCCTCGGATGTATCCCATCCAGCTCCATCATCTTATCTACCGTAAGTTTAGTTAGCTCCTTTCTGTTCTGAACACACTGTTTTGAAAATCAATTAAGGTTTACTTCACTTCAAATCTTATTTGTGTTTGTTTTATGTAGTCCTGCTCCATGCCCTTCCACAGTGAACACTGAACAGAAATATTTGTTATGCAATTTTGTTTTTTCCTCATCAGCCTCTACATATTCCTCCCCTTCATCTTTGAGTCTCACAATGCCACCTTTGCACTTCCTTCTATTATTAATATATCTAAAAATTCTTATCCTTGTTTTACTATATTTGTTATTTTTCTTCTATTTGAATTTTCGCATTCCTGACTACTTTCTCAGCTTCTCTTAATGTTTCCATATATTGTTGCCTGTCTTCCTCTTTCTGTGATCTTTTGTAGTTTATCAATGCTAATCTTTTCTCCCTTACCTTTTCAAATACTTCTTTAGACAACCATAACAATCTATTTTTATTCTTTTCTTTATTTACATTCCTAACAAAAAGATTAATTGCCCTTATGATACCTCCTTTTAGTTTTGCCCACTGCTCTTATACTTCCCCTTGATTTTTCCATCCAGCAAGCAATTCCATGAGGCATTCCCACATTTGAGAAAGTTAGTTTTCCTGAAGTCTAGGACTCTCACCTTAGAATGAACCTTCATCTCTTGTGTCCTAATATTGAACCACATCATCCAGTGGTCACTAGTTCCTAGATGATCACCCACTACAACATCAGAAATACAGTCCCCATTGGTAAGCACCAGAAATTAGTATCACCCTCTCCCGTGTGGATTCCATTACAAGTTGATAGAACAGTTCTTCTTGCAGAGAATCTAGGATCTACCTGCTTCTAGAAGCTACTGCTATTGGGATGTCTCAATCACCCTCAAGGTGGTACATCTAGGTCATCGCAGCAAGACTTAGTGACAGACAGACCTCCAAGGTGTTATATCTGGGGCATGGCAAGTAGGCATAGTAGCAGCAAGACTGCTAAGCTGGTATATCTGTGACATAGCAGGTAAGCATAGTAGCAGTAAGAGCTCCAAGACAGTACATATGGTTGTTAGTCATAGTGTATGTTTGTGGGTTAAATTGTACTAATCAGAGTGCCTGCAGCTAATGGGGCTTTCTTGATTATCTTATAGAAGCAACTGCATAATGGCTTAAAGCTGCTGTTGAAGAGGAATCCTAACAAATATTGTTATAAGGAGATCTTTGTGTTGGGTTTAGAAGGTTTGCAAGTTACACAGACTTGTTAACTAAATGGACATTAGAAGAAACTGCAGGTTTGATTAAAAAGCACATTGGAATAAACCCTCAGGGGGGTATTTTATTTGGAGAAGAGATGACTGAGGGGGGATATGATAGAAATCTACAAAATAATGAAAGGACTTGAACAAGTTAATGTAAATTGGTTATTTACTTTCTGAGATAATAAAAGGACCAGAGGGCACTCCATGAAGTTAGCAAGTAGCTCATTTAAAACAAATCAAAGAAAATTGTTTTTCACTCAGTGCATAGTTAAGCTCTGGAATTCATTGCCAGAGGATGTGTTTACAGCAGTTAGTGTAACTGGGTTTAAAGAAGGTTTGGATAAGTTCCTAGAGGATAAATCCATAAATTGCTATGATGGTAGTTAATAAGCAATAGTAACTTGTGATCTGTCTAATGTTAGGGTACTTGCCAGGTACTTGTTACTTGGATTGGCCACTGTTGAAAACAGAATACTGGGCTTGATGGACCCTTCGTCTGACCCAATATGGCATATCTTATGCTCTTATGTAACCATTTTGTTAATGTTCCTTACTACTACTTTGGATGCTGCCTGCCTCATGTCCCAGAACAGTGATACAGAACACCACCCCATTTCCTCTATTGTAGGTTGTTGCAGACCGCAAGGCAAGGGGCTACTGGCCTGCCACCTGACTAGTAGAATGGGGCTTTGGGATCAGCATGGGGAAACATGTTCCCCTTTTTAATCTCTTTCCTCTGGCTGATACTTTGAGTGGCAGAAGGAGACCCTCAAGCTAGTACTACCACCTTCCCCTGATGCCAATACTAGCAGGTGATGTTTTTGCAGGTAATGCTGCCTACCAGCATTTGTCAGAAGCCCCACTTATTCCCTCAACTGATATTCTTATTGCAGTTAATACACTGAGGAAGATGGTGGTCCTTCCTCACTTTAAAGTATCTCCAGATCAAGAATGTCTTCTGTCATCTCTTCTCTACATCCTTGGGTGCTGATGCTGGCATTTGGCATTGGAGTTAAGGTTGAAGCTGGACTCTGAGGAAAAATGCCCGGGCATCACTCATGCTCTCTACCTGTATTGATTAGTCTTCCTGGGAATTGTTCTCAACATTGCTGTATCATCTATTTCTCCAATCACTGCACTGGTGCCTTACTAACTAAACCTCCCAAATTTTCTTCAGCTACTAGCTCTTCAATTTCTGATTCAGGGAATCCCAGCCAAGATTCTTCCTCAGAATCAGTTGTTCAAAATACTGCATCCAATGCCTCAGAAGCAGTAACCAATGTAGAGGAGCATGCTGCTGGTTTTGGATATTTTACATTTGTTGTCCAAGTCCTTGTCCATGACTCTCTCACCTTTTCCCTCTGTTCCAAAACAAGAGGGAGAGGAACAGGTAGTGGTGGTACATGCTCTCCAAATTTAAATTGCTTCTGTCTTGAGCTGCCTTTCACTCCTGCAATTCTGAGGCTAAGAAATTCTTTTTTCAGTTGAGAGGCAGGACTGCCTTTTTTTCTTGCTGTTGCTATTATTTGGCTTTACTAGCTGTATAGTAAATCCTCTACCCCTGCCAAGGTTGCCATTCCCTCTTCGGCCTTTTCCTTTCAGTGACATGGTAGAATATGAAGTGGCTAATGGGAGTTGGGATATCACAAAGGAATTTATATATTGATACTATACCACCACTGACAGTGCCACTCTACCATGTGTAGAAATATATTTCACACATGCATGCACATATAGTGTATGTCTGTACTGTGCAGTGCTATGCTGAATGATTCCTTTTCCACACTGAAAAATAAGGTTAGAAAATTAAACAGAACCATCAAGGCTGGAAGCCTGGCAAAACTTTTCTTAATCTTCACTTGTCAGTGTTCTAATCTCACTGTACTTCACTAGACACTCAGTCTCCACCATTGATGTACCCAAAGGTCATTCCACCAGTGTCATACTATTGTTTGTATACTTCACCCCCATCCCCAATGATCCTCAGTATACTCCCTTCTGCCCCCTGTGGATCCCCTCACTCACTTGCTCCTCTCACTTCAAAACAGGAGGAGAAGGACAGCAGACTTTCAGCTCCTCTGGTGCATCCTTGCTCCTTCCCTGCTGTATTCAGGCTCTGGCAGGGGAGGAGGAAGGACATGTCAGAGTAGCTTCAAAACTGCTATTCTCCTTCTCTTTTTTCAAATTCTGTAAATTGCCACTTTTACTGAGATGCTTCATGGCAGTCCACAAATGACTTAAAGAATTTGCCAGAATTTGCCAGAATGGGGGACCATGTTTACACTCCTGAAGAAAGAGAGTTTTGTGAAGCTGTGTTGCATGGCTTTAACACAAATTTTAACTATACCTTTTTCATTTGTGTAAAACCATGTAATAGCCAGCCAAGCTACCAAGGCCCTGGGTGGGGAGGGAGAGAGAGAGAGAGAGTGAGACTAGCCATAATGCCGTCACACTAGATAAATATTTATATCTCCATGGGAGGCCCACCTAGTCACTCGAGGTGAGGTTTAGGTATTAGTGTAGGGGTTAGGGGCCACTTTGACCTTCAAAGTGAGACATACGAACAGAACAGTGCTCTCTTGTGACAATTTGATGACCTTCAGAGTGAGGAAACTCACCCAAAGATGAGATTTGTGCAATGTTCTCTCAACCTAGCCTGATGTTACCCAGGTAGAGAGTCCATCAAGCTAGGTCAAATGACTAGGTGGGCCTCCCATAGAGATATAAATACCTATCTAATGTGAGGCATTATGGCTAGGCTCACTCTCTCTCTCTCTCTCTCTTTCTCTTTCCCCAGGACCCTGATAGCTTGGATGGCTCTCCAGGAGCTTAAAATGGAATTTGCGAAAAACATCGCAACCATGATAAAGCCCTATCGCACGGCTTTACACAAATGAAAAAGGTGTAGTTAAAATTTGCGTTAAAGCTGTGTGGTACGGCTTCACAAAACTGTGAGCCCAGCCCACTTGGCCAAAATTCCTGCCCCATTATCCTCCCCTTTTTCTCATTTGCATCGCACCAAACGTTATGGTGCTTTTGCATGTGTTAATGGCATTTTCACATGCATTAAAGGCATTTTTGCATGCGAAAACACCTTAATGCATGCAAAAACGCTATATAGCACTTTGATAAATGGCCCCCTAAATGCTAAATCATAATTTAATTGTAAATCACCAAAATTAGATCAACCCATCTTTTTCATGGATATTAGAAAAGTGACAATCATTCTGAATTTAAGTAAAACTGTGATTCACATTTTTTCATAGAAGCACTGGTAAGTATTTTCTGCAAGACACACCAATTCCCATTCCCAAACCCCCTTTTCAATTAAAACATTTCTGAAAATTGGCCAGAATCCTCTGTTTGTTAGTGACAAATATAGGTGCTGTTTTTTAGCCTCAATGAATACAGAAATTCCCTTAATATGCGGCGAGAACAACTGTGAAATCCATCATTTCTAAAGTTAAAATATGGTCAGTGTATTTGGTTTAAGTCAAGTTTTTGGAATGCAGACTATGACCAAATTCTTCAAGGCATTTGTGGACTGCTATGAAGCATCTCAGTAAAAGTGGCAATTTACAGAAATGGTACCATATCCAGCCAGCAGTATCCCACAAAATGAGTGCAGCTGACGGGTGAAACCCACAAGTAATAGAAATGTAAAAGAAAATGAGGGGTTCATTTGCAGAGAAAATACACAGAATGAAAACATTATTAGGGATAGAAAAAAATTACAGTTCTAAAACTTAAAAAGATGATGCCAGTCATTTAAATATTCATAATTTTTCATGACTGCAATTAATTTGAGATCGTTTTATGCTGCTTGAAAATTATGAGGGTGTTGTTCTTTCAACACCATAAAATAAGGTTTGTTTGTTTGTTTGCTTTTTTTTTTTCTGCTAACAGAACAGTACACTTGTGAAGATTTGATGTCCTTCAGAGTGAGGAAACTCACACAACGATGAGATTTGTACAATGTTCTCTCAACTTAGCTTGATGGACTCTCTACCTGGGTAACATCAAGCTAGGTTGAGAGAACATTGTACAAATCTCATCGTTGTGTGAGTTTCCTCACTCTGAAAGACACCAAATCTTCACAAGAGTGTACTGTTCTGTTCGTATGTCTCACTCTGCATTTCAAAGTGGCCTCTAACCCCTACACTACTATCTAACCTCACCTTGAGTTACTAGGTGGGCCTCCTATAGTAGCATAAATAGCTGCTTACTATGTTGCCATCCCCAGAGGCTCTCTCTCTCTCTCTCTCTCTCTCTCTCTCTCTCTCTCTCTCTCTCTCTCTCTCTCTCTCTCTCTCTCTCTCTCTCTCTCTCTCTCTCTCCCCCTTCCTTCCTTCCCCAAACTAAAAATTCCCAAAACACAATTTGCTAAAAAATTGCACAATTTAACACCACTAATAAAGGTGTAGTTATTTTTGGCAAAAATCCCACACCCCGAGTCCTCCCCTTTTAAATATTAGCATTGCACCATGCTTTTCACATGTGTTAAGGCATTTTTCACATGCAAAAAACCTTAACACATGCGAAAAGGTCATAACACGAGTTGGAAAATAACCCCCTTAGCTGGGATATTCAGCAACACAGTTGCATCGCTGAATATACTCAGATAACGTTTAGTTAGCAGGATATGTTTATTCAGCTAACTATAGACCTGGTTAATAGTACATTTAACTTATCCAGATAACTTCAATCTAGGTAGAGAGGACATTGTACAAATCAATTCATCTTTTACCTGTCATTGCTCTAAATGTCAGAAAATCTTCAGTGATGTCAACTTTGCTGTTTGTACCTTTGACTGTGAGTGTAAAACTGTCCCCTGAAACCTACCCCACCCCCTAAACCCTATCCCGAGTTAAAAGTGGCCCTCTTACAGTGGCATAAATAGTAAACTTACATGTTGATCTCTACAGAGTCTGTCTGTCTGTTTGTCTCTCCTGGCATGTGAGATAAAAACCTTTTTGGTCAGTAACGTGCCTGTAGTGGATTAATCAGCATGCGATGCAAAAAATAGCATAGGCGCAATGTGGGAGCAGGGAAATTATCCTAACCATGCCCCTTTTTTTATCGCAGGGGCTATTTCCGCTATATTTATAGCATTTTGATAAATCTAGGTCTAAGTTAGCTAGATAAGTAGCTCCTCCCTGTTATGTCACTATCATGTCCACCACTTAACCGGATAACTATTTAGCAAGATAAAGTTATCTGGCTAAGTAGCAACTGCTGAATGTAGCTGGATATTCATTAACCACCGGTGTCTGAACTTATCCGGCTAAGTGGTGCTGAATAAATATCAGCCTCTATAATATTAGTACTTCCTTCAGAATTTGACTCTGAAACTTTGTCCTTGTATGACAGAAGACATATGAATGATGAATTGTAAATGGAGGTGGTGTGAAGGAATATATATATATATATATATAATGGTGTGTATATGTATATATATGTATAATATATATTACCCTGGTCTTGGTTTAAAAATAGTTAATATAGGGGTCATAGCAAGCCCCGGGGCCACACAAACTATCCTGGACCTCACAAATCAGACTTCTAACCCTTGATGCCAGGGTTCCAAAGCAAGGAGTAGGACAAAGTCTCTGGGGCCCTAGATGGTATGGGTGATCTTTTTCCACAGTCTCTTAAATTCCCACTTGTCGCTTTCACAGACTCAACTTGTATTCACTTAGGTTGTCTTCTTTAAACAGTTTCAAGTAGGAAATAACAAAACCATGCAGTAGACTAGGAATGGTGTTCAAACACAAAGGGGTAGATTTTATAATTTTGCGCGAGCGCGTACTTTTGTTCGTGCACCAGGCGCGAACAAAAGTACGCTCGATTTTATAAGATACGCGCGTAGCCGTGCGTATCTTATAAAATCCGGGGTCGGCGCTCGCAAGGGGGTGCACATTTGTGCAACTTGCGCGCGCTGAGCTCGGCGCGCGCTGCCTGTTCCCTCCAAGGCCACTCCGAAATCGAAGCGACCTCAGAGGGAACTTTCTTTCCACCCCCCAGCACCTTCCCCTCCCTTCCCCTACCTAACCCACCCCCTCGGCCCTATCTAAACCCCCCCTACCTTTTGTTGGCAGATTTACGCCTGCTGAAAGCAGACGTAAATCTGCGCACGCCAGCGGGCTGCTGGCGCGCCATCACCTGACCCGGGGGCTGGTCTGGAGGCCTCGACCATGCCCCCGGGCCAGCGCCACGCCCCCGGTCCCGCCCTGAACCACCCCCTAACCCCAGACACGCCCCAGACATGCCCCTAGACACGCCCCCTCCACCGCCCCTTTTATAAAGCCCCGGGACTTACGCGCGTCCCGGGGCTGTGCGCGTGCCGGCGGCCTATGCAAAATAGGTGCACTGGCGCGCGTAAATCCAGCCATATTTACGTGCGCAGGGCATTTAAAATCCGGCCCGAAATGTTTACTGCAACTTTAAAAATAAGATCCATGAAAGAATAGCAAAAGTGATAATCATGAACAAATGACTGATAATTCCTAGTATTATAGTCTCTTTACCTGTCTCCAGACTTGAATCAGTGTCCTTTCCCAGTGATGGGAAAGGTAATAGTGCTTCTTAAATTGGGGTAGGAAGGTGAAGGCCAGAACAATTCCTTATCTCAAAAATAGAAAAATATCAAATTCTCTTCTAATAACAATCCTCTTTTCCTCAGAGCACTGCCAGCCCACTTGACCAGTAGACAGCAAGGCAGTCTCAATTCTTTTCCTTCCAAGAAAGGGGCTTCCTTCTAGGTTGGGCAGGACAGGAAAAATAAACTCACTCTCTATAAGGCAAAAATCTCTCTTCTCAATGCAGGGAAATCCCTTCCTTGTCAGTGAGGTCACAAAAGACAGAATTTCTCCCTGTAATCCCTTTTTGCAGGCTGAGGGACCTATGAGATTACTAGCACCTAAAAAGCACTCCAATCCTCCTCATATCAAAACTACAGCCAAACAAAATCTGAGCATGCTCAACCCAGTTTATGAAGGGAAACTTGACCAATCCTAAAACAAGGGGAAAGGGCCAACATCTAGGGAGGATCTAAAAATGCAACAATCTCCCTGCAGGTGGTAACAGGGAAGATATTTGTTAAGGGTGCAAAGTTACCAATACACACACACACACACACACACAAATATATATATATTAAGATAGTGCTGCACATTCCTTACGCTTCTTTGCATAAATTGGGGAAGGAGAGCTGTGTAGGTAATGCTGGTTCATGGACCAATACCATTGTCACTGTAATGCAATCCTTGGTCAACCACACAAATAGCAGACATAATGTACATGGTTACTTTTTACATGTGTACTATATACTTGCTGATTTTCATAAAGAAACTATAAAGGTTGTTTTCCTTTGAGTAATAATGCAATGTGTGCTGGCTAAGTTATTTTCAAGAAGTGTTCTATATGTAGGGAGACCCCCAAATTATTATTGCACTATTGTAGCATGCCGTAGTGGGAGTACAGAAGACGCTGGATGGGGAGACTGTGGAAGTTATCAATGTTTTTGGGTTTGGGAAATTAAGAGTGTGCATGCAGTGTTACTAGTTAGCCACTGGATGGCAATTTTGGTATGTCAGCAATTATTCCCTGCTATGACATTTGGTGGAGAAAATGTGTGTCTTTTCCTTTCAGGTTAGGGTTGCCAACTGGCTCCAGATAGGACAGGTTGATGCAGTCCTGGTTTTACCCCCATTGCATGCTGGGACATATTCTGATTTCCCAATTGCATTCCCTAAGAAAAACAAGACTATAAGTATCTGCATGCAGGGGAGTAAAACCAGGAGTGGATCAACCTGTCTTGAAAATCTGGGAGCCAGTTGGCAACCCTATTTAAGGTGCTAGGTGTTTTTCTTATTGGATCACAAGTTTGGATGGGGAAATATTTGGTGGGTTTTTGCCCTTTCCTCCCTTACCTTTGCCCGAATAGGGTGGGGATTAGAGATCTCCAGATATGTAATCATCTAGAGTATTCAGTAAGGATGTTCATTCATTTAAAAAGAGAGTGCAAAACACAACAAATAAGGCTAATTAGTTTTATTTTAAGCTAAAGCTTTGGGCCTAGGTCTAGGCCCAAAGCTGGGGCCTTGGCTATAGTATAGGCTGAAGCCCACAGCAAGGGTCATAGCTAGTGCCTGAGCACGATGCCAGTGCCAATCCTAGGCCCAAGCCGAGGCCTTGCCTACGGCAGGGGCCGAAACCTAGGCTCAAGTATGACACCTGGGTCTCAGCAGAGGCAAGAACCGATGATGTAACCTTGACTAAGACCCCTGAAAAAAAAATACTTACCTGATTTGTCAGGTAATCCAAAGAAATTTGGGTCCCAATGCCAGGGCCTAGACCTAGGCAGGGCCTGGACCCAGGACTTAAGCCGCAACCAGACCAAGAGGCCAGTTCAAGTTGCTGGGGCCTCAGCCTGGACCCAAGCCCAATGCTGCGACTCAACCCGGAGGCCAGGTCCCGATGCCTGGGCCTCTACCTGGGCCAGAGCCTGAGCCCACACTTGACATTGCGACATGACCCAGAGGCCAGGTCCTGATTCCTTGGCCAAGACCCAGGCCCGATGCCCCATCCCGTCTGGGCCTTGGCCTAGGTCAGAGCCCAAGCCCTGGCCCAATGCCTTGACCCAACTTGAAGGCCAGGTCCCAACACTGGACCCAGGCCTGATGCTGCGACCCAACCCAGAGGCTGGGTTATTATGCCTGGTCCTCAGTCTAGGGTGGAGCCTGAACCTAGGCCCAAAGCCACAACCCACTCCAGAGGCTGGGTCCTAAGGCCTGGGCCTGGGCCTAAGCCGGAGCCCAATCCCAGGTCTAATGCCATGACCCAACTGGAAGGCCAAGTCCTGATGCCTAGACCTCGACCATGACTCATGTCCAATGTCACAGCCCAACTCAGAGGCTGGGTCCCAATGCCAGGGCCTCAGCCTGGACCCAGGCTTGATGCTGTGACCTGACTCAGAGGCCAGGTCCCAACCCCTGGGACTTGGCCTAGTCTGGAGTCTGAACCAGGCCTGATGTCACGACACCATCCAGGCCTGATGCCAAGACCCAACCCGGAGGCCAAGTCCTTATGCCAGAGCCTCAGCCCAGATAAAGGCCCGATGCTGTGACCTGACCCCGAGGCTGGGTCCTGAAGCTCGGGCCTCAGCCCAGGGTCAGGCCCTGGTCTCAGACCCTAGGCCTGGGATCTCCTCTTCTTGGGTCCGCTTCTTTATTCAGCATTTGAAAGTCAAATGACAGCATCTGTTAGGGGTTGTGCTGGAGTTAATTATCTCTGCACATTCATCCCAGCGGATGGTGCCAATTTTGTATATGGTGTGGCAAAAAGTGGGGGTTTTCTCCCTCAGTGGAACTACCATGCAGCTAGAAGGTGAAGTGCAAGATTGGGATGAGTTCACAAAAATTGGGAATACCCCAGAATGTCCTTTAATATGCAGAGGTCTAGGGAACCAGCACAGAGAGAAAGGAGCAGTGCTCTTCTCCCTCTGAGAAGCTCACCGGTGTGCTAAAATGGAGACGCCAGAGGCCTGAGTGTGGAGCGGTTTTACTCCTCTCACAGAACTACCCAAGAGAGGTGCAGAGTAGGAGCATTAGTGGGTGAGCTCAAGTGAAGGTATGCTCCGAGAGGTCCTTGAAGGGCAGTGTCTGGGGAAACCTACACTAAGAGGACGGTGATGTGGAGAGTGGTGAAAAGATCCAAGACCACAGGAGGTGTGAGTAAATGTGATTATATATTTGGTACCCATTGGATGAGAGTTTTGATATGGGTCGGTTTGAAAGCGAGAAAAGTCAGTGGAGAGGATAACAAGTTGAACCTTCTTGTCAGCAGTAGTGGTGACATTCACTTTTAAGGAAGCCCATGATTTTCTGATCTTCTCAGTATCGGTGTTATAACATCTTCTCATACATGTATATATTTTGGGTTGGCTGGAAATTCCAGAAAATAAAGTTGCTATTGATTTGGAATTGGATACAATGTATCAGTCTCTATTATTATGCCAATCTATTCCTATGGATAGAGCCAGAGATCATGGAGGGGAGCGAGGGGGTTTGCAACAGCACAAGTGAAATAGATTTGTGCTAAAAAAAAAAAATCATACACAGTAGTCTACTAGCTCTCAGTTTTAGAATAAATGATAAATCTATGCTCCAGCTTCCACCAGCAACAGGGCAGGGGTGTCCCAATAGGTGAACCAGGCAGTCGCTTAGGGCACCGGCCGTTAGGGGGCGGCAAAGAGCAGCCAAGCAGGATCGTGAGGAGCGCCCATCCTGCTCTCGGCTGAGAGAAGCAGAGTCTCGGCGGGCTACAAGCAGTGCATCTGTTTGTGTGTGTGTATGTGTGAGTGAGAGGGATTGTGTATGAATAAGAGGGCAACAGTGTTAGTCAGAGAGAGAGGGAGGGAACCTCTGTAAGGGTGAGTGTGTGATGAGACAAGGAACCTAGGTGTGTGTAAGAGAGGGGACCTGTCTAAGTGAATGAGGTTGGGGCTGAAACTTGGGCCTGGACTGGGGGGGGGGGGGGGGGGCGCAGGGGAGAGGCGGGCACATGGCAGAAGGTTTTTCCTAGGGCATCTAATACCCTTGCACTAGCCCTGACCAACAAAAGCATTTAAACATGTCTGTATTCAAAACTGAGTTTTTTTCTGCAATTATTCCAAAACTATGGAATGAATTGCCAATTGAGTTGAGAGAAGTAAGTAACTTGTTAAAATTTTGTAAGGGATTGAAAACATGATTAATGTCCGAGCATGAGAACAACTGACCCCTATTTGATTAGATATGCAGAGCGAACAGTCGATCCTTATTTTTGACTAGAAATGCAGCAAGAACAGTTCATCTCTCATTTGATTAAAAACCAGTTTTCAGTATATATGTTATGTATGTTATTTGTTTTAAATAATATGTATATTAGTGTGTTATTTTATGTTGTAAATTGTACATCACTTTGAGTGATTTAAAAAAAAATAAAAATTTGGAAGACCTTGTGAGACTGGAAAATTGGGCATCAAAATGGCAGATGAAATTTAATGTGGATAAGTGCAAGGTGATGCATATAGGGAAAAATAACCCATGCTATAGTTACACAATGTTAGGTTCCATATTAGGTGCTACAACCCAAGAAAGAGATCTAGGCGTCAGTTCAGTGTGCTGCAGCCGTCAAAAAAGCAAACAGAATGTTGGGAATTATTAGAAAGGGAATGGTGAATAAAACGGAAAATGTCATAATGCCTCTGTATCGCTCCATGGTGAGATCGCACCTTGAATACTGTGTACAATTCTGCTCGCCGCATCTCAAAAAAGATATAATTGCGATGGAGAAGGTACAGAGAAGGGCTATCAAAATGATAAGGGGAATGGAACAGCTCCCCTATGAAGAAAGACTAAAGAAGTTAGGACTTTTCAGCTTAGAGAAGAGACGGCTGAGGGGGGATATGATAGAGGTGTTTAAAATCATGAGAGGTCTAGAATGGGTAGATGTGAATCGGTTATATACTCTTTCGGATACTAGAAAGACTAGGGGGCACTCCATGAAGTTAGCATGTGGCACATTTAAAACTAATCGGAGAAAGTTCTTTTTCACTCAACGCACAATTAAACTCTGGAATTTGTTGTCAGAGGATGTGGTTAGTGCAGTTAGTATAGCTGTGTTTAAAAAAGGATTGGATAAGTTCTTGGAGGAGAAGTCCATTACCTGCTAAGTTGACTTAGATAATAACCACCGCTATTAGGGATGTGAATCGTTTTAGGACGATTAAAATTATCGTCCGATAATTTTAATATCGTCTTAAACCGTTATGGAACACAATACAATAGAGATTCTAACGATTTATCGTTATAAATCGTTAGAATCGTGAGCCGGCACACTAAAACCCCCTAAAACCCACCCCCGACCCTTTAAATTAAATCCCCCACCCTCCCGAACCCCCCCCAAATGAGTTAAATAACCTGCGGGTCCAGCGGAACGGGTCCAGCGGGTCCAGCGGAACGGCAGCGGTCCGGAACGGCGAATCGTTTAAGTACGGAAAATGGCGCTGGCCATACGCGTATGGCCGGCGCCATTTTCCGTACGGAAAATGGCGCCGGCAGGAGATCGACTGCAGGAGGTCGTTCAGCGAGGCGCCGGAACCCTCGCTGAACGACCTCCTGCAGTCGATCTCCTGCCGGCGCCATTTTCCGTACGAAAATGATTCGCGGCGGGAAATCGCTCCCTGACCCCCGCTGGACCTCCAGGAACTTTTGGCCAGCTTGAGGGGGGCCTCCTGAGCCCCACGAGACTTGCCAAAAGTCCAGCGGGGGTCCGGAAGGACCTCCTGCCGTCCAATCGTGTTCGTCTATGGCCGCCGCCATTTTTCGGCGCCATTTTGGAAAATGGCGCCGGCTGAAGACAACAAGATTCAGGAGCAGGAGCCCGTTCCGGACCGCTGCCGTTCCGGACCGCCGCTGGACCCGCAGGTTATTTAACTCATTTGGGGGGGGTTCGGGAGGGTGGGGGATTTAATTTAAAGGGTCGGGGGTGGGTTTTAGGGGGTTTTAATGTGCCGGTTTTGCGATTTTTAGATTTTTAGATTTTTCACGATTTTTCACGATTTTTCACGATATTTTACCCCCCCAAACGGCAACAATACGATTCCCTCCCCCTCCCAGCCGAAATCGATCGTTAAGACGATCGAGGACACGATTCACATCCCTAACCGCTATTACTAACAAAGGTAACATGGAATAGATTTAGTTTTTGGGTTCTTGCCAGGTTCTTATGGCCTGGATTGGCCACTGTTGGAAACAGGATGCTGGGCTTGATGGACCCTTGGTCTGACCCAGTATGGCATGTTCTTATGTTCTTATTTATAAATGATATTAAATAAAGCATGTTGTCATCAAGCTTCACTTCATCATCTGTTTGTTCATATCAGGATGCCGTGCTACAGATTTGGAATGGCGACCCCTACACAACAGGGAAGTCTCTCATTCCATTTTTTTTTATGTACCTGGCCGGGTGAGAGTGGGGGTAGGGGGTTACATATACAACAGCCTTTAGTTGCTGATATCTAACTCTTTATATTATGATTAAATGTCACTATCTGTGCACATGAGGTTTTATTTATTAAAGAAGTTTTCCCCATTCTTTGTCTGTGCAGTGGTCACTTCAGAAATCAGGCCCATAATATATAGGTAAAATTATTTCAGTATATGTTCCTTGTTGGAAAAAACCCTAATCTTGAACACAGAGAGGCTAAATAGTATATTCAAGGTTGCACAAGGAGTAGTGGAAGTGGGATACAAATCTAAGACTTCAGGATTTATAGTTCTTTGCTCAGTTTAAAAAAAAATTTCCAAAATAATTCAAGTATACTTACCACTAACATTGTCAAATTTTACTTTTTAGGCTGATGGATCCCTTATTTATTAACAATTAATATGCAAAGAATGTTAATTTTTCTATAGTTTAACAAGATCAATTAAAACTATACTAGGTGGGTATTCCAAAACAGGATGGACCAAATATGAGACTCAATATTGAAACACTGAGCAAATAAGAAATAAGTTGAAGCAGCAGAAATAAGTTGAAGCAGCAGAACAAATTACTCTTGTTCTGGATTTTAAAATAATGCTATTTTTAATTTTGCTTTGTTTGCACGAGCTGGATATGTGTGACTTTTCATGGGAACCCTTCACTCTGTCACACCAGATATAGATTTCCATGGACCCTTGCTTGTGACGATTTGATAAAGTGGGTGAAATATGAAATGCAAAATGGACTTTCCAGTCCAAGGTGGTACTTTGTTATACAGATCATCATGAAATTGGCAGGGTAATTATGCAAAAAGCTCTGTAACTGTTAAACACATGGGAGATACCAATTTATGCATATTTACCAACATTTCACAAGAATTCAATCAAGGTTAGAATAATGCATGAAAACACAACTTAAATATCCTCTCTTAAAATAGTGTTCTCCTCCTCTACTAATGTTTCTTCCTCCTTTAGATCATGTTTAGCAACATGATATTACTATGCACAATGCAGTCTTTGTAGCCATCCTACTATACAGAGTGTCTCCTCAGTAAGACCAAAATCTCGACAGGCATGTTCAAAATATGTACGAATGATACAGCAGTAGAGAACTTTCACAATTCAACCTGCTATATCATGACATCATATTGTGTGATGCCATAATATGTTTCTTCCTACAGAAACTCTGAGGAACAAACAGCTTCAAAACATAATGGGCAATTGAGATCTATGAAAGGATCTGGGACCTGGGGTTCCAATATAATCTGGGCCTTTATATCCGTCACATTAAAAAATGATAGCAGTTGAAGTAGAAGAATGAAGCATATCCTCCCTCCAGGTTTACCTAATATAGTTTCTTGCTAAGTGCAATTTCTGGAAATGGTCAAAGAGATGATCGCTCCACAAAAGGATTAATACTGGTATAATACATAAAAATAGTCTTTACTCTTTTGAGGAAAAATAGAAGTCTCTAGCTTGAACTACTATTCTGAATCAATTCATCCCCCCATATAATTGAGCCATGCAGATTACAGCTTTGCGAAATAGGGTCCAATTTACTATTAGCTAACATTTGTTAAAGAACTATCTAAGTCTGTGTACTTTTCAAGTTCATTCTCTTTCTTAGTTGCTCCAGTTATAATCATAAATAATGCCTTACCCTTTAAAAAAAAATTCTTCATCTGAATTGGAATAAAAACATTTGCTAAGTTTCATTTGATGTGACTTCAAATGTCAAAGATATTAGAGAGGGGTTTGTAATGGATTCCAACTCAGCCTTAATTATACTGCTGTTACTGCTCCCCTGTAATTACTACATGCATATGCTATAACTATCTTTGAAATATTGTCTTCCATATTACACAATTTCATTTTAGTACCAGTTTTCTTTCATCAAATATTATTTTTGCCTAAACTCTGCAGAAAGTTATTTGCTGAAACAAATAGTTCATACTGAATAATATCTATTTTGTGTGCAAATGGCACACATATATTTCTTCAGGGGAAGCAATTTCTTGTCTTGTTCATCAAAGATTTTCTCTTGACTTGTGCAGCAAAACAATGAACAATTTGCACCATAAACATTACTTAACAATATGCACAGCTAGTGAGAGCATACCATGAACAAGACATGACAGTAACAACATCCATAGTAACATAACAGAGTAATTAAACTTTCTTATTCAAGCAGGCCTATTTATAACAAGAGTTGGCTAGAAACAATTTTTGTCTCTTGCTGTATCCATTTATTTATTGTGACATAACTTTGCAATTTTATTTGCTCTATATATGAATAATGTATCGCTTATGTTTGTGTACTAAGTGATTAACAGATTTTAATAAAGATAAAAAAACAAAGATAACTTAGCAGATACTGGCCCACAAGGATAATTTGGGACCATCCAAGACGCCCAGCTGATTCTGCCTATATTGATTTAGTCAGGCCAGGCACTATGGGGGTGCAGGGTCAGAGGCATGTATGTTCAGGGCCTCTAGCTGAGGGGTGGTGAAAGGGGCATGGCTAAGAGGAGGCTGCAGGCAGAACATAAGCTGCTACAAGGGAGGCTGCTGCATATGCACCTTGGTATTGCCTTTCTGTACATGGACCATAGTTTCCCAGCTGTACTTTATTTTTTCATCAGAAGTGGTAAGCATGGGACTCCATGGAGCATGGGACTTCTGGTTCTAGCTAAGGATATTTTCCAGTTGTTAGAGTCATATGAGTTTGACCATATACAGGGCTATACACTGGTCATCTCCCTTCCTTGTCCATGGCATCATCTACTTTGCTAAGGATATCTCCCAGCTATCCGTCATACAAGATAGACCTCCTGCAGATTTTTAAATACATATTTTGTATCCCTCAATTTCCAAAACAAATTGATCATACTGGCTTACATTACAGTCAAAAAAATAAAACAGTCATAAAATCATACAAACATAAAATATATACTTTTTAAATCAAACAGCAGCATCCTACATAATTAAATCAATGAACTTAGCAATACTCTAAAAATGTTTAATCAAATGCTTATTTGAAAAGATCCGCTTTTAACTTTTTCTAAAGTGGAGGTAATCAGGATTTTCTCTAACTTCATCCAACTATTTGTTGCATAATCCTGGACCAGACTTGATATTATCTTTTTGTGCTTAGCTGGAAGGCATTGCCAAGTCAACCTGCTACCCATGCTAGGAAATGTGCTACCTCCCTGAAATTATAGCTGTGTGCCTTTTCTAGAAATCTGAAGAAGGAAGCATTACCAGGTAGAGATGTGCTTCATTTAAACATATTTGTTCAGGCTCCGGATTGGGCGCTCTGCAGAAAATTTTGGTTTCCCACGGTTCGGTTTTTTTTTGGCAATTTTCAATTAAGTGCTTTAGTGCGCACTAATGGGCCTTAGGGCCAGATTTTAAGAGATATGCGTGGGCGTACATTTGTGCACGCAACCCGGTGCGCACAAATGTATGCTCGATTTTATAACATGTGCACGCAGCCGTGTGCATGTTATAAAATCCAGGGTCAGCGCGTGCAAGGGAGTGCACAATTTTGTAACTTGCGCGTGCCAAGCCATGCTGCCTTCCTCTGTTCCCTCCGAGGCCACTCTAAAATTGGAGCGGCCTCGGAGGGAACTTTCCTTCCCCCCCACATTCCCCTCCCTTCCCCTACCTAACCCACCCCCCAGCCCTACCTAAACCCCCCCCCCCCTTACCTTTAACTTAGAAGTTGCGCCTGCCTCCGGGCAGGCATAGGTTGTGTGCGCTGGCCAACGGCCGGCCCGCGATCCTGGGCATAGTGGCAAATGGCCGCTGTGCCTGGAGGCTCCAGCCCCACCCCTGTCCCGCTCCCAGACTGCCCCACCCCGCCCCCTTTTTCAAGCCCCGGAACATAGGTGCATCCCGGGGCTTGCGCGCATCGCCAGGCCTGTGCAAAATAGGCTCAGCGTGCGCAGGAGAGGGTTTAAAAGAGTTATACGCATATATTACGCACATAACCCTTTTAAAATCTGCCCCTTACTGTGCACTAACAACCAGTTAGTGTGCACTATCTCCGCATTAGTGCACAGTTCACCAAATGAGATAGTGTGCACTAGCTAGATGTTAATGCACATTAAGGCCCGTTAGTGCACAGTAACAGGTTAGTTAGCATGCCCTAATAGAACTTACAGTGCACTAAGTATGTAGTAGTGCGCTATAACTAATGTTAGTGCACAATAAAAGATGCTACTTAAAAATTAAAAAGTATCGATTCAGAAGAGTTCATTAGCTAGAAAAACAGTGCGCACTAATTGGTATTACTGCGCACTAAGAGATATGCAGTGTGCAGTAACTCCGTTAGTGCGCAGTAACACGAAATACGAATTTTGCCGAACTTTCGGCAAAAGTCGCTTCATATATCGGCGCTACCGAACCATATCAACGATATTGTCAACGAAATTGTCTAATTCATAAAATACGAATGCACATCCCTATTACGAGGTCTCATTTCTCCATGATTCCACTGAAATGGCACATGCATATGCCAAGATGTAATTTATGGTCTCCTCAGGGCCGGAGCTTCCATTAGGCAAACATGGTGCTAACGTTTTTGGATGCAAAACATTCCACTAGTATGAAGCCGAGAGGGGTGCTGTGCTGTAGCCAGTACCACCAAAAAGTGGAGAGATATGCTGCAACCACTGTCACTGGCAGAAGAGAGTGCTGTGCAGGAGGTAGGTTGGGAGAAATGGGTGCATGACCAAGGGTTCACCTAGGGTGCTCTTGCACCAGCCCTAGCTTTCCTGCAGAATTGTGGAAAACCAGAAATCCTGCTACAGCCTCCTCCTACTTCTCTTAGTACTTTCCGTGCCCCATCTTGGCCAGACCTCAGCCCTTCACTGTCCTACTCTGCCCACACCAACCCAATAGCCACCTTTTACTTCTTCTGTCCCTCACTCCTATAATTTCTCCTTTCCTCTTTTTTGGGCTGATGCTTCACATATTCTTCCTTCTTTCCCAGGCTGTTGCCACATCACTTTTTTTTTTTTTTTTTACTCTTTTCCTGCCTCTGCTTCTTATTCTTTTCCCTTTTCCCTCTTCCCTCTGGGCTACTGACATTGCCTCCATTTTCACGGCTGCCTTTTAATTCCCTCCACTGTTGTGACAACTAAACAGGGCCATAGCTATTAGCTAGGGGTGTGAGAGAGAGTCACCTAGGCAGCCACCTAGGGTTCAGATGTTTTGTGGGCTGAAAAATGACTAAATACAAGCAATGTGTCCACAGTGGATAAAACGCTAAGAAGAGTTCAGCTTTTTCATCTGATTGTGGGGGATGGGGTGTGATGAAGGAAAAGAGGATGGAATGTAAGAAGAGAGGAGCAGGAATTAGATTTAAGTTCAGAGGCAAGTTTAGAAATACAGTACATTTTCTTGCTCTATGACTAAGTGCTGCAATGGCACCATGGATGTGGCTCAGAGTTGTCTGCGTTCAGCAGTGGCAGTGTCTGGGAAAGGATTTATTTTATTTATTTAAAGGCTTTTATATACCGGAGTTCATGCACTAGTGCATACCACTTCGGTTTACACAGAACAAGGAACAGAAAATTACATCAAACAGATTGAACAATTAAACAAATATACAATTACATCCAACGATTGGGTATAAATAACATGGCTAACTTAGTAGGAACTTAGAGTTTGAGGTAAAGGAGAGAAATAGTACCAAGTGGTAACAGAACAATGTTAATAGCTAAATAATAAATATAAATAGTAAATACAAATTCTTATAATAAATACAGGTGCTTACAGATTACAGTCTTCATGAAAAGTTTACGTCTACAGAATAGGGTTAAGTAAATAAGAACTGGAGGTTATTTCTATAGGAGTGAAGACTTCAAAAACTGAGGTTACATCTGGATTAAGAGGTATTGGTGTAGCATGCTCAAATATTTAATGATTTGGAATTGTGAGACCAAGGATAAAAATTAGGAGTTGTTTGATATGATTATAAAAGCGAGAATGATTCAAGTTCTGGGACGTGGTTCTGAGCTAGACCTTTAAGTGTAGGCTTTTGTAAAGAGCCAGGTCTTGAGTTTCTTTTTGAATGTTCGAGTACACGTTTCGAGGCGAATGTCCGTGGGGAGGGCATTCCAATGAAGGGGGCTGGCAGTCGAGAATGCACATTTCTTGAGTGAGGACTTGGCTGAAGGTACGTGTAAGGTGCCTAAGTATCTGTTTCTGATTGGTCTTGAAGACTCGTGTAGGCGAAGTGGAAGGCTTAGATCTAGCGACGTTTGTGAATGGATGTTCTTGTGTGTTATAGTTAGCACTTTGAAAATGATTCTGGATCTGATGGGGAGCCAGTGTAAGTGTTTTAGTATGGGTGTTATGTGTTCACTTCTGCTGGTGTTAGTAAGAATCCTTGCGGCGGAGTTCTGCAATATTTGTAGAGGTTTTGTGGTAATGGTTGGAAGGTCTATAAGCAGAGAGTTGCAGTAATCGATTTTGGAAAATAGTATTGTTTGGAGGACTGTTCTGAAGTCCTGAAAATGCAGGAGAGGTTTCAGCTTTTTCAGAATATGTAGTTTATAATAGCATTCTTTCGTTGTGTTCTTGACAAATTCTTTGAGGTTCAGCCTTTTGTCTAAGGTGACCCCAAAGTCTCTTACTTGAGTGGAATTGATCATTGGTGGTGAGGTTAGGTTGTTGGTAGGCTGAAGGTTCTCATCTGGAGTGATAAGCAAAAGTTCTGGATGTGGGAAACAGAAAAAGGATGTGGGAAACAGAAAAAGGAGTAAGTAAGGAGGTGGGTGAGGGAAGGGAACTGGAGGGAGGAAGGAGCTGAGTAAAGTAAGGAGGGGTGAGGGATGAAATGTGAGGGAGGGCAGAAGATACTAAAGGGGAAAGAGGAGGAAGTATGAGGAGAACAAGGAATGAAAAATTGCTAGGATGAAAAGGAAAGAAAGAATAGAGGCAGTTGAGATGAAACAAAATACTTTTTGAAAAGGGGAGAAAGCCTAAAATGAGAAAAAGTACAGTAACAAGAGAGTGTGAAAGAAGAAAATAAAATATGTGGGAGAAATAAAAAGCAGCAAAAAAAAAATTTAAAACAAGAAGCCATGAGAATACTGATTTGGAAAAGGGAAAAAATGGTTTAGACATATGTAACCCTTGATTACGAATGATATGGTATGTTCCACTCCATCCATCCATGCAAAGAATGATCATGATTTTTTGGGGGGAGGGCGTTTGAGCACTAGGCCTAAGGTAAGTTGGAGTTTCTCAGGGGGGCATCAGGCCTGTAGGCACCACGCACCTGGTCCTGCCCCGAACCGCCCCCTGACCCCGGACATGCCCCCGGACACGCCCTCTCCCCTCCCCTTTTACGAAGCCCTGGGACTTACGCCCGTCCCGGGGCTGTGCGCGCACCGGCGGCCTATGCAAAATAGGTGCGTCGACGCGCGAGTGCCCTGCGCGCGTAAATCCGGCCAGATTTACGTGCGCAGGGCTTTTAAAATCCGGCCCACAGTATGTTCCAATTGTGCCTGTGCAAGTGTGCATAGAGTGACCATGGTTTTGTGTAAAGGTTGTGCTAACAGCTCAAGGCAAGGCTTTGTGTGTTGCTGACAAGGACAGTGAGATCAGGGAAGCTATATGGTGTGTCAGAAAATACAGAGTGAAAAAAATGTAAAGAACTTCCCAGCTGTTTGGTAGAGCACCTCAGTGCCTCATGAAAAAGATTATTCACACAACCTAAATGAATTCTTTGCTTCCGTGTTTCTCAGGTTAAAAAATTCAGCAGCCTCTCTTCTATCGTTCTCGTTAGCCCACTGTAGTATTGCAGCTCTGCATGAATGAGGCCTGTTCACAGGAGCTGAACCACATGATGTCAACACAGCCCAATGATAACACAGCAGCAGCACAGTATTAAATGTCCTCAGACAAAGCAGGAACATATGTTTCAGTACGTTTCAATACTAAACTTGGTTTAAACCCTAGAACCTGATATGCTGTCAAGATGTGCTAAAAAGCTCTTATCTTCAATTCCCTTGTTTAAAAGCAATCGTAGTTCAAAGGCTTTCTTCTCTTTAACATCAGGCAATCAAAGGACTGGAAGTCCCCTCACCCCCTCTTTAGGTACACAGAAAGCCAACCCAGCTGATAACTGTTATTAAGGAATATATTTGGAAGCAGAAATATTTCAATGCTAGTGCTTGTTTTCACTCCAGACTGGTTACTTAGCTTTGGAAATACAGCTACAGCACAGGTCTGTTTTCTACCAAAGATACCATACCAGGCACTCTCGTCACTGCAAGAGAAGCTGAATCAGAACAAAATTCACAGCAACGAACATAGCTCTGATGAGCCCACGCCCAATCAGTCATAAATAAAACTTGGGTAAGAAATGTTGAGTGACAAAAACAGACAAAAGCAAACACAAACAAAAATAAGCAGATGGTAAGGCTTATAAATGTCTGTGATTGTTTGGGATAAAGTTTTATTGTAAGGCAGTGGAAAACAAATAGGTTTTTAGGCTTTTCTTAAAATCTTTGGGATTAGTGATCTGCCTTAAAAATCTGGAATGGAATTCCAGAGTAATGGACCAGAGACAGAAAAGGCACATTTTCTGGTTATATCAAGCCTAGCTAAATGAATGGAGGGAACTTCAAGGAGGCATTTGTTTAAAGATCTTAGATGTCTGGTGGGTTGATACACATAGAGGGATGTGCATAGCCAGACAGAGGAATAATTATGTATAGGGGAATATATGATGGATAAGATTTTGTATTGAATCCTAAAGCTAACTGGGAGCCAATGTAAGGAGTTTAGGATAGGGGTGATGTGTTCTTTCCTGGATGTGCCTGTTAAAACATGGGCAGTGGTGTTTTTAATTAATTGCAGAGGGCGGAGAGAGATATCAGGGAGACCAAGATAGAGAGCATTACAGTAGTCTAATCCAGTGAATATCAAAGATTGTAAGAGTAAAGTAGAGGTCGCAGGCATTTTAGCATCTGGAGTATATCGAAAGAGTTTATTTTACTACAAATGATATATGGGAGGACATGGATAGGTTGGAGTGAAGAGTTACTCCAAGGTTTTGTGATTTTGTTAATACAGGGATGGAAAGGCCATCAAAGTCTAGATGTGAAGGCAGGCTGCTTGCAGATTGAGGAATCATAGACAAATGTAGGATTTCTGTTTTTGATGTGTTAACTTTAAGACGATTATGAGATGACCATGTGTGAGTGGGTGAATGGGCAGAGGTATCAGTGAGCTGGTGATGTCAAGTACATGCGCAACTAAGTACTTAAAAAACAGAGACATACTTTATACATTTTTCAACTAACAATTTTCAACCCTCAGTTTGCTTTGCACAGTGACAGAATTATAGACAATGAGGTCAAACTCATTGGTTATAATATAAATGCCTTTGGTTATGAATCAAGGTGATTATGCATACATGGGGTTTTTTTTTCACTCCTAAAATATACATGCGTATGTTTAGAAAAAGGTAAAGAAAGCATGCAATTTCTTGCGTTGGAAATATTCACACACGGAAATGTGCATGGTTACTTTCAGAGCAGACTACATAGTATCTATAAAATGCTAGCATAAATCTCCACATGCCCGCTCAGATGCAAAGGCTGTACCACAAACTGATTTGAAAGTTAGGCTCCCCGTGCATTGTTTTTCTCTCCCGACATAAACATGCCACTGGGAATGTCCCTTCTTAATCGGCTAAAAGTGTGCACTTTGCGGAACAACATGGAAACCTTTAAGTGCATTGAGGGTGGCTCATTTTCAGAAAGTCAATTTACAAGGGGAAAACACTTTTTCTCTGGCAAATGGGTTTAAAAATTGTTCTCTAAATGTTTTTTAGCACATGCACGCTAATAAGTTTCTAGCATGAGTTTTAGTGCACAGGCCTCCTGATGGGAAAATAATATATGATCAAAAAGACAAAACACATGAGAAATTTTGCCTATTTTGCTGCATTTGAAAATGTTCCCTTCAGTTCAAAATATCCTTTTAAATAGGGAAGTGCTGTAAAAACAAGCGGTTTTTGCCACTTTTACTCATTTCATAAGGGCATTTTACAAATAAAATCTATAGTGAATATGTTTGCAAATTTCTAACTTTTGTGAGAGTAATTGAGAAATATGTAGCATTTTTTGTACATCCTTACCTAAAATTATATTTAAAATCTCTACTACTTTTGCCTTCTGGAAGCACTTCATGATCTTCTTTTGGCTTTATATTTTAAAGCAAAGGTTGGCTTTATTAGAAAGAAGAGGGAGGCTTTAATAAAGGAAAGGAAACATCAATTAAAATAAAAACAAGACAAGGAAGAAAGTATATGTCAAAAGGAATTCTTCCATGTTCTAGTTTCAAATTTTGCCAATCAAAACTTAATGTACAATGGTTCAGTTACATTTTGTTGAATAGCATTTATGAACGCTTGTTCATGCTCTAAAGATTAGAGAAGGTTCCTTGTGCAAAATAAAATGTTTCACTCAACTGGTTTCAGACAGTTTTTGAGAAACATGTCTCTAAGAAAATTGCTCTAAGATTCAATAAAGAAACCACTGTAGCCACAAAAATTATAGGCTTCAGGATTTTTTCACACAAATTTTCTTATTTTTAAAGATTTCATCTAATGGGTCAAAACAAACCACTGTATTCACCCAAACAGTATATAAAAGTCTCCTAATGCAATCTAAAACCAAATAAACACAGCTTTTTAAGTTTCAGCAATCGATGGTCATCTAACAGATATGCCACAGGTTAGGTTACTGCAACATGTTCATGTGGATTCTGATTAAATGCACTGGGGCTGATATACCCATTTTGCATCCAGAAAGGAGGATGAGGCAAAGAGCTGTTCAGTTTGGCTGGTGACTAGATATCAGAGGTTGCACAGGAAATGGGATGAATATGGCAAAAGGAGCATTTAAATAGGCATTCTGGGCACGCCCTTCTTTTAGCCATGGAATGTATTATCCGTCTCATTAGACTATGCATGAATCTCATTATCCCTTGTGTTGTATGCAAAGTGTCTCGGCAGTTCAGCTTCATAGGAATCTGGGGCTTCCAGTAGTGTTTGGGCGTTCTATAGGGTCTTTATCCAGACCACCTGTAGCATCGATTTCCAACTTCTCAACATTGCCTCTTCCTGGGCAGTCTGTATCACTCTCCTTAGGGCTCTCTGTGACCCTTCTCTCAGGGTTCTTCACAGCCCCCTTCTCTGTGCTTCTCATGGGAGCACTCTCTGGACTTTGGATAGTCTTTGGGTACCCTACAGGGTCTTCATGCTGACCCCCTGTAGCGCTTTCAGCTGCTGGGCCTCCAATGAGTCCTCTGCAGTAGCTTCCTCAGCTCTCTGGCCATATAAACTCTTCTCTAAAGAAGAATCAACAAGAGCCTTGCTTGCTTCCAGTTTCTTTTTCCCCTGAACCAAGGCAAGCTGGTGCTTTATGAGGCTCTCCTGTAGTGTCCTCTGCCATTCCAGGACTCTCTGCAACTATGCTTGTCAATCTTCTTCAGTCATGCTCTCAGACTGCTGCATTCTGGGGCTGCATACCTTCCCTGCAGAGTAGCTTGCTTGTGCTCTCTTGTGAAGATTTGATGACCTTCAGAGTGAGAAAACTCACTCAAAGATGAGATTTGTGCAATGTTCTCTCAACCTAGCTTGATGTTACCCAGGTAGAGAATCCATAAAGCTAGGTTGAGAGAACATTGTATAAATCTCATCTTTGTGTGAGTTTCCTCACTCTGAAGGTCATCAAATATTCACAAGAGAGCATTATTCTGTTCGTATGTCTCACTTTGAATGTCATAGTGGCCTCTAACCCCCCAACACTAATACCTAAACCTCACCTCGAGTTACTAGGTGGGCCTCCCATAGAGATATAAATACCTATCTAGGGTGAGAGGACTACAGCTTGGTTCTCTCTCTCTCTCTCTCTCTCTCTCTCTCTCTCTCACACCATAATTCAAGCTATCACATGGCTTAACACTACTGAAAAGGTGTAGCTAAAATTGGCATTAAAGCTGTGCAATAGGGCTTTGTAAAGCCCACTTCTGATTTGTATCACACCATACATTATGGTGCTATCGCATGCGTTAAAGGCATTTATGCATGCAAAAACACCTTATAGCATTTTGATATATGACCCTATCTGACAGCAAGGAGTTGATGATCAGTTGCAGATGGATGAACAGTCCAAATTTGGCTTGTTGGATGAGTCAGGAGGGGCAGGGATCTCCAGGGCATATGCTGATATGCTGTGTGTAAGGTTGAAGAGGATGGAATCTATGTTTGTGACACAAAGTGGATGGAAAATCAAGGGGAGGAGGGGGAGTCCAAGGGTGTGGTTTGTTTTGCCTGGAGAGGGGGCCTTCTTTGTTGGAGGCATCTAGCTCTGCATGGATGAAATTGATTTTAATAATGAAGAATACAGCTAGTTTGTTACAGTGGTTTTCTGTTGTAAGGGAGAGGGTAGCAAAGTGGTATGACCCAGTGGTTAATTGACTGTCTGAAAAAGTTCTCTTGGTGATTTTTTTGCTTGGGTAATCATGTTAGAGAAATAGTTTTTTTTTGTTTATTTTTGCTTCTGTGATGGACATGCAGTAGGCTATACAGAGCCATCTGCAATTATTCCTGTCCACTTGAGATCTAGGTTTGGGATTTCTGATATGGGTGATTTTCTTTGGGACAAGTTTGTCTGTAGCATTCATGAGGTCCACATTTTAGGAGTTGACCAATGAAAGATTGAACCTGCTGAAAAAGGTTTGGTGGACAAAGGGGACTAGGGGGGAGGGGATTCATTTCTGGGAGGATTTGTAGGAAGCCTTTAGGTTCAGATTAGAGGATGGGCTGACAAGTTTGATAGTTATTATCCTTGAGATTTGGTGGTCAGGAGTTGTAGCAGGTCCAGGTTTTTTTAGATGAGGATCTAGCCAGGAAAATGGGGTGATTTGAATATTGCCAATTTGCAACTCCTGGAGTAGCTTTTATGCTGTGATAATTAGGTTGAGGGTATGAATGGCCACATATGTTAGGTCGTGGATTAGCTGGGTGAGGCCTAGGGCTTCCACTGAAGAGAAGAGGTTGACTGCAGTTGCTAATTTTGGGATGTCAACAGTAATGTTGAAATCACTGAGCACTAATGTCTTGGATGTTCCAGTAATATCTCTCCCATGATTGCTAGGAGAAATATTACTGAATCATCCAAGACATTACTGTTTTTTAAAACAATTGACCAAAAGCAAAGGCAACAGTCCAGAAGTGACGTAATCTAACTGAATTGGGTGTGTCCCAGACCTTGAGCAAGGTATTCGTAGAGGAGGGGAGCCATTGTGTTCCTGAGCACAAGTTGGAGGGTTTTTCTCCTGGTGGACGTGTATATTACATTGTGAACTCTGCATTGTGGCTAAGTATATTTTTGATTATTGCAAGGTTTTTGATTATTGCAAGGTTCTGTGATTATTCCTGTGGGTTTTAGTTTTCTTAGTCTGTTTCATTTCTTTATAGTTATTACTATTACTGTAGAAAGTAATTACTATTACTGTAGAAAGGTTCTGTGATTATTCCTGTCTGTTTTTAATTTTCTTTATAGTCTGTGTTTCATTTCTTTATAGTAAGTTGATTTGCTGTTTGAATAAAGCTAGAAGGAAAAAAAAAAAAAAAACCAAAAAAAGAAACCTCCAAGTAGACAGCTCTCCAGCTTTTAAAACACCTTTTAAACTCTCCCTTGGAGTTAGTTGGCACAAAAAATCGGTTCAAACTATAAATTGGGGCATAAAGACTGTTTTTTAAAACAATTGACCAAAAGCAAAGGCAACAGTCCAGAAGTGACGTAATCTAACTGAATTGGGTGTGTCCCAGACCTTGAGCAAGGTATTCGTAGAGGAGGGGAGCCATTGTGTTCCTGAGCACAAGTTGGAGGGTTTTTCTCCTGGTGGACGTGTATATTACATTGTGAACTCTGCATTGTGGCTAAGTATATTTTTGATTATTGCAAGGTTTTTGATTATTGCAAGGTTCTGTGATTATTCCTGTGGGTTTTAATTTTCTTAGTCTGTTTCATTTCTTTATAGTTATTACTATTACTGTAGAAAGTAATTACTATTACTGTAGAAAGGTTCTGTGATTATTCCTGTCTGTTTTTAATTTTCTTTATAGTCTGTGTTTCATTTCTTTATAGTAAGTTGATTTGCTGTTTGAATAAAGCTAGAAGGAAAAAAAAAAAAAAAACCAAAAAAAGAAACCTCCAAGTAGACAGCTCTCCAGCTTTTAAAACACCTTTTAAACTCTCCCTTGGAGTTAGTTGGCACAAAAAATCGGTTCAAACTATAAATTGGGGCATAAAGACTGTTTTTTAAAACAATTGACCAAAAGCAAAGGCAACAGTCCAGAAGTGACGTAATCTAACTGAATTGGGTGTGTCCCAGACCTTGAGCAAGGTATTCGTAGAGGAGGGGAGCCATTGTGTTCCTGAGCACAAGTTGGAGGGTTTTTCTCCTGGTGGACGTGTATATTACATTGTGAACTCTGCATTGTGGCTAAGTATATTTTTGATTATTGCAAGGTTTTTGATTATTGCAAGGTTCTGTGATTATTCCTGTGGGTTTTAGTTTTCTTAGTCTGTTTCATTTCTTTATAGTTATTACTATTACTGTAGAAAGTAATTACTATTACTGTAGAAAGGTTCTGTGATTATTCCTGTCTGTTTTTAATTTTCTTTATAGTCTGTGTTTCATTTCTTTATAGTAAGTTGATTTGCTGTTTGAATAAAGCTAGAAGGAAAAAAAAAAAAAAAACCAAAAAAAGAAACCTCCAAGTAGACAGCTCTCCAGCTTTTAAAACACCTTTTAAACTCTCCCTTGGAGTTAGTTGGCACAAAAAATCGGTTCAAACTATAAATTGGGGCATAAAGACTGTTTTTTAAAACAATTGACCAAAAGCAAAGGCAACAGTCCAGAAGTGACGTAATCTAACTGAATTGGGTGTGTCCCAGACCTTGAGCAAGGTATTCGTAGAGGAGGGGAGCCATTGTGTTCCTGAGCACAAGTTGGAGGGTTTTTCTCCTGGTGGACGTGTATATTACATTGTGAACTCTGCATTGTGGCTAAGTATATTTTTGATTATTGCAAGGTTTTTGATTATTGCAAGGTTCTGTGATTATTCCTGTGGGTTTTAATTTTCTTAGTCTGTTTCATTTCTTTATAGTTATTACTATTACTGTAGAAAGTAATTACTATTACTGTAGAAAGGTTCTGTGATTATTCCTGTCTGTTTTTAATTTTCTTTATAGTCTGTGTTTCATTTCTTTATAGTAAGTTGATTTGCTGTTTGAATAAAGCTAGAAGGAAAAAAAAAAAAAAAACCAAAAAAAGAAACCTCCAAGTAGACAGCTCTCCAGCTTTTAAAACACCTTTTAAACTCTCCCTTGGAGTTAGTTGGCACAAAAAATCGGTTCAAACTATAAATTGGGGCATAAAGACTGTTTTTTAAAACAATTGACCAAAAGCAAAGGCAACAGTCCAGAAGTGACGTAATCTAACTGAATTGGGTGTGTCCCAGACCTTGAGCAAGGTATTCGTAGAGGAGGGGAGCCATTGTGTTCCTGAGCACAAGTTGGAGGGTTTTTCTCCTGGTGGACGTGTATATTACATTGTGAACTCTGCATTGTGGCTAAGTATATTTTTGATTATTGCAAGGTTTTTGATTATTGCAAGGTTCTGTGATTATTCCTGTGGGTTTTAATTTTCTTAGTCTGTTTCATTTCTTTATAGTTATTACTATTACTGTAGAAAGTAATTACTATTACTGTAGAAAGGTTCTGTGATTATTCCTGTCTGTTTTTAATTTTCTTTATAGTCTGTGTTTCATTTCTTTATAGTAAGTTGATTTGCTGTTTGAATAAAGCTAGAAGGAAAAAAAAAAAAAAAACCAAAAAAAGAAACCTCCAAGTAGACAGCTCTCCAGCTTTTAAAACACCTTTTAAACTCTCCCTTGGAGTTAGTTGGCACAAAAAATCGGTTCAAACTATAAATTGGGGCATAAAGACTGTTTTTTAAAACAATTGACCAAAAGCAAAGGCAACAGTCCAGAAGTGACGTAATCTAACTGAATTGGGTGTGTCCCAGACCTTGAGCAAGGTATTCGTAGAGGAGGGGAGCCATTGTGTTCCTGAGCACAAGTTGGAGGGTTTTTCTCCTGGTGGACGTGTATATTACATTGTGAACTCTGCATTGTGGCTAAGTATATTTTTGATTATTGCAAGGTTTTTGATTATTGCAAGGTTCTGTGATTATTCCTGTGGGTTTTAGTTTTCTTAGTCTGTTTCATTTCTTTATAGTTATTACTATTACTGTAGAAAGTAATTACTATTACTGTAGAAAGGTTCTGTGATTATTCCTGTCTGTTTTTAATTTTCTTTATAGTCTGTGTTTCATTTCTTTATAGTAAGTTGATTTGCTGTTTGAATAAAGCTAGAAGGAACAAAAAAAAAAAAACCAAAAAAAGAAACCTCCAAGTAGACAGCTCTCCAGCTTTTAAAACACCTTTTAAACTCTCCCTTGGAGTTAGTTGGCACAAAAAATCGGTTCAAACTATAAATTGGGGCATAAAGACTGTTTTTTAAAACAATTGACCAAAAGCAAAGGCAACAGTCCAGAAGTGACGTAATCTAACTGAATTGGGTGTGTCCCAGACCTTGAGCAAGGTATTCGTAGAGGAGGGGAGCCATTGTGTTCCTGAGCACAAGTTGGAGGGTTTTTCTCCTGGTGGACGTGTATATTACATTGTGAACTCTGCATTGTGGCTAAGTATATTTTTGATTATTGCAAGGTTTTTGATTATTGCAAGGTTCTGTGATTATTCCTGTGGGTTTTAATTTTCTTAGTCTGTTTCATTTCTTTATAGTTATTACTATTACTGTAGAAAGTAATTACTATTACTGTAGAAAGGTTCTGTGATTATTCCTGTCTGTTTTTAATTTTCTTTATAGTCTGTGTTTCATTTCTTTATAGTAAGTTGATTTGCTGTTTGAATAAAGCTAGAAGGAAAAAAAAAAAAAAACCAAAAAAAGAAACCTCCAAGTAGACAGCTCTCCAGCTTTTAAAACACCTTTTAAACTCTCCCTTGGAGTTAGTTGGCACAAAAAATCGGTTCAAACTATAAATTGGGGCATAAAGACTGTTTTTTAAAACAATTGACCAAAAGCAAAGGCAACAGTCCAGAAGTGACGTAATCTAACTGAATTGGGTGTGTCCCAGACCTTGAGCAAGGTATTCGTAGAGGAGGGGAGCCATTGTGTTCCTGAGCACAAGTTGGAGGGTTTTTCTCCTGGTGGACGTGTATATTACATTGTGAACTCTGCATTGTGGCTAAGTATATTTTTGATTATTGCAAGGTTTTTGATTATTGCAAGGTTCTGTGATTATTCCTGTGGGTTTTAGTTTTCTTAGTCTGTTTCATTTCTTTATAGTTATTACTATTACTGTAGAAAGTAATTACTATTACTGTAGAAAGGTTCTGTGATTATTCCTGTCTGTTTTTAATTTTCTTTATAGTCTGTGTTTCATTTCTTTATAGTAAGTTGATTTGCTGTTTGAATAAAGCTAGAAGGAAAAAAAAAAAAAAAACAAAAAAAAGAAACCTCCAAGTAGACAGCTCTCCAGCTTTTAAAACACCTTTTAAACTCTCCCTTGGAGTTAGTTGGCACAAAAAATCGGTTCAAACTATAAATTGGGGCATAAAGACTGTTTTTTAAAACAATTGACCAAAAGCAAAGGCAACAGTCCAGAAGTGACGTAATCTAACTGAATTGGGTGTGTCCCAGACCTTGAGCAAGGTATTCGTAGAGGAGGGGAGCCATTGTGTTCCTGAGCACAAGTTGGAGGGTTTTTCTCCTGGTGGACGTGTATATTACATTGTGAACTCTGCATTGTGGCTAAGTATATTTTTGATTATTGCAAGGTTTTTGATTATTGCAAGGTTCTGTGATTATTCCTGTGGGTTTTAGTTTTCTTAGTCTGTTTCATTTCTTTATAGTTATTACTATTACTGTAGAAAGTAATTACTATTACTGTAGAAAGGTTCTGTGATTATTCCTGTCTGTTTTTAATTTTCTTTATAGTCTGTGTTTCATTTCTTTATAGTAAGTTGATTTGCTGTTTGAATAAAGCTAGAAGGAAAAAAAAAAAAAAAACCAAAAAAAGAAACCTCCAAGTAGACAGCTCTCCAGCTTTTAAAACACCTTTTAAACTCTCCCTTGGAGTTAGTTGGCACAAAAAATCGGTTCAAACTATAAATTGGGGCATAAAGACTGTTTTTTAAAACAATTGACCAAAAGCAAAGGCAACAGTCCAGAAGTGCCCTACTTTACCCAGCTTGTCCCAGGCTAAACTGTTTGCCTCCCTCCCTCCCTACCCCTCTACCCACCCACCCCTGGGGCTTGTTTTCTAATAAAGACTGCCTAACTTCCCATTGGCAGCGAGATAAATTAGTACATTGGTAACAGTCAAGGAAATACAAATCACAAACTACCAAGATGAGGACTATCCAATGTAACTGCTGTAGAGCCTTTATTCTGAGGGAAAGCATCTGAAAACTTAGAGCTTGCCCAATTTGTGCACAACTCTCTTCCTTGAAAATGGAGCTGACTGAGATAAAAGCTCAATTAGCTTCAATTAAAAGTATTACACCCACATTGCATTACACAGATAATAATTCCCCAATATCACGGAAAAACCAGGAGTCAAGAAAAGGAGATCCATTACGCTCAGGTAGGACCCAAAGTCATCCATTCTTGACAGATGAGCAGCCAACAGGTACACCCTCCCACTCAAACAGGTCATTAAGAAATTCTTTACAATCCAGGATTACAGTGGGCTCTGGTAGAATTAGACCTGTGATAAGGAGACACACAATGTACCAAATGCAAAAAGAACAAGCCCTCTCTATATTAAAAACTGAGGAAGTTCTTGAAAAAAACATTGCAGTATTACCAGAAAAGAGAGAAAAAACACAATGCATGCAGTATTTCAAGATCCATAACCAAAAGAAAAATCTAATTGAGATGGATAACTCTGTCAACAGTGGCACAACTACAAACAGAAAGAGTAAAGTGAATAACAAATCTCAACTAATATCTCATAAGGAGTCCAGGAAAAGCAATAACCTTAAAGAGAGTACCTGGAAGGCTATGACCACAAATGCTCATAGTTTGGGAAATAAAATCCCAGATCTGCAGGCCCTAACGGCTGAGGCAGAATTGGACATTGTTGCTATCACAGAAACATGGTTCACAGAATCTCATGAATGGGATACAACAATACCAGGCTATAACTTGTTAAGGAAGGACAGAGAGGATAGAAAAGGGGGAGGTGTGGCTCTTTATGTCAGAAACAACATCCAAGCATCTGAGCTACAAGGAAGTTGGGGTAAAGAAGAAGCTCTATGGGTCGACCTAAAAAAAGATGACGGAGTGTCCATTTATATTGGAGTGGTTTACAGGCCTCCAAACCAAAAGGAAGAGCTGGACAGAGATCTGATTGAAGACATCCATAAGATAGGTAAGAAGGGAGAAGTGGTGATCGTGGGTGACTTTAATATGCCAGATGTAGACTGGAAAATCCCCTCTGCAGAAACTAAAAATAGTAGAGCAATAATGGATGCCATGCAAGTATCTTTGTTCAAACAAATGGTGTTGGAACCCACAAGAGAAGGTGCTATACTCGACTTATTGCTCAATAATGCAGATAATGTCTCAGATGTCCAGGTGGGCGCCCACCTCAGCAGCAGTGATCATCGAACGGTATGGTTTAATATCACTAATAGAATAGGGAAAAGAACCACAAAGACCCGAGTTTTACAGTTCAAAAACACAGACTTTGAGGAAATGGGAAAGTACCTGGAGGAAGAACTTAAAGGATGGGAGAACGAGAGAGATGTGGATCAGCAGTGGACCAATCTAAAAGGAGCAATCACCAAGGCAACTGCTCTATATGTTAGAAACATAAAGAAAAGCAAAAGAAAATTGAAACCTATCTGGTTCTCAAAGGAGGTGGCTGACAAAATTAAAGCTAAAAGAACAGCATTCAAGAAATATAAAGGATCCCAAAGGGAGGAGCACAAAGAAGAATATTTGTATCAACTGAGGGAGACGAAGAAAACAATCAAGTTGGCAAAAATCAAGCAGAAGAGAGGATTGCCAAGGAGATAAAAAATGGTGACAAAACATTTTTCAGATACATCAGCGAAAAGAGAAAGGTCCAAAGTGGTATAGTGAAATTGAAAGGTGGTAATGATCAATGTGTGGAGACAGACGAAGAAATGGCAGAAATATTAAACGAATACTTCAGCTCTGTGTTCACTAAAGAAGACCCTGGAGAAGGACCATCTCTACACAACAAGAAACTGGAGGGAAGTGGAATAGATGAAAATCCTTTTACAGTAGAAAATGTGTGGGAAGAGCTAAAGAACCTGAAAGTGGACAAAGCCATGGGGCCTGATGGGATTCATCCAAGGATATTGAGGGAGCTCAGAGATGTTCTGGCGGGTCCGCTGTGTGACCTGTTCAATAGATCCCTAGAAACGGGAGTGGTGCCGAGAGACTGGAGAAGAGCGGTGGTGGTCCCGCTTCACAAGAGTGGGAACAGGGAGGAGGCTGGCAACTACAGGCCGGTTAGCCTCACTTCGGTGGTGGGAAAAGTAATGGAGTCTCTGCTGAAAGAGAGAATAGTGAACTATCTACAGTCCGGAGAATTGATGGACCAGAGGCAACATGGATTCACCAGGGGAAGATCCTGTCAGACAAATCTGATTGACTTTTTTGACTGGGTAACCAAGGAATTGGACCAAGGAAGAGCGCTCGATGTCATATACTTGGATTTCAGCAAAGCTTTTGATACGGTTCCGCACAGGAGACTGGTGAATAAAACGAGAAGCTTGGGAGTGAGTGACAAGGTGGTGACCTGGATTGCAAATTGGTTGACGGACAGAAGACAATGTGTGATGGTAAACGGAACCTTCTCTGAAGAGAGAGCGGTTCTAAGCGGTGTACCGCAAGGATCGGTGTTGGGACCGGTCCTGTTCAATATCTTTGTGAGCGACATTGCGGACGGGATAGAAGGTAAGGTTTGTCTTTTTGCGGATGACACTAAGATCTGCAACAGAGTGGACACGCCGGAAGGAGTGGAGAGAATGAGACGGGATCTAAGGAAACTGGAAGAGTGGTCGAAGATATGGCAGCTGAGATTCAATGCCAAGAAGTGCAAAGTCATGCATATGGGGAGCGGAAATCCGAATGAACTGTATTCGATGGGGGGGGAAAGGCTGACGTGCACGGAGCAGGAGAGGGACCTTGGGGTGATAGTGTCTAATGATATGAAGTCTGCGAAACAATGCGACAAGGCGATAGCAAAAGCCAGAAGAATGCTGGGCTGCATAGAGAGAGGAATATCGAGTAAGAAAAGGGAAGTGATTATTCCCTTGTACAGGTCCTTGGTGAGGCCTCACCTGGAGTACTGTGTTCAGTTCTGGAGACCGTATCTACAAAAAGACAAAGACAAGATGGAAGTGGTACAGAGAAGGGCGACCAGGAAGGTGGAGGATCTTCATCGCATGACGTACGAGGAGAGATTGAAGAATCTAAATATGTACACCCTGGAGGAAAGGAGGAGCAGAGGTGATATGATACAGACTTTCAGATACTTGAAAGGTTTTAATGATCCAAAGGCAACGACAAACCTTTACCATAAGAAAAAAATCAGCAGAACCAGGGGTCACGATTTGAAGCTCCAGGGAGGAAGATTCAGAACCAATGTCAGGAAGTATTTCTTCACGGAGAGGGTGGTGGATGCCTGGAATGCCCTTCCGGAGGAAGTGGTGAAGACCAGAACTGTGAAGGACTTCAAAGGGGCGTGGGATAAACACTGTGGATCCATAAAGTCAAGAGGCCGCCAATGAAGAGTGGGTGACTCGCCAGAATGATGGCTACTGCCTGGAGACAATACCCTTAGTCAATAAACATACACATGGTTACTGTGACTCCAACATCACTCTAAGATTCAACAGCATGAGGAAATGTGGAAAAAAGGATTTGCACTCACAATGACGGGAGTAGCTGGCTTGTTACGGCGGTTACTACCCCAAACCAAATATCCAGATTACTACCTCCACCTTCCTCTATTCCTGATGCCTTTCAACTAGCTTGATCACTCCATTCTTATACTTCACTTTCAATGCATATCCAGCATAGTTCTCTGCTTCAACAGCAGGGGAAAAGAAAAACTGTTACTTCACACATCCAGCAGAGCTCTCTGCTTAAACGGCAGGGGAGAAGAAAAAAGGGTTCGCACTCACAAAGCGGGGAGTAGCTGGCTTGTTACGGCGGTTACTACCCCAAACCAAATGTACCTGATACTTCACTCTCGACGCATATCCAGCATGGCTCTCTACTTCAACGGCATCGGAGAAAGACTGATACATCACGAATTTCCAGCATAGCTCTCTGCTTCAACGGCAGGGGAAAAGAAAAACTGATACTTCACGCATATCCAGCATAACTTCAACGGCAGGGGAGAAGAAAAAAGGATTCACACTCACAAAGCGGGGAGTAGCTGGCTTGTCA
This sequence comes from Rhinatrema bivittatum, assembly GCF_901001135.1. Lineage (NCBI taxonomy): Eukaryota > Metazoa > Chordata > Amphibia > Gymnophiona > Rhinatrematidae > Rhinatrema > Rhinatrema bivittatum. The sequence continues at coordinate 230,203,173 of NC_042615.1, read as the reverse complement.
CGGCGGTTACTACCCCAAACCAAATGTGCCTGATACTTCACTTTCGATGCATATCCAGCATAGCTCTCTGCTTCAACAGCAGGGGAGAAGATAAACAACCAATAAGGGCTGTATAACATAATCTGGGTAAAAACAAATAAGCATGGGTGTAGCTTGCTTATTGCGGCGGTTACTACTCCTACTACCTCTAACTAATCAAGCTAGATATTTCACTTGGATGCAGCTCCTCCACCGCTCTCTACATTAATGGCGGGGGTGGAAGGGAATTAGAACCAAGAGCTAAGAGAAACAGATAAGTATGGGAGAAGAAATGAGGGAAGCTTGCTGGGCAGACTGGATGGGCCATTTGGTCTTCTTCTGCCGTCATTTCTATGTTTCTATGTTTCTATGTTTCTATTATTCGCACCGAGGATAGGTCTCCAGGGGAATGAGACCAGGAGTGAAGGGTTAGGATGGCTGTTATAGTTGGTGATTTGATTATTAGGAGAGCTGATAGCTAGATTGCTGGTGGACATGAGGATCACTTGGTAACTGCCTGCTTGGCGCCAAGGTGGTAAGCCTCATGCATCACATAGATAGGATTTTGGAAATTACTGGGAAGGAGCCGGCTGCTTTGGTACATGTAGGTATGTGCAGGAGCGAGGTTCTGGAAGCCAAATTTAGTGTTTTAGGTAGAAAGTTGAAATCCAGAAACTCCAGGGTAGCATTCTTAGAAATGCTCCCTGTTCCATTGCAGGACCCCAGAAGCAGGCAGAGCTCCAGAGTCTTATTTCTTGGATGAGATACTGGTGCAGGGAAGAGGGTTTTACGTTTGTTAGGAACTGGGCTTCATTTTGGAGAGGGGGGGGGGGGAATCCTTTTCCAAACACATGGACTTCACTTTAACCAGAGTTGAACCAGGCTGCTGGCACTAACCTTTAAAAATGAGATTGCACAGCTTTTAAACTAGATGATAGGGGAAAGCCGACATTTGCTCAGATGTATCTTTGAAGGATATTAAAAGAACAAGGAAAATAGGGCATTCCAATAGAGAGGTTGCATTAAATGCCAAAGTGGACCAGGTGTCTTTAACTAAAGTGCAGAAAGATTCTAAATTACCCTGTCAACTGATGAGAAGGTTGTTAATACAAACAAAAAACATAATTTGAAATGTCTGTATACAAATGCTAGAAGTCTAAAAAAGATGGGAGAGTTAGACTGTATAGCACTGCATGAAGAGGTAGATATAATTGGCATCTCAGAGACTTGATGAAAGGAGTGTAACCAATGGGACACTGAGATACTAGGGTACAAATTATATCGAAATGATAGGATGGATCAAATTGGTGGAGGGGCGGCACTATATGTTAAAGAGCATTAAGTCAAACAGAATGAAAGTTCTGCAAGAAACAAAGTGCAAATTTGAATCTTTATGAACAGAAATTCCAGATGAAAAGGGGAATAAAATAGTAGTGGGTGTATTTTATCATCCACCTGGCCAAAATGAACAAACAGACAATGAAATGCTAAAAGTAATTAGGGAAGCTAACAAAATCAGCAGCAAGGTAATAATGGGTGATTTCAATTACCCCAGTATTGACTGAGTGAATGTCACATCTGGACATTCTACAGAGGTAAAGTTCGTGAAGCAGTTGGTACAAGAACCAACAAGAGGGGAAACTATTTTATACTTAGTCCTTAGTGGAAGATTTGCTGTGAGAGGTAACAGTGTTGAAACCACTTGGCATTAGTGATCACAACATGATCAAATTTGACTTAATAACTGGAGGAAGCAGACTAGAGAATTCTACTGTGACAGCATTTAATTTTCAAAAAGGTGACAATGATAAAATGAGGAAAATGGTTAGGAAAATCTGAAAGGAACAATTGCAAAGGTTAAGAGTTTAGCTCAGGCATGGACATTGTTTAAAAATACTATATTGGAAGCCCAGAACAGATTTATTCCACGCATTAGAAAAGGAGGAAAGAAGGATAAATGTCTATTGGCATGGTTAAAGGATGAAGTGAGAGAAGCTATAATATCCAAAAGAAAATATTTCAAAAAATGGATAAGAGATTTGAATGAAGAATACAAAAAACAGCATAAGCACTGGCAAGTCATATGCAAAGCACTGATAAGGAAGGCAAAGAAAGAATTTGAAAGAAATCTTGCTGTGGAAGCAAAAACTCATAATAAAAACTTTTTTTATCAACATTCAAGGTAAAAAGTCTGTAAGTGAATCAGTTGACACGTAACAAAGGAGAGAGGAGAATAAACTCACTCAATACATCTAACAAACAATCTTATTACAAAAGCTGCTTTACTCAAAGTAAATAACTAAACAAATGACAATATCATACGATATTTATGCTCAAATGATGTAATCTGCAGCCTCTCACCGCGCAATGGGTCGCAGGCTGTTATCAGCTCACAGAGCTTGGTTTTTGTAATCATTTACCGTCATTTGTCCACCCACCAAATACCTTTATTTAAACCATTGCCTTAACTATCTAAATTATAAAAAAAAAATTTTAATATTAAATTTTGCTTAGAACAGAACGTTCTTCTAAATGTCAAATCCAAAAATAGAATACTTAGCCGTCAGTGTTTTTCAGACCAGCCACTCCGGGCTTTGCTGTTAAATTTTAACCGTCCCAACATGAATCATGTTTCAACTGAAGTATCAGTCTTCTTCAGGGGAGATATGAACTTTCAATTCAGGCCAATATATTCTGTGTACCCTGGACTGAGCTAAAAGGTCTCTTTATTGGGATTAAAAAATGGCGCGTCAGAGATGCTGACGTGCCATTTTTGAATCCCAATAAAGAGACCTTTTAGCTCGGTCCGGGGTACACAGAATATATTGGCCTGAATTGAAAGTTCATATCTCCCCTGAAGAAGACTGATACTTCAGTTGAAACATGATTCATGTTGGGACGGTTAAAATTTAACAGCAAAGCCCGGAGTGGCTGGTCTGAAAAACACTGACGGCTAAGTATTCTATTTTTGGATTTGACATTTAGAAGAACGTTCTGTTCTAAGCAAAATTTAATATTAAAAAATTTTTTTTTGATAATTTAGATAGTTAAGGCAATGGTTTAAATAAAGGTATTTGGTGGGTGGACAAATGACGGTAAATGATTACAAAAACCAAGCTCTGTGAGCTGATAACAGCCTGCGACCCATTGCGCGGTGAGAGGCTGCAGATTACATCATTTGAGCATAAATATCGTATGATATTGTCATTTGTTTAGTTATTTACTTTGAGTAAAGCAGCTTTTGTAATAAGATTGTTTGTTAGATGTATTGAGTGAGTTTATTCTCCTCTCTCCTTTGTTACGTGTTTAATTTAGGAGAGGTAGTTGCTTCATTAATTTTTGATTATCTATCTGTTATCTAGTGAATCAGTTGAGCCATTAGATGATCAAGGGGTAAAAGAGGCACTTAGGGATAACAAAGCCATAGCAATGAGACTAAATGAATTATTTGCTTCTGTATTCACTGAGGAAAATGTAAGGGAGATACCCATGCCAGAAATGATATTCAATGGTGATGATTCAAAGGAACTGAAACAAATCTCAGTGAACCAGGAAGATGTACTAGGGCAAATTGTCAAACTAAAGAGTAGCAAATCACCTGGACAGATGGTTTACGTCCCAGAGTGCTGAAAGAACTGAGAAATGAAATTATAGACATGCTATTGGAAATTTGTAAACTGTCAGTAATATAATCTATGGGACTTGCAGACCGGAGAGTTGCCAATGTAACACCAGTTTTTAAAAGGGATTAAGGGATGATCTAGGAAACTATACACCAGTGAATCTGACATCTGTGCCAGGCAAAATGGTAGAAACTATCATAAAGAACAAAATTGCTGAACATCTAGATAGGCATAGTTTAATGGGGACAAAGCCAACATGGATTTAGCCAAGGAATGTCTTGTCTCACAAATTTGCTGCATTTTTTTGAGGGCATAAATAAACATGTGGATAAAGGTGAGCCAGTTGATATAGTATATCTGGATCTCCAGAGTGACTTCTTAGGAATTTAAACATCATGGAATAGTTGGCAGTGTCCTATTGTGGATGGCTAACTGGTTAAAAGATAGAAAACAGAGAGTAAGAACAAATGGTAAATTTTCCCAGTGGAGAAAGGTAAATAGTGGAGTGCCCCAAAGATCTGTTCTGGGACCACAGTTTTATAAATATATTCATAAATGAGGTGGAAATGGGAACAACAAGTGAGGTGATCAAATTTACTGATTACACAAAATTATTCAAAGTTCTTAAATCACAAGAGGATTTTGAGAAATCGCAAGAGGACCTTGCAAAACTGAGAGACTGGGCATGCAAATGGAAATGGAATTTAATGAGGACAAGTACAAACTGATGCACTTAGGGAAGAGTAACCCAAATTATGGCTACACAATGCAAAGTTCCACATTAGGAGTCACCACTCAGGACAAGGATCTATGTGTCATTGTTGATAATAAGTTGAAATCTTCTGTTCAGCAACCAAGAAAGCAAATAGAATGCTAGGGATTATTAGTAAAGGAATGGAGAATAAAACAGAGAATATCAAAATGCTTCTGTCTTGCTCCATGGTACGCCCTCATCTTGAGTATTGCATGCAGTTCTGGTCACCACATCTCAATAAATGTATAGCAGAATTAGAAAAACTACAGAGAAGGGTGACCAAAATGATAAAGGCCGAATGGCCCAAGAACAGTCCTCCCACGGGACTTAGGCCCATCCGTTTCCAGACAAATGTTGCATGTAGAGACATCATGGCCGGGCTGACCACAGTACATGCACAGGCCACGTTTCTTCTGAATTCTTCTCTCCTTTGAGGTCAAGTGACCACGACCAAGTTGCATAGGTTCCTCTTTATCAACAGCAGGAATTGCTGGACCCATCCGAGGTGCAGTGGTACTGGCCTGTTTCAACCCAGTTAACACCTTAGGCAAGAGTTTCTTCACCTTGTCTTGGAGCTGACAATCCATCCGAAGTGCAGGGGCACTGGCCTATTTCAACCCGGTTAACACCCTAGACCGGAGTTCCTTCACCTTGTCTCGGAGCCGACAATCAATCCGAGTAGCTAAGGCTATCAATTCTTCCAGCGAGTCAGGTGTCTGGCAAGCGGCCAGCTTGTCTTTCAAGCAGGTATCCAGGCCTCTGCAGAAGAGAGTCTTGAGACAACTGGGGTCCCAGCGAAGTTCCACTGCAAGAGTCTTGAATTCTATGGCAAATTCAGCCAAAGATCTGTTGCCTTGCTTCAAGTCCACTAAAGCAAACCCGGCAACAGACATACGAGCAGGGTCATCAAAAATGGATTTAAACAAGTCCATAAATCCTTCTATGTCCTGCAAGATACGGTCCTTGCATTCCCACAAGGTAATGCCCATGACAAGGCTCTCCCATCCAAGTATGACAGGATGTAGGTGGTCTTAGAGAGGCCAGTGGGAAACAATGAAGGCTGTAAGGTGAAATGCAAGCTGTACTGGTTCAAAAAGTCCTGCGTCTTCTGGAGTTCTCCGGAGAAGTGAATAGGAGCTGCCAGTGGAACAGCTGTCTTTAAAGTTACCTCCTGTAACTGACCTTCTTGAGTAGAAGCTGTGCCTTGTATCTTCTGTGTGTGAAGCTGACAAAATGCTGCAGTAAGTTTCTCCAAGGTTTCTTGCTGTTCTGAGATGCGTTGAGCCAGGTCTGGTATAGCCTGCAAAGCGGAGAGGTGTGCCGGGTCCATGGGTTACTGACATCCCATCCCTTAAGCTGGATTCCCAGGAATAC